>NC_091286.1:449906791-450230680 GCF_032444005.1 Ranitomeya imitator | reverse complement strand
CAGCTGTAGCGTGGCCCAATTATTTAATCCTTTTACAGATCGAGATGGTTGACTGCCCCATTTAATGCCAGTAGTAACATATATAGTTATTAGATCAATGGTCAAAACATTGTTTTGTAAGCACGTGTATTTATTGTACGTTTGTTTTCTTTTTAGGAACTATGCTCACTTCCGATGAGAGTTCTGTTGTTGCTGCTGCCCTGGTGTTTGAGGCAGCACGTCTCCAAGAGGAGAGACGTCCTAAACGAAAACGTCGCATGTGGACCCGGAGCTGGCTGCAGAAAAGATCCACATTGTCACACATGGGTCTCATAAGAGAGTTACGTGACAATAACCCTCATGATTTCCGAAACTACCTTCGGATGTCAGAGGAATCCTTCAAAATAATACTGTCTGCTGTTACGCCACTCATACAAAGGCGTGATACGCCGATGCGTGCAGCCGTGCCCGTGGATGAAAGGTTGGCACTGCGGTTCCTGGCAACAGGAAGGTCTCTTCAGGATTTGCAGTTTTCCGCAGCTGTTTCCAGACCTTTCCTGAGCGTTGTGATTCCGGAGACATGCGAGGCCATTGTGCACAGCTTAAGGCATTATATGGAGGTACTACTATATTTTTTTTGGCTGCTGTGTTATGTCGATATATTATACTAGCTATTTAACCCGTTCTACGCCCTGGTTGCGCGCATTTCTATTGGTATATGTTCTACATCCTATCATGTGCTGCTCCCATCCTGCGCTCCCATTCTGACATGTGCTGCTGTGATCCTGCGCCCCCATTCAGACATGTGCTGCTGTGATCCTGCGCCTCCATTCTGACATGTGATGCAACCATTTTGTGGCTCCATTCTGATATGTGCTGCTCCAACCCTGCGCCACCCTTCTTTTATTAGCTGCTCCCAACGTTATTTTATTGATTATATAATTTCGATATATTGTTTAGCACCCCCTCTCAGTCACCGAAGCCATCTGATAAAATGGCTGCCTGCATACTCAGGGTTGTTGACTTTGTTATACTAATCCATACTGCGCCTCAATCGCTGTAGGATGTCCACATGAGAGTGTATGTGCACAACAATATATTTGACCTAATTTGTACATGTTTCCTTCTCATCTTGCAGTTTCCCAAGACGGCGGATGACTGGAAGAGGATTGCTTCCGATTTTGATGAGCTGTGGCAGTTTCCAAACTGCGGTGGTGCATTAGATGGAAAGCATGTGCGCATCACGCAACCAGCCAACTCTGGATCCTTTTTTTTCAACTACAAAGGATATTTCAGTGTGATCCTCATGGCCCTTGTCAATGCGAACTATGAGTTCGTCGATGTGGATGTTGGCATGAATGGTCGAGTCTCCGACGGTGGAGTTTTTGAACACACTTAATTTGGGGAAAGCTTGAGGAACAATCAACTGCAGTTGCCACTAAATGAAGACACAAAAGCAAACCTCAATTTTGTTTTCATCGCAGACAAAGCTTTCCCTCTTCATCCACATTTGCTGAAGCCATTTGCACAGAGAACACTCACACCGGAGCGCAGAATCTTTAATTACCGGTTGTTGAGGGCCCGTCGTGTGGTTGAAAATGCCTTTGGGATTATGGCAAATCGGTTTAGAGTGTTCCACACAGCTATCAACTTGAAGCTGCCGTCTATAGACTTTGTGGTTTTGGCATGCTGTGTGCTCCATAATTTCCTGAGACGTCATGATACGAGCTCCTATTCTCCTCCTTCGTTTATTGATGCAGTGGACCCAAGAACCGGAGATATTGTGCCCGGGGAATGGCGTACACAACCTGATAATTTAACAGCTCTTCAAGCACTTGGATCTGGCAGACAGGCAGACGATGCAAGGGACTGTCGCGAAAAATACTGTCAGTACTTTAATGGTTCTGGAGCTGTACCCTGGCAGGATCGCGCCGTATAAAAAAATATTTCTTTTTGCTTTGCTGTTTACTCAACAATATGTAGGTTATGCTTTCGTGTCCACAATTTAATATGGCGAGTAGGTCACTGTCTTTTGTGTAATAAAATTAAATTGTATTTATTACTCCCGTAATTCTTGGTTGTTCAGTTTAGATAAAGTGGGCAACTCATATGACGTCCTATTCCCTCAAGGTGTCCTGTGACTCGATAATCCCCATTGACGGGATAGTACGTTACAGCGATCGGTCTAGATTGCATTCCAAAGTCAAATGGCGACTTCCTTCCATTTCAAGCTCTGCCATGCATGCACCCAATCAATGGTTTACCCACACATAATCGTATTTTAAATCATATAAACCTCTCTAAATTACTTTAAATGAGATGCCTATAAAATGGTGCTGTTAACCCTTATAGCTCGGTAAACATTAAAGAAAGAATGCGAAGATTTTTTGTTTTTTTGTAACAATTTCTTGGTATTTAACTATTTAACAACAAAATATTACATAACCAAAAAAAAAAAAAAAAAAATTATCTCCTTCCACGGCCCAACAGGTGTCGCAGCGTCACGCCCTGCTGCTCTACTTGAGCCTGGAGGAGCGCTGCTGTCTGCTGCAGGAGCGCTGCTGTCCGCTCCAGGCGCAATTGTCTTGCCATGAGCTCTCTCACGGTGGGCGGTTCTGTGGATAGAAGAGGTTGGAGAACTAACGGTGATTCCGCTGAAAATACATCTCGACCTCTGGGGCAGGACCAAATTTAGTGTGTTGTAAATTTCAATTTGGTCTGGCCCCACAGGGCGATGTTTATTTTATTAAATTTTACAGTTTTAGTTGTCTATTGTGACATCCCGCAGATAACCACTCGTATTATCTTGATACTTACGGAGAAGGGACGCCGGTTCCTCATTGCCAGAACCAGAGCTGCTAATTTCCCATCCCAGAGATCTGGCCACTGCTGCAGCACCTAAAAGGAAATAATAACAGATCTGGTTAACTATGGAACACGCCGTTGGGAAGCGCTCGCTGTTTTGGTTACTTACGTATGTTAGCTTCTGGGGAGAATGCCGCCGACCCGGGGGAGGAAGAGGAGTGGCGGAAGGGAGGTGTTGAGGGTGGTGTAGGGGTGCGAGGCCGTCTGCTCTCTAAAGATGGTGGAGGCGTGGTAGGCCGCTGGGTCATTACTGCGTCTGTAATGTATTCAAATATTTCCGCAACCCTCTTATGTCACGTATGCAGGTACAAAAAAATTGCAATCAATGATTGTTAACTTACGTGACGTCCCGGGCTCTGGGCTCCCACTGGTGGCGGAAGGTGTGGTACTGCTGGCTATGGCTGGTATCCGTTGCCGCCGCTGTCTCTCTACACATAAAGTAAACAAACGCAATCTTTAAAAACACATGTAGAGTGCTGCAGATCAAAGCTAACAATATACTGAAACTGAAAATTTATATCACACTTCACAGGGGTGCGAGGGTGCATGGTCGGTGTAGGGGTGCGAGGCCGTCTGCTCTCTAAAGATGGTGGAGGTGTGGTAGGCCGCCTGGTCATTACTGCGCCGGTAATGTCTTCAAATATTTCAGCTACCCTGTTATGTCCCGTATGATGCTAAAAAAAATGCAATCAATGATTGTGAACTTACGTGATGTCCCGGACTGTGGGCTCCCACTGGTGTCAGAAGATGGGGTACTGGTGGCAATGGCTGGTATCACTTGCCGCCGCTGTCTCTCTACACCTAAAGTAAAGAATCACAATGTTTACACACAAATGTTGAGTGCTGCAGATCAAAGCTTACAATATACTGAAACATAAAATAGAGATCACACTTTACAGGGGTGCGATACTCTGACATGTCTGTGGGCTCTGGTGTTCAATGGTCTGCCTGCCTTTGGAAAACGTATTATTTCATCAGTAGGCCAACCTTCTCCGATAATATTTTTGGTAAATTGAGAAACTAAAAATTACGGACATCTTAATAATTTCAAGATGGTGGTTGAGATTAGGGAACCCGACAAGTTTTCTCACGGACAACGCATATTCTGCTTGGAAAATAACTAAATTTTACAAAAACGGGGCATGTTTTTAAATTAATTTGAGGTCACGTTGGCAACCATGAGCGCAAGCCTCCCTCCCAATCCCCCCCCTCCTGACAGCGTGCATCTCCCAATCCCCCCATACTAGTACTTGCCTCGCCTTGCCTCCGCACGCAACTCAGCAAAAATTTGTGGCGTTTTGTAGCGGAGGTCAGCCCACTTTTTCCGCAGCTGAAGCTGACTGCGGCGGACGCCAAACCTCCTCTTCATCATTCTGCTAATGCGGCCAAGCACTTCCCGCTTGTGGATGTTTGGGTGGGCAGGGCGACTCTCCAGACCCTCATAATCCAGGGCATCCATCTTGCTAACAAAAAAAAGGAGCTCTGGCTGCCCCAGAGGAGCAGAACGCAATCTCGCCGCCATTTTAGATTGAATGACCCTGAACGGCAACGCCCAGAGGAGGAGCTTGACTCCGCCGTCCTGCCGCGCGATCGGCATCGCAATAGCGTTGCCGTTTATGGACAGCGTCACATTTGTGATGGCTGAGCGGTACGGAAGGAACGCACATAGTAAATGCCGTTCGAAGGATGGTTATATAACGCCGGAGCGGCACGTAATGTACGCTCGTGGTCTATGACGGCGTGATGACGTTACAGCGTTCCGGCGTGCCTGCGCTAGCTTGTTTTGGTTCCCTGACATCCTGATAATGGCTGCCAGTCGCCGTGATCCTCCTATGGGCATCCCAGAGCTCAAGTTCCTTATTGGAACAATGGATCGGATGCAGTACGAAACAACAGGGCTGGTGCTGCACCGCAACCAGCACAAGGAGGAAGTTGTCCGTGTGGTGTCTGAGGGCCTCAGGAAGCGGTTTGGGATAACTCGCAGCAAGGCCCAGATTGTTAAAAAATGGGGCGATCTCAAGTCCAAAAGCCCAGAGCGCCTGCAGGAGCTTCGCCAGGATATTCGCAGAGGTCAGTACGCAGGTACCCAAAAGTATGTGGCACAGCTATGGGGCAGTTTGAACGTTGCAGAGCCACTATGTGGCACAGCTATGGGGCAGTTTGAAAGTTGCAGAGCCACTATGTGGCACAGCTATGGGACAGTTTGAACGTTGCAGAGCCACTATGTGGCACAGCTATGGGACAGTTTGAACGTTGCAGAGCCACTATGTGGCACAGCTATGGGGCAGTTTGAAAGTTGCAGAGCCACTATGTGGCACAGCTATGGGACAGTTTGAACATTGCAGAGCCACTATGTGCCACAGCTATGGGGCAGTTTGAAAGTTGCAGAGCCACTATGTGGCACAGCTATGGGACAGTTTGAACTTTGCAGAGCCACTATGTGCCACAGCTATGGGGCAGTTTGAACGTTGCAGAGCCACTATGTGGCACAGCTATGGGGCAGTTTGAAAGTTGCAGAGCCACTATGTGCCACAGCTATGGGACAGTTTGAACGTTGCAGAGCCACTATGTGCAACAGCTATGGGGCAGTATGAACGGTGAAAAGTACTATGTGGCACAGCTAACTGCTGACCGAACTTTTTTTTTTCCTTCACAGAGGCAAAGAGACAGCGCCGCCGCCACGAGGCATCCCGCACAGCCTCTTCTGGATCAGTGCCCTCCGGGTCAACTGTCCCAGTGCCCTCCGGGTCAACGACAACTGATCCTAGTAGGTTCCCACAATAATGTGATTTGGATTTGGTTGCAGGTCCACCTCCCCCCTCCCTCCCCCGGCAGCCAGTGTTGCCATATATGCTAACAAACCTATTTTTTATTTTTTTTCCTTCACAGAGGCAAAGACACAGCACCGCCGCCACGAGGCATCCCGCACAGCCTCTTCTGGATCAGTGCCCTCCGGGTCAACTGTCCCAGTGCCCTCTGGGTCAACGACAACTGATCCTAGTAGGTTCCCACAATAATGTGATTTGGATTTGGTTGCAGGTCCCCTTTCCCCCCACCCTCCCCCGGCAGCCAGTGTTGCCATATATGCTAACAGACCTTTTTTTTTTTTCCTTCACAGAGGCAAAGACACAGCGCCGCCGCCACGAGGCATCACACACCGCCTCTGATGTCCCAGAGTCCTCAGGTTCAACTCCTCCAGATCCTAGTAGGTTCCCACAATAATGTGATTTGGATTTGGTTGCAGGTCCCCTCTTCCCCCCCTCCCCCGGCAGCCAGTGTTGCCATATATGCTAACAGACCTTTTTTTTATTTTTTTTTCCTTCACAGAGGCAAAGACACAGCGCCGCCGCCACGAGGCATCACACACCGCCTCTGATGTCCCAGAGCCCTCAGGTTCAACTCCTCCAGATCCTAGTAGGTTCCCACAATAATGTGATTTGGATTTGGTTGCAGGTCCCCTCTTCCCCCCCCCTCCCCCCCTCCCCCGGCAGCCAGTGTTGCCATATATGCTGACAGACCTTTTTTTTTTTAACCTTCACAGAGGCAAAGAAACAGCGCCGCCGCCGACAGCACGAGGCATTCGACACGGACTCTGATCCCGAAGTGCCCTCCGTGCCTCGACATCCTAGTAGGTTCCCACAATAAAGTGATTCTGATTTGGTTGCAGGCCCCCTCTTTCACCCCCCCCTCCCCCCCGCAGTCAGTATTGCCATATATGCTGACAGTTTTGTTTTTTTCCTTCACAGAAGCAAAGACACATCGGGAGACTACTGTGTTATTAATGTTATGTTTTTTGACCCACAGCTGACGTCAGTGTGAACAAGGAGGATCTGGAAGCCGGAATAGAAAGGCTTATCCACACTATGGCGCGGATTCAGAAGCAGCAGAATGTGGCAATGGGGGAGCTGCAGAAGCTTCGGGACATGTGCCAACAGTTGGCGGCGGGGCCAAAATAGAAACCAAGTGTCTGAACATTTTTGGTTGTGTGTTGTACAGCTAAAAAAAGTTTGTTAATTAAAAAATATATACAGTTAGGGTCAGAAATATTTGGACAGTGACACAATTTTCGCGAGTTGGGCTCTGCATGCCACCACATTGGATTTGAAATGAAACCTCTACAACAGAATTCAAGTGCAGATTGTAACGTTTAATTTGAAGGGTTGAACAAAAATATCTGATAGAAAATGTAGGAATTGTACACATTTCTTTACAAACACTCCACATTTTAGGAGGTCAAAAGTAATTGAACAAATAAACATAACCCAAACAAAATATTTTTATTTTCAATATTTTGTTGCAAATCCTTTGGAGGCAATCACTGCCTTAAGTCTGGAACCCATGGACATCACCAAACGCTGGGTTTCCTCCTTCTTAATGCTTTGCCAGGCCTTTACAGCCGCAGCCTTCAGGTCTTGCTTGTTTGTGGGTCTTTCCGTCTTAAGTCTGGCTTTGAGCAAGTGAAATGCATGCTCAATTGGGTTTAGATCTGGAGATTGACTTGGCCATTGCAGAATGTTCCACTTTTTGGCACTCATGAACTCCTGGGTAGCTTTGGCTGTATGCTTGGGGTCATTGTTCATCTGTACTATGAAGCGCCGTCCAATCAACTTTGCAGCATTTGGCTGAATCTGGGCTGAAAGTATATCCCGGTACACTTCAGAATTCATCCGGCTACTCTTGTCTGCTCTTATGTCATCAATAAACACAAGTGACCCAGTGCCATTGAAAGCTATGCATGCCCATGCCATCACGTTGCCTCCACCATGTTTTACAGAGGATGTGGTGTGCCTTGGATCATGTGCCGTTCCCTTTCTTCTCCAAACTTTTTTCTTCCCATCATTCTGGTACAGGTTGATCTTTGTCTCATCTGTCCATAGAATACTTTTCCAGAACTGAGCTGGCTTCTTGAGGTGTTTTTCTGCAAATTTAACTCTGGCCTGTCTATTTTTGGTATTGATGAATGGTTTGCATCTAGATGTGAACCCTTTGTATTTACTGTCATGGAGTCTTCTCTTTACTGTTGACTTAGAGACAGATACACCTACTTCACTGAGAGTGTTCTGGACTTCAGTTGATGTTGTGAACGGGTTCTTCTTCACCAAATTAAGTATGCGGCGATCATCCACCACTGTTGTCATCCGTGGATGCCCAGGCCTTTTTGAGTTCCCAAGCTCACCAGTCAATTCCTTTTTTCTCAGAATGTACCCAACTGTTGATTTTGCTACTCCAAGCATGTCTGCTATCTCTCTGATGGATTTATTTTTTTTTTTCAGCCTCAGGATGTTCTGCTTCACCTCAATTGAGAGTTCCTTTGACCGCATGTTGTCTGCTCACAGCAACAGCTTCCAAATGCAAAACCACACACCTGGAATCCACCCCTGACCTTTTAACTACTTCATTGATTACAGGTTAACGAGGGAGACGCCTTCAGAGTTAATTGCAGCCCTTAGAGTCCATTGTCCAATTACTTTTGGTCCCTTGAAAAAGAGGACGCTATGCATTACAGAGCTATGATTCCTAAACCCTTTCTCCGATTTGGATGTGGAAACTATCATATTGCAGCTGGGAGTGTGCACTTTCAGCCCATATTATATATATAATTGTATTTCTGAACATGTTTTTGTAAACAGCTAAAATAACAAAACTTGTGTCACTGTCCAAATATTTCTGGCCCTTACTGTATATATCCCACCAATCAAGCTGTTGAGAGTGAAGTTAAATGAAAAGTTTTTATTATGAACCAATTCTTAACAACATTACAATTTAAAAATCCGTAAGAAAACCAAAAAAAAAATCACAAATCGTGATACACCGAATCTTCGTTGCGAACATGAAGGTGCCTGATGGGCGAAGAAATGTGAGACGGCATTGTCGGGTATGAGTTTTGGGGTGACGGGACAAAGTGGGACACGGGGAAATTGGCCCGTACTGGTGTTTGTGGCCAATATGGTGGACAATATGCGGACTCTGGCCGCTCGATTGGACGGGAAGAAACCAACCGTGTGTTTTCATCCAAACTGCCATCCAATCCCTTACTAACAGCCTCAAAAATAAGACGCTCGGTTAAAGTTCGCTGCCTTGCTTCCATTGTAGAAAGTTTATCAGCGATGTAGAGTCCAAAACCCTCCAAAGCAGGGCTGGTTTTGCGCGTCAACACCTTTTTGACCATGCTCAACAGTTCATGGGAGACGTCTGAGGTGGCTTTCCGCTTCCTTGAACCCTGCCTCCATTGACTACGTGCAGGTGCAGCCTCCACTATTTGACTTGTGGAGCAGTCCTGTGCATTGTCCTGTGCACTGTCCTGTCCACTGTCCTGTGCACTCTCCTCCTAGGGAGAAAATAAAAAAGGAAAATATTAAAAACAAAAAAGAAACGAGGTACACCACCCTAACCGCATAAAAAATATATATTCGTATACATGTGAAAAGTTGCTATATATAGATGATATGGGTTAAGAAGGTCGCCATGTAATACTTTTCTGCGACAGGGTTATGGTCTGTACAGAAAAATGATAAAACTTCGAATTCATGGTATAATCAGATGGAGAAAATGCTGAAAAATAATATTTAATTATAGGCCACATTGGTGAAACAGTGCTGCAAAGATGTACTTACTGGTTGCCCTTGTGAGTCCAGCTCGACGTGGTTCTGAGGTACTGTCGGTTCCACGGATGCCAACAACCGCAAACACGTTGATGACCGTGGCACCTCTTGGTCCCGAAGAAAATTAAGGTAATCAAAATACCATAGCTTCGGGACATAAACCTCTTCTGTTGAAGACCCAGACTTGGAACTGTGAAGGACCTTATTGAGCTCCTTCCTCCAGACCGTGCGCGGCGCCTGAATTTTCTTCTTTACTACTGTTTCTGTGGCTTGCTCTTCCGGTGCATGGAGATTGTATAATTCGATCAGCTTTGAATATCCGGCCTTACGCTTTTCCCTGTTTGAATACTCAGGCGATTTTATCTTCCAAAGGCATGGAAAAGACTGGTAGATCTCCAGGAACTCGCGTATAAATTCTATACGATTTGACATCTGTAAAAATAAAAAAAATAAAAAGTTAGTCGTTTGACAAATAGTATATTAAAACAGCAACAGCGAAAGGTGGACAAAAAATAGAAAAAAAGGTCACAGAGGTGCAAACGCCACTTTGAAAAACAGCATTCATTTTCCCATACGCCACGCCCTAGGCCACCATAACCCACAACAGCGTACCACCCGCTTGGCTACAGCAGCCGCACAATGCACTCATGCCGACCATACATTGTTCCATCTGCCACGCCCTAGGCCACCATAACCCACAACAGCGTACCACCCGCTTCACTACAGCAGTTGCACAAAGCACTCATGCCGAACATACATTGTTCCACCTGCCACGCCCTAGCCCTAGGCCATCATAACCCACAACAGCGTACCACCCGCTTCGCTACAGCAGTCGCACAATAAACACATTACACACATTGTCGCAGCGAACCACCACATACATACAAGCAGTCGCACAAAGCACTCATGCCAACCATACATTGTTCCATTTGCCACGCTGTAGCCCACCAGTCACAACAGCGTACCATCCGCTTCGCTTCAGCGGCGGAACGAAGTGCTCCTGCCGACCATACAGCGTACCATCTGCCACGCTGTAGCCCTCCAGTCACAACAGCGTACCATCCGCTTTGCTTCAGCGGCGGAACGAAGTGCTCCTGCCGACCATACAGCGTACCATCTGCCACACTGTAGCCCTCCAGTCACAACAGCGTACCATCCGCTTCGCTTCAGCGGCGGAACGAAGTGCTCCTGCCGACCATACAGCGTACCATCTGCCACGCTGTAGCCCTCCAGTCACAACAGCGTACCATCCGCTTCGCTTCAGCGGCGGAACGAAGCACTCATGCCGACCATACAGCGTTCCATCCACCACGCCCAAGCGGTTTACATACCTCGAAGCTGCGGCGCAAAGCGTGGTATATTCTGAGAAGTACAAAAATCCGATGTCCAGGTCCACCAAGAGTCCAAGTACGAAGTGAAGAAAGGAAATTTTGAAAGCAGTGAGGTGGCATTGGGAACAATAGCGCTCAGGTGACAAATTTTCCAACCAATTGTATGCACAGAACCTGTGGCCTATCAGCACACTAGCTAGCAGCACAACACGCCCCTAATGAACAACGTCACGCACAGATTATGCAAAATGTGCTCTGAATCGTCTTGTGTGACACGACCGTACGACTGTCCCATACGACTTCTACATCGCAAATACGTCATGAAATTATCGCTTCAGCGCCGTGCATTGCGAAGTGTGACCGCAATCTACGATGTTGGAGCAATAATTGTGCGACGATGTAACGTCACGAATCGTACCGTCGTAGCGATCAAAATTGCACTGTGTGACGGTACCCTAAGGGTCAAAGTGATACCGTCTTTTCCTATTGAGGACGAAGAATTTATAAAAAACTGGGAAGATGTTTGTAATAATACCTCCAAAAAATTCATGGAACTATTGATCAACCTTAATACTAAGAATATTTTGGCAATTGATCAACAACTTGAAAATACATGTACCTTGGCAAAAACCCAATTAACTGTTGATAATTTCCAATTGATTAACTCGGCTATTGAAAAAGAATTAGATATTTGGGTGAAGGAAATACAAGATGTTCAAATGAACAGAATATATCGGTGGGATCAGAGCGAAAAATTAAGAAAGGATTATGGACTACTATTCCCCTGATTTTCTTTTTCTTTTCCATTTTCATCATTTATTATTTATTGTCATTATTATTATTATTATTATCTATTATTGTTATTATGTATTTATTTATTTGTCCTGTATATGTTTTTATACACACTTTGTCTTATTGCATATATGTTTATTATGTATTATTTCCCCATTGAGTAATTTATATATACTTTTTCACTTATATATTTATTTGCAATATATACATTTATGTTCACTGCGTCAGCCTTTTATATTAATTTATTTGTTATCATTATTTCTTTATGTATATAATAGCTTATACATATTCCCTCATCCATTATTCAGCATTCACTTCACCTCATCTTTATTTATTTTATTTTATTTTATTTTTGGTTCTTTTCCCCTCTTTTTTCTTTTTTCATTAGTTCATGCATTCTTATGTACTGCATTATCATTATTGACCCTTATGCTTTGCATACATACATATATATATATATTTATATATATATATTTTTTTTTACTGCCGTACCGTATCTCCCACTCCCTTTTTCACCTCTTTATTTGTGCACACTGTTATCGATATTATACATTTTCTTCCTTTTCCTTTCCAGCACCCATTTTCATTCATCCACGTTTATTCTCTGTAGTTTGTTATGCACACAAGGACCTTTAGCATTTTGGCTATTTTCTTTTTACCTTATAGGACCTTTTGGTCACATGTTCCATATCCTCCAATGATAGCGGGCCAGGTGGTACGCGCATCGACATTGTGTTCCTGGCACCTCCGTCTGCCGGTCTCACGTCCCTCGGGGCCGCATCATTCGAATGCGGTGTCAGGGATCATGTGGGCTGGCGGCGGACGGTGTCGGGGTAACATCCAATGGCCATGCGCGTCGCTCCACACTCATTCCCGCTTTTCATTGGGTGCTCCTCTTATAAATACTTTCCCGCCCCTGGATGATGCAACCCCCTGACGAAGGTAGATGCTGAAACGCGGTTTTGTTTTTTTCACAGTGTGTTGTTTTTGTGGTGTGAACCACTGGTTGGTGGTGTTTTAAATAGAACTAATACATTTTAATTTTATGGGGTATACTTATGATTTTTAACCTGCATATTAACCCTAAATCTGCAGGTTAATAGCATTTTTTTACATGACAGGTTCCCTATTAAGTAATTATTAAAAAAAAGCTAATTCTTTAAAAACAACAGCAAAAAAAAATACCTATACTATAGATATAATGATGGACGAGCACTAAAATGCTTGGGTGCTCGTTGCTCAGGTTGAGCAAATTGGAATATTCGGGTACCCGACCCGAGCACCGAGCATGAGCACCAAGCATTTTTACCTCGATCTCCCCGGGGGTCCTTTTAAGGTTTAAAAACATCTCAAAATTATGGAAACACTGCTCAAATGACATGGGAACATCATGGGGATTGCCCCTGGAAGTATTTCTGACTCCTAGGTCACAGCAGTAAGCAATGTTGTCAGAGTTTCACGCCATTTTTACAGGTGCACCAAAAAACATACAAAAACGAAACCAAAATGGATTTTGTGGGGAAATATGTTAAGGTACATCCTTTCCAGGGTAATGACTTGTATGTAATGCAAAGTAATTAATCTCAGACCAAAATGTTCCTCCACCACTTGGACTATGTTCACACGCAGCGTTTTTGATGCGTTTTTCAACTTTAACATTGCTTTCAACCAATACAAATGCATTCACTGGGAAATGTCATTGTAACATTTAACAACCCTAGCTGGCCATGTGATGTGTGACACATAAGCAGACCCATCTTGTTTCATTTATAAAGGAGGGACTCTTAAAGTCACAAACCCTATTTTTAGAGGGGCTTCATGTGGCATTAATATTCTTAAAGGGCCATTATTAAACAGTGGATCTCCTATGTGCATGGGCTGACAAACATTTCCCCATTGGGGGTACATTTAAAAAAAAAAATTATAGTGATCATGGACACACTTGTCAAAAAATTGACTTGCTGCAGCAGCATAGAACATGTTCACCCTGGTGTTCTAGTGGTGGTGGATGATGAGACGTGGAGGAAGGCCTCGTTAACAAATAGGCCCAATTTAAAGGAGTGGGTCTCGTAGACTTGTAATACCCATACACTAAGTGCATGGACTGACAAACGTTTCCCCATGGGGGGAGTACATTTTTAAAAAAATTTTTATGGGGATCATAGACACCCTTGCCAAAAAAATGACTGGCTGTAGCAGCATAGCACATGTTCACACTCGTGTTCTAGTGGCGGGGGATGATGAGACGTGAGGAAGGCCACATTAATAAATAGGCCCATTTTAAGGAGTGGGTCTCCTAGATTTGTAATGCCCAAACACTAAGTGCATGGGCTGACAAACATTTCCCTCTGGAGGGTACAAAATTGTTATTTTTGGTAACCATTTATGGGCATCATAACACCCTTGCCCAAAAATTGAGTGACTGTTGCATCACGGAATACCTTTACCCTCATGTTCTAGTGGTGGTGCCAGAAGAGACGTGGAGGATGTCCTCATATGTCTCTATTCCCAATTTAAAGGAGCGGGCCTCCTACATCTTGAATGCCCATACACTAAGTGTATGGGCTGACAAACATTTCTCCCTGGGGGAGTAAAACATTTTTGGTTTCATATTAGTAATGGACATCATAAAAACACCCTTGCACAAGAAATGAGTGACTTTTGCATCACAGAATATGTTCACCCTGGTGTTCTAGTGGTTGTGGATGGTGAGGATGAGGATAAGGAGGAGGATAACACAAAATAGACAAAATCAGGAAGCGTATACCCATGTGTGGTTGTGAAGAGGTGCATGAGAATACACCTCCACAAAAAAAGACAATGTATTTGAGGTTATGTTTCACTGTTTTCATTCGGTGGTGTACAGAAGTCTTGCCCAATCCAGCCCTTGTTCATTTTTATAAGACTCAGCCTGTCAGCATTTTCAGTTGACAGGCGGATGCGCTTATCAGTTAGGCTGACGTCACACTAGCAGTACTTGGTCAGTATTTTACATCAGTATTTGTAAGCCAGAATCAGGAGTGGGTGATAAATGCAGAAGTTGTACATATGTTTCTGTTATACTTTTCCTCTATTTGTTGCACTCCAAGTTTTGGCTTACAAATACTGATGTAAAATACTGACCAAACACTGCGAGTGTGACGGCAGCCTTACAATTCCACCAGCGGCGTTAAAAACCAGCTCTGACAGAACGCTAGCAGTAGGGCAGGTCAGGACCTCCAAAGCGTAGTGAGCCAGTTCATGCCACATGTCCAGCTTGGATATCCAATAATTAAAAGGCACAGAAGAATCACGAAGGATGTTTGTACGACCAGCAAGGTACTCTCTCAGCATCTTTCCAAACATTGCACTTCTTGAGACAGCACTCCTTGCCTTTGTGCTGGCACAATGGGAGGGTCTGAGAAAACTGTTCCAGAACTTTGTCATTGTTCCCCTGCTTGTGCTGGATTGTACTTCTGTCTCTCTCGCTTGTACTCCTTGGTTGTACAACAAACTCTGGCATCTGCTGCCAGCGTTCTTAGATGGGAATTTTTTAGTAATTCCGCCACAAGGGCCCTCTGGTACTGCACCATTTTAGTACACCTGTCTGCCTCTGGAAGAAGAGATTGAAAGTTCTCCTTGTAGCGTGGGTCTAGAAGTGTCACCAACCAGTAATGAGTGTCACCGAAAATTGCAATAATGCGAGGGTCACAGGGAAATGCAGAGCAACATAAAGTCAGCCATGCATGCCAGACTGCTAACAGGCAAGACTTCCGTGTCCTCACCAACAGGACGACTGACCATGCTGTCTTTCTCCTCCTCATCCTCCTCCCTGTACTCAGGCCATCCATTCTGAACAGACAGTATGAAAGCTGTGCTTGTAGTACCATCTATAGCGCATGAAAGTAGCTCCTGTTCTTCCTCCTCCTCCTCTTCCTTATTGTCTATGTTGGGACGACATGAGACTAGGCTGTGTGTAATTACCCTGTATGGTTCCTTGCTCCATATCCTCGTGCTCTGCCTACAATGCATCCTCTTTAATTGTGAGCAGAGAGGTTTTCAGAATGCTGAGAAGCGGGATGGTGACACTAATTATGGCGTCATCACCGCTTGTTGATGCTGGTAGTCAATAACTGCCCTCTTCTGCTCACAAATCCTTTCCAACATATGCAGTATAGAGTTCCAATGTGTTAGGACATCACACACTAGTCGGTGAGCCGGAAGCTGCAAACACTGCTGAAACACGGCAAGGGCGGCTGAAGCTGTAGCTGACTTTCTAAAATGGGCAGACAGGTGTCGAACTTTCACTAGCAGATCCGGTAGCTCCGGGTAGCTTTTCAGAATACATTGAATGATGAGGTTAAGCACATGGGCCAGGCAAGGTACATGTGTGAGCTTACCGAGCCTCAGAGCAGCCACCAGGTTCCGGCCATTGTCACAAATGACCATGTCTGGTTGTAGGTTCAGCGGTGTCAGCCAAAAATCTGACTGCTCTTTCAGCACTGTCTACAATTTTTCAGCACTGTGTGGTTTGTCACCTATGCAGATTAGCTTCAGCATAGCCTGTTGCCTCTTGGCTGAGGCAGTGCTGCAATGCTCCCAGCTTCTGACTGATGTTCTCATTTCAGAGATGGAGGCTGAAGAGGAGGAGGAGGTGCAGGGGCTGTAGACTGTAGGGGCAACCCTGATTGATGTAGGGCCCGCAATCCTAGGCGTCGGGATGATGTGTTCCATCCCAAGGACCGACTGGGTCTGGGCTTCCACTATGTTAACCCAGTTTGCAGTCAGTGAGGTATACCGTCCCTGCCCACAAGCACTTGTCCACGTGTCCGTGGTTAGGTGAAGTTTCCTAGTAACAGCATTGTTCAGGGCATGGGTAATGTTGTGGGACACATGCTGGTGTAATGCCGGTACGGCACACCGAGAGAAATAGTGGTGACTGAAGACCGAGTACCTTGGGACGGCCGCCACCATCAGGTTGTAGAAAGCTTCCATCTCAATGAGCCTAAAAGGCAACATTTCGAACGCAAGCAGAGGAGAAATGTGAGAATTTAGTACTGTGGCCTGTGGGGCGTTGGCTGCGTATTTCTGCTTGTGACTGGGGTATAGACAACTGAAGGCTGCGCTGGGACAAGGACATGGACGGGCTTGATGATGGTGCTAGTTGACTGTGGGCAACAACAGGTGCAGGGCAAAGGCATCTTTGCATGCACCATGGATTGGGGATTGGCTTGTACACAAAACAGTGGAAGAAGCAGTGGTGTCACCTGCAGTGTTCCTGGAGCCTGGGGTTCGGCCCACAAAGTCGGGTGCTTTGCTGCCATGTGCCTGATCATGCTTGGGGTGGTCAGGCTGGTAGTTTTGCTACCCCTGCTGATGCAGGCATGGCAGGTGCTGCAAATGGCCTGTTTGGGGTTATCGGCAGAGTCTTTAAAAAATAACCAGACTCAGGAAGATCTAACAGTTGGAATGGCAACTTCTGTCATGTTGGTGTTACGAGGAACAGATGCATGCCTTCTCTCTGCGGCCACCACACTGCTTCTTCCTTCCTGTTGGGGTGCTATGACTCCTTTCCCATGTGTGCTGCTGTCCTTGCTCTGCATGTCCTCCTGCCAGGTTGTGTCAGTTACTATGTCATCCACCACCTCGTCTTCCACATCCGCACCCTGCTCATCCTCCTGACTTTCTGGCAATTGTATCTCATCATTGTCCACCTCTTGTGACACTTTCCCACCATCGCCTTCGTGTGACCATGGCTGCTCAAATCTCATCTGCGATCTCATCTTGCCCCACTTCAAGTTGACCGGCCGAGAGTCTAGAATCTTTAAAGAGAAAAGTGAATAGCTCTTCAGAGTGTCCAAGTGTGGGATCAGTTGTCTCAGGGCACTTGGCAAGGTGGGAGGAAGGAGAATCAGTGTGAGTAATATGCGCTCCAGATTCACGGCTACTCAAGACTTGACCGTATGGAAGATGTGGTGGTGGCTAAGTAACTGGAAGCATTATCCGCTATCCAACCAACAACCATTTCACACTGCTCTGTCTTCAATAGTGGTGTGCTGCAGTCCCCTAGAAACTGGGACAGGAAGGTCAAGCGAGAAGATGTGGGTCTTTGTTGTGGCCCACTTTCAGCTTGGCCATGGCCTCATCCTCTCCATGAACCATCAGCATCGCATCCACTTCCCAGTCCCTTGCCCCTTGCCTTGCCCATTTTAAATAGACTATTGAAATATTTGAAAAGTTCAATACAAATGGATTAATTTTGAGAAAACTTATATGTGTTCAGGGTGTTTAAAAAACACACTTTTAATTCAATGAAATGTTGGTAATTTTTTAATTTTGTTTTTAACAAATTTTATTAATAACTAGGGTAAGACACACCAAAACCAGTTCAAAGGAGCACTCAAATGCAACAATTTTTAAACCACAGATAGAGGAGGGGTCTGACAGAGAAACCACAATGTTTCATATGTGGCCTTGTTTTATTTTTTGAAAAGAAAATTACTGTCACGAAGTAGGTTAACACAGCACCAAAAAAGTGGAATGTATGCCTGAAACGCAAGTTTTTGTAGCCCACAGATAGACCAGGTGTCGGATGGAGATAACAGACTGTTGTAATATGTGGCCTGGAGTTTTTAAAATTTTGTAACCACAAAATAACATATAGACCAAGGGTAGCAGACAGACAAAAAAGTGGAATGTATGCCTGAAAAGCAAGTATTTGGAGTCCACAGATAGACCGGGCGTCTGACTGAGATTACAGACTGTTTCAATATGTGGCATGGAGTTTTTTACATTTTTTTAACAACAAAATACTGTATAGGCCAAGGGTAGTAGACAGATAAAAAAAAAGTGGAATGTATGCCTGAAAAGCAAGTATTTGGAGGCCACAGATAGACCAGGTGTCTGACTGAGATAACAGATTGTTTCAATATGTGGTCTGGAGTTTTAAAAAAAAATTTAACCACAAAATACTGTATAGACCTAGGGTAGCAGACAGACAAAAAAGTGGAATGTATGCCTGAAAAGCAGGAATTTGGAGACCACAGATAGACCAGGTGTCTGACATAGATAACAGACTGTTTCAATATGTGGCCTGGAGTTTTTAAAATTTTGTAACCACAAAATAACATATAGACCAAGGGTAGCAGACAGACAAAAAAGTGGAATGTATGCCTGAAAAGCAAGTATTTGGAGTCCACAGATAGACCGGGCGTCTGACTGAGATTACAGACTGTTTCAATATGTGGCATGGAGTTTTTTACATTTTTTTAACAACAAAATACTGTATAGGCCAAGGGTAGTAGACAGATAAAAAAAAAGTGGAATGTATGCCTGAAAAGCAAGTATTTGGAGGCCACAGATAGACCAGGTGTCTGACTGAGATAACAGATTGTTTCAATATGTGGTCTGGAGTTTTAAAAAAAAATTTAACCACAAAATACTGTATAGACCTAGGGTAGCAGACAGACAAAAAAGTGGAATGTATGCCTGAAAAGCAGGAATTTGGAGACCACAGATAGACCAGGTGTCTGACATAGATAACAGACTGTTTCAATATGTGGCCTGGAGTTATTTAAAAAATTTTATCCACAGAATACTGTATAGACCAAGCGTAGCAAACATACATAAAAGTGGAATGTATGCCTGAAAAGCAAGTATTTGTAGCCCACAGATAGACCAGGCGTCGGATGGAGATAACAGACTGTTGTAATATGTGGCCTGGCATTTTGTACATTTTTTTAGCCACAAAATACTGTATTGACCAAGGGTGACAGACACAAAAGTGGAATGTTTGCCTGAAAAGCAAGTATTTGGAGACCACAGATAGACCGGGTGTCTGACGGAGATAACAGACTGATCAAAATGTGATTTTTTTTGGGCCCACCAAAATTGTGTCAATAAGTAGGCTATGACGCTAAAAAAAAATTGGAGTACTAAAATTGTAAAATATTTAGTGCAATTATATGCGATGCTTATGGCGTACAAATCACAGTGATAAATATAAGAACTGTAGCTAAATAATTTTGGGCCAGCTAAAGATTTTTTGGTCAGCAAAATGGTGTACAAAAATGTTGTAAGACACTCCAAAAAATACTAGAGTACCAAAAAAAAAAAGGCTAGAAGTTTCTGCGCACTCACATCTGATGCCTGGGAAAAAAAAAAGTTTGAAATTGTTAGATTTTCACGCTCTTGTATTGAAATGACCTGTCTGTAGTCTACAGTGTGACAAAGAAAAAAAATGTAGAAAAAAGGGGGCTATGGATTGCTTTGTAATAAAATAAGCAGGTATAAGGTGCAAAAAAAATAAAAAATACTAGCCATGGATACCTGCAGGTAGGTACACATAAAATACGTAGCAGAAGACAGTAATGGAGGCTTTTGATGTATGCAGTGATATCTATATACTCACATACAGTGCCTGCATTCCTTGCACTGATGTGGATATATGCACATAGACTCCCCTGCCTACCTAGCACTGCAATTTATGTACCCCCGAATTAGTCCTAAAAAGGACTGCTAGTTTATCAGGATTTGTGGATTGAACACTAGTAGACCCACACTAACCACTAAAAGAACGAATCTGACCCTATCTCAGCAGTAGCTCTCCCTATTTGAGTCCAGAGCAGAATGCAGGGCGGCGTCAAGTCTCTTATAGACCTGATGACGCTGTGTGGCCAGCCAATCACTGTAATGCCACAACAAAGATGGCTGCGATATTACAGTGCATGGCAGACAATCCCTGCATGTTCATTGGCGCTCTAAAAGGCGTCAAAATTTAAAGGCGGAGACCCGAGCTCCCGCTGGATAATCCCGGAAATGCTCGGTGCTCGCCGAGTACACCAAGTACCGTGATACTCGGGCGAGTACCGAGTAGTGGCGAGCATGCTCGCTCATCACTATATAAATATCAATTCTTTTTTTCTAATTTTTATAACCATTGAATCTATATCTAAACCTTAAAAACTAGTTGTTCGATGTGTTGTACACTCAAGTACACAAAAACAGGGAAAAACTGAAAGTGTTAAACACAGATGTACCATCCTTGAACTTGTGCTTCCATTAATGTCACACTTTTGTTTGCCGTTTTTGTCTTTTATTCCATTGAATTCAAACTATGGTGGGGTAGATGCTTTCCTCCTTTGTCAGTGCTTTGTCATGTAGATCATATGTTTCTACTTTCCTGGGCCTGTCCTTACAGCACATATGCTCTTTGTATAACATAAGAAGTGCCTTAGGACATCATTCTATGCCTGTTCTATCTAAGGATGAGAGGCAAGTACAATATAATACAGATGTGGCACCTGCCTTGTCTAATAAAGTTGCACATCACTTTAACTACAAGATCAATAAAAATAATATCTAACTTAATGCATATCTGCATTCTCCATAAAGGAAATCCACTCTGTAGATAACATTTTGCAGAAAGCATCCTGCAACCACTCACCAGTAATGACATTCAGCAGTTCATCAATTCTATTCACTCCGAATCTGGAGCAAGATCCAGTTAAAGTTTCTTTGGCTTTTTTTTATTAAGTTATTTTTTGTATTTATATGGTATTCAATATACAAATCATTATTATTTTTCATCAAAATTATAAAGTTTAAAAATACAAGTGCTTATCACTAAATTAGAATATCATCAAAAGGTTAATCTATTTCAGATCTTCAATACAGAAAGTGAAAGTCATATATTATATAGAGCCATTACAAACAGAGGAATATGTTTCAAGTGTTTATTTCTGTTAATGTTGATGATAATAGCTTACATGATCTATCAGACACCCCCATTATTAACCAACACTAATCCGACGTAATCCATATGGAGGTCCAACGATGATCCCCGGCTCCATCTTCTAATGTATGTCTCTGAACTGCCGGTTCTCAGGCTGCACTCCGCTGGGTCTTGTGGAGTATAGCGTGAGAGTTGGAATGATGAATGGTGACATGACCGCAAATGACCAATGGAGCCTCGTTCTCGTGGTCATGTCTCACGGGCGATGATTGGAGCTCCATTGACCCCAAAAGTGCTGATTTATATAAGAGTCTTAAAGATGCTAATACAAATGAATACCAGGACGCCGTTTCCCACTCCCTCCCTCCCCCTCCAGTTTTCTTATAGAGTCTGGGGCAGGGGAGGTGGGGAGGGAAAATGTAAAAAAAAAAAATATTTTTTTAAATCTTGATCCTGGTGCCGCCCACTGCAACCTGCCACCCTGGGCACTAGACCTCCAATGCCTAGTGTTAAATACGGGCCTGCTTAGGCTAGTTTCACATTTGCGTTCGAATCCACAGCGTCTAATCCGCATCCGCAAGTGCAGGAAAAAAACGCATAGAAACACGTACAAACGCATCATTTTCTAGATGCATGCGGGAATGCATGCGGTTAATAAAATGCTGTGTTTTCCCGCTTTCTCATGCGTTTTGTCATGCGTTTGTGTATTTTGTGCGCATGGTGGAAAATTTTACAGGAGAAAAATCTAGATAACCAGACACCGCCAATGGGACTACAGAGAGTGTGTATTATGGGATATCCATATATAGACCCTAGGACTACTGAAATTTTAACAGTGTGCTACTGTATCCTGTGTCATGATGGATCTTCGCATGGAGAGCTTTTATTTCAACCTGGATTTAAGCATCAAGCTGTTTCTTGCCTGTGCGTTTGCTTGGGAGCAACACAGAAATCATGAAAGATGGAGAAGGACATGGCATAGGCGTTTTTGGCGACACCCCATTATCAAATTACGTGAGAGCCGTGGAGCCTATCACACGCTATATGGCGAGCTTAATACCAACCCGGACAAATTCCTGGAATATACAAGGATGTCGCAAGACTCTTTCCGGGATTTGATTGGTTGTGTCCAAGGAGCCATCCGGAGACAGGACACCCAGCTCCATAGAGCGATTCCACCAGAGGAATGTCTGCTGGTTACATTAAGGTACGTAACAATTCTAAACAAATGCCAGTCCTAATTTTGGTTGTTCTGACATGTATTCTTTGTATTTTCCTTTATGTCTTTAGCAGAACAACACCATAAATAGAATTGATTGTTAATTTTTTTTTTTATTTATTTTATTACAGATTTCTGGCAACTGGAGAGAGTTTATCATCCCTCCACTTCCAATACCGGCTTGGAATTTCCACCCTGTTCGAAATAGTTGTGGACACCTGCCGGGCTTTGTGGAATGGTCTCTGGGATGAGTTTATACCCCTACCCACCGCGGACATGTGGATTGAAATTGCTGAAAAATTCTGGAGTGTGTATGATTTCCCCAACTGTTTGGGAGCGGTGGATGGAAAGCACATCCACATTATCAAACCAGCCAGAACAGGATCGGCGTACTTCAATTATAAAAAATACTTTTCTATTGTGCTCATGGCAATAGCAGATGCGGACTGTCGCTTCATCGCCGTGAACATTGGAGCTTTTGACCGTGGCAACCATTCCCAGACTTTCAAGAACTCGGATATGGGGCGCCATGTGTATGGCAAAAATGTTAATTTTCCACGGCCACAACCTCTCCCCAACACTCACGGTCCACCGATGCCATTTGTTATGGTTGGGGATGAGGCCTTTCAGATGTGTGAAATCCTACTGAAGCCATATTCCAGTCGGGACTTGAACCACACTAAAAGGATCTTTAATTACAGACTGACCGGGGCCCGAAGAACAGTAGAGTGTACCTTTGGGATTCTAGTCTCAAAATGGCACATTCTTGCAACAGCCATTAATCTAAAAATGGAGACAGATGATGAGGTGGTCAAAGCCTGTGTGGTTCTCCACAATTACATAATGGCTAAGGAGCGACCCAACATTGAACTGGATGAACCAGTTGGAAACCCATTGCCAGATTACCAGCATCACCCGCTGCGGTCAACTGCTGAAGTTGGCCACATGTGGGACCAATTTGCTGCCTTTTTTAATTCTGATATTGGACGTGTGTCATGGCAGGACAATATTGTGTAAATGTCCTGTTGGGATTTGGTCTGTACCAGTTACTTGTTTAAATGTTAATAATATTTGTTGTTAATAAACTTTAATTTTTGGGTATCTTGACCGTGTCTTCAATGTATTTCCTCTACAAACCAAGGCTGCTATCACACTATCAGTATTTGGTCAGTATTTTACATCAGTATTTGTAAGCCAAGACCAGGAGTGGGTGATAAATGCAGAAGTGGTGCATATTTTTCTATTATACTTTTCCTCTAATTGTTCCACTCCTGGTTTTGTCTTACAAATACTGATGTAAAATACTGACAGCTAATATAGAAAAACTCAAAAAAACACAGCATGAAGAGTAGACTAACCAAAACCTTGTCAAATGACAAGTGCACTCGCAGGGTGCAGGAGGCCCCCGATAATAAATGCTAAAGCAGCACAGGTGCAAGATACTGATGAGAGCAACCACCCACTCGCCCAAACATTAGAGGGGTTGGCTGCCTACTAGCAAAAATGCACACAGGTAAGGCTTGCATAAGACACTATTCACACAGATAAATGTGATGCACGGTGTCTGGACTACCTATTGATCACGCCCATAGTATTAGCAGGCGGGCAGTCCAGCACTATATGTATACATGCAACACACAAGGAACAACATAAAGGGGCCCTGCCGCACCCTGCAACAAGATGATAAAAAGTGCAAAAAAGATGAAAAATTAAATAATGTATAGAATACATTGGATGAGGTATTAGTTACAATTTTGGCCAAAATGGATAAGCTTGCAACCCAACGTCAAGGGTCCTCATCAACTTGCAAGTCCTACTCTAATATCAAAAACAGCTAACATAGAAAAACTCAAAAGAATACAACATGAAGAGCAGACTCACCAAAACCTTGTCAAATGACAAATGCACTCGCAGGGTGCAGCAGGCCACCAATAATAAGTGCTAAAGCAGCACAGGTGCAAGTTACTGATGAGAGCAACCACTCACTCGCCCAAACATTAGAGGGGTTGGCTGCCTAGTAGCAAAAATGCACACAGGTAAGGCTTGCATAAGACACTATTCACACAGATAAATGTGATGCACAGTGTCTGGACAATCTATTGATTATGCCCATAGTATTAGCAGGCGGGCCATCCAGCACTATATGTATACATGCAACACACAAGGAACAACATAAAGGGGCCCTGCTGCACCCTGCAACAAGATGATAAAAAGTTCAAAAAAGATGAAAAATTAAATAATGTATATGATACATTAGATGAGGTATTACTTACAATTTTGTCCAAAATGGATAAACTTGCAAGCCAACATCAAGGGTCCTCATCAACTTGCAAGTCCTACTCTAATATCAAAAACAGCTAACATAGAAAAACTAAAAAAAACACAACATGAAGAGCAGACTCACCAAAACCTTGTCAAATGACAAGTGCACTCGCAGGGTGCAGCAGGCCCCTGATAATAAATGCTAAGCAGCACAGGTGCAAGCTACTGATGAGAGCAACCACTCACTTGCCCAAACATTAGAGGGGTTGACTGCCTACTAGCAAAACTGCACACAGGTAAGGCTTGCATAAGACACTATTCACACAGATAAATGTGATGCACAGTGTCTGGACAACCTATTGATCATGCCCATAGTAATAGCAGGCGGGCCGTGCAGCACTATATGTATACATGCAACACACAAGGAACAACATAAAGGGGCCCTGCCGCACCCTGCAACAAGATGATAAAAAGTGCAAAAAAGATGAAAAATTAAATAATGTATATAATACATTAGATGAGGTAAAATACTGGCCAAATACTGCTAGTGTGACGGCAGCCTTAGGTTGTTAGTGGTAAGGCTGCTGACGTCATTGCGTCCTGATTCTGTTCTGCTGAATCTATTGGACGCAGACTGAAGAGATGAAAGCTGTTTAATATAAAACAGATCTATACTCATCAAGTCAGGTGTCAGAAATAATGAATTCATGATGCACATATAACAGCCTCATAAATTCACTATTTCTGACATATGTCCAGTTGAGCATAGATATGCCTTGTATGACCGCCATCGTCCCTTCACTTTGTGTGAAATAGATTACGTACACAGAAGAGAAAATGGCGATTATACAAGGCAGGTTTCTACTCACCAGGTCAGGTGTCCTAACTAATGAGTTTTTGGACACCTGACCTGTTGAGTATAGTTCTGCATTGAATTGCCGCCATTTTCTCTTCAGTCTGCAACACTAGTCTCAGACTAAGCAGAAGGAAGAGATTATGGAGAAAATACAAGTATAAATTTTTTGGCCCACCTCATAGCTCTATACTAAAGACACACAAAGCTGCAGTGTTGTACTTGCTAACTACTGGAGCTATGATGTGTGCAAACAATTAAGTGTGCAGCGCAGTTTTTTATTTGGCGCACGGTGTGTGTTGCCAAACCACTTTGGGGGTAAAAAAAATTATTATTTATTTTTTTAACAAATAAAAAAAAATTAACTGCGCCTGCTTGGGGTGGAGTGCTGGAAACGAGGGGTATGTAGCTGTGAAGTGCAAACTGTAAAGCACTGCGGAATATGTTAGCGCTATATAAAAATAAAGATTATTATTATTATTGTGGTGGCGGAGCGGAAGGGAATGCCAGGGTCTTGCTGCATCGTGGTGGCGGAGCGGAAAGCTATGCTAGGGTCCTGCTGCATCTAGGTGTCGGAGCGGAAGGCCATGCCAGGGTCTTGCTGCATCGTGGTGGCAGAGCGGATGGGAATGTCAGGGTCCTGCTGCATCGTGGTGGTGGAGCGGAAGGCCATGCCAGGGTCCTGCTGCTGCATAGTGGTGTCAGTGGAGGAGGTCCAAGCAGGAGCAGCAGTTGTCATGGTGGTGGCGGTGGGCTGTCCTACAGCACTCAGTATGGTGGTGTGTTGTGAATTCTGTGGCTGAGTTCACTTCTGTGGTCACAAGTGGTATTGCAGTCTCTGGGCTTCCTCCCTCAGGTGTTTTGGTGAGCTCGTTGGCTGCCTTGCTATTTAGCTCCACCTGAGTCTGTCTTCCTTGCTCCTTGTCAATGTTCCAGTGTTGGATCTGAGCTACTGCATCTTTCCTTGGGCCTGCTGCTCTGCTAGATAAGTGCTTCTAGTTTGTTTTCTGTTTTTTTCTGTCCAGCTTGCTATTGTCTTTTGCTGGAAGCTCTGAGAAGCAGAGGGGTGCACCGCCGTGCTGTTAGTTCGGCACGGTGGGTCTTTTTGCCCCTTTGCGTGGTTTTCGTTTTAGGGTTTTTTGTAGACTGCATAGTTCTCTTTGCTATCCTCGCTCTGTCTAGAATATCGGGCCTCACTTTGCTGAATCTATTTCATTCCTACGTTTGTCTTTTCATCTTGCTAACAGTCATTATATGTGGGGGGGCTGCCTATTCCTTTGGGGTATTTCTCTGAGGTAAGTCAGGCTTGTATTTCTATCTTCAGGCTAGTCAGCTCCTCAGGCAGTGCCGAGTTGCATAGGTAGTTGTTAGGCGCAATCCACTGCTGCTTATAGTTGTGTGAGGATAGATCAGGTACTGCAGTCTACAGAGATTCCACGTCTCAGAGCTCGTCCTATTGTTTTTGGTTATTGCCAGATCTCTGTATGTGCGCTGATTACTGCACGCTGTGTTGCCTGATTGCCAGCTATAACAGTACAAGGAGCCGACCCAATGATTCCCAATAGAGGGAAAAAAGAAATCCTGACATCATTTTTTTTTCTTAGCTCTGTCTTCAGTCTTTTTTTTCCCCTAGACATTAGAGTGCTTCAGGACACAGCTGTGGACATGGATATTCAGGCTCTGTGCTCCTCAATGGATAATCTCGTTGTAAATGTACAAAAGATTCAAGATACTATTGATCAGAAATCGATGCTAGAACCAAGAATTCCGATTCCTGATTTGTTTTTTGGTGACAGAACTAAGTTCCTGAGCTTCAGAAATAATTGTAAGCTATTTTTGGCCTTGAAACCTCATTCTTCTGGTAATCCTATTCAACAGGTTTTGATTATTATTTCTTTTTTGCGCGGCGACCCACAGGACTGGGCGTTTTCTCTTGCACCAGGAGATTCTGCATTGAGTAATGTTGATGCATTTTTCCTGGCGCTCGGATTGCTTTACGATGAGCCTAATTCAGTGGATCAGGCTGAGAAAAATCTGCTGGCTTTATGCCAGGGTCAGGATGATGTAGAAGTATATTGTCAGAAATTTAGGAAATGGTCAGTACTTACTCTGTGGAATGAATCTGCACTAGCGGCTTTGTTCAGAAAGGGTCTCTCTGAAGCTCTTAAGGATGTAATGGTGGGATTTCCTATGCCTGCTGGTTTGAATGAGTCTATGTCCTTGGCCATTCAGATCGGTCGTCGCTTGCGCGAGCGTAAATCTGTGCACCATCTGGCGGTACTGCCTGAGAGTAAACCTGAGCCTATGCAGTGCGACAGGACTATGACTAAAGTAGAACGGCAAGAACACAGACGTCTGAACAGACTGTGTTTCTATTGTGGTGATTCTACTCATGCTATTTCTAATTGTCCTAAACGCACTAGGTGGTTCGATAGCTCTGCCGTTATTGGTACTGTACAGTCCAAATTCCTTTTGTCCATTACCTTAATGTGCTCTTTGTCATCGTATTCTGTCATGGCGTTTGTGGATTCAGGCGCTGCCCTGAATCTGATGGATTTGGATTATGCTAAACGTTGTGGATTTTTCTTGGAGCCTTTGCGGTGTCCTATTCCGTTGAGAGGAATTGATGCTACACCTTTGGCCAAGAATAAGCCTCAGTACTGGGCCCAGCTGACCATGTGCATGGCTCCTGCACATCAGGAAGTTATTCGCTTTCTGGTACTGCATAATTTGCATGATGTGGTCGTGTTGGGGTTGCCATGGCTACAAACCCATAATCCAGTATTGGATTGGAACTCTATGTCGGTAACCAGCTGGGGTTGTCAGGGAGTACATGGTGATGTTCCATTTTTGTCTATTTCGTCATCTATTCCTTCTGACATCCCAGAGTTCTTGTCGGACTTTCAGGATGTATTTGAAGAGTCCAAGTCTGATGCCCTACCTCCGCATAGGAATTGTGATTGTGCTATCGATTTGATTCCTGGTAGTAAATTCCCTAAGGGTCGTTTATTTAATTTGTCCGTACCTGAACACACCGCTATGCGCAGTTATGTGAAGGAGTCCCTGGAGAAGGGACATATTCGCCCATCGTCGTCACCATTGGGAGCAGGGTTCTTTTTTGTAGCCAAGAAGGATGGTTCGCTAAGACCGTGTATTGATTACCGCCTTCTTAATAAGATCACTGTTAAGTTTCAGTATCCCTTGCCATTGATTTCTGACTTGTTTGCTCGGATTAAGGGGGCTAGTTGGTTTACTAAGATTGATCTTCGTGGTGCGTATAATCTGGTGAGAATCAGGCAGGGAGATGAATGGAAAACGGCATTTAATACGCCCGAGGGTCATTTTGAGTATCTGGTGATGCTGTTCGGACTTGCCAATGCTCCATCTGTTTTTCAGTCTTTTATGCATGACATTTTCCGTGAGTATCTGGATAAATTCTTGATTGTTTACTTGGATGACATTTTGATCTTCTCTGATGATTGGGAGTCTCATGTGAAGCAAGTCAGAATGGTTTTCCAGGTACTGCGTGCTAATTCCTTGTTCGTGAAGGGATCAAAGTGTCTCTTCGGTGTGCAGAAAGTTTCATTTTTGGGGTTCATCTTTTCCCCTTCTACTATCGAGATGGATCCGGTTAAGGTTCAGGCCATCCAGGATTGGACTCAGCCGACATCTCTAAAAAGTCTGCAGAAATTCCTGGGCTTTGCTAATTTTTATCGTCGCTTCATCTGTAATTTTTCTAGCATTGCCAGACCATTGACCGATTTGACCAAGAAGGGTGCTGATTTGGTTAATTGGTCTTCTGCTGCCGTGGAAGCTTTTCAGGAGTTGAAGCGTCGTTTTTGCTGTGCCCCTGTGTTGTGTCAACCTGATGTTTCTCTTCCGTTCCAGGTCGAGGTTGATGCTTCTGAGATTGGTGCAGGGGCGGTTTTGTCACAGAGAGGTTCTGGTTGCTCAGTGTTCAAACCATGTGCTTTCTTTTCCAGGAAATTTTCTGCTGCTGAGCGTAATTATGATGTGGGCAACCGAGAGTTGCTGGCCATGAAGTGGGCATTCGAGGAGTGGCGTCATTGGCTTGAGGGTGCTAAGCATCGCGTGGTGGTATTGACTGATCATAAGAACTTGACTTATCTCGAGTCTGCCAAGCGCTTGAATCCTAGACAGGCCCGTTGGTCGTTATTTTTTGCTCGTTTTGATTTTGTGATTTCATACCTTCCGGGCTCTAAAAATGTGAAGGCGGATGCTCTGTCTAGGAGTTTTGTGCCCGACTTTCCGGGGTTATCTGAGCCGGCGAGTATCCTCAAGGAAGGAGTCATTGTGTCTGCCATCTCCCCTGATTTGCGGAGAGTGTTGCAGAAATTTCAGGCTAATAAACCTGATCGTTGTCCGGCCGAGAAACTGTTCGTCCCTGATAGGTGGACTAGTAAAGTTATCTCTGAACTTCATTGTTCGGTGCTGGCCGGTCATCCAGGAATCTTTGGTACCAGGGAGTTGGTTGCTAGATCCTTCTGGTGGCCATCTCTGTCACGGGATGTGCGTGCTTTTGTGCAGTCCTGTGGAATTTGTGCTAGGGCTAAGCCCTGCTGTTCACGTGCCAGTGGGTTGCTTTTGCCCTTGCCGGTCCCGAAGAGGCCTTGGACACATATTTCGATGGATTTCATTTCTGACCTTCCCGTTTCTCAAAAAATGTCGGTCATTTGGGTGGTCTGTGATCGCTTTTCTAAAATGGTCCATCTGGTGCCCTTGGTTAAATTGCCTTCCTCCTCTGATTTGGTGCCTTTGTTCTTCCAGCATGTGGTTCGTTTACATGGCATTCCTGAGAATATTGTTTCTGACAGAGGTTCCCAGTTTGTCTCGAGGTTCTGGCGAGCCTTTTGTGGTAGGATGGGCATTGACCTATCTTTCTCCTCGGCCTTCCATCTTCAGACTAATGGCCAGACCGAACGAACCAATCAGACCTTGGAAACATATCTGAGATGTTTTGTTTCCGCTGACCAGGATGATTGGGTGTCATTTTTGCCGTTGGCTGAGTTCGCCCTTAATAATCGGGCCAGCTCGGCTATCTTGGTCTCTCCATTTTTCTGCAATTCTGGGTTCCATCCTCGTTTCTCTTCAGGACAGGTTGAGTCTTCGGGCTGTCCTGGTGTGGATTCTGTGGTGGACAGGTTGCAGCAGATCTGGACTCAGGTAGTGGACAATTTGACCTTGTCCCAGGAGAAGGCTCAGCTTTTCGCTAATCGCAGACGCCGTGTGGGACCCCGACTTCGTGTTGGGGATTTGGTTTGGTTATCTTCTCGTCATATTCCTATGAAGGTTTCCTCTCCTAAATTTAAACCTCGTTTTATTGGTCCGTATAGGATTTCTGAGATTCTCAATCCGGTGTCTTTTCGTTTGACCCTCCCAGACTCCTTTTCCATACATAATGTATTCCATAGGTCGTTGTTGAGGAGATACGTGGCACCTATGGTTCCATCTGTGGAGCCTCCTGCCCCTGTTTTGGTGGAGGGGGAATTGGAGTATATTGTGGAGAAGATTTTGGATTCTCGTGTCTCTAGACGGAAACTCCAGTATCTGGTCAAATGGAAGGGTTATGCTCAGGAAGATAATTCCTGGGTTTTTGCCTCTGATGTCCATGCCCCAGATCTTGTTCGTGCCTTTCATGTGGCTCATCCTGGTCGGCCTGGGGGTTCTGGTGAGGGTTCGGTGACCCCTCCTCAAGGGGGGGGTACTGTTGTGAATTCTGTGGCTGAGTTCACTTCTGTGGTCACAAGTGGTATTGCAGTCTCTGGGCTTCCTCCCTCAGGTGTTTTGGTGAGCTCGTTGGCTGCCTTGCTATTTAGCTCCACCTGAGTCTGTCTTCCTTGCTCCTTGTCAATGTTCCAGTGTTGGATCTGAGCTACTGCATCTTTCCTTGGGCCTGCTGCTCTGCTAGATAAGTGCTTCTAGTTTGTTTTCTGTTTTTTTCTGTCCAGCTTGCTATTGTCTTTTGCTGGAAGCTCTGAGAAGCAGAGGGGTGCACCGCCGTGCTGTTAGTTCGGCACGGTGGGTCTTTTTGCCCCTTTGCGTGGTTTTCGTTTTAGGGTTTTTTGTAGACTGCATAGTTCTCTTTGCTATCCTCGCTCTGTCTAGAATATCGGGCCTCACTTTGCTGAATCTATTTCATTCCTACGTTTGTCTTTTCATCTTGCTAACAGTCATTATATGTGGGGGGCTGCCTATTCCTTTGGGGTATTTCTCTGAGGTAAGTCAGGCTTGTATTTCTATCTTCAGGCTAGTCAGCTTCTCAGGCAGTGCCGAGTTGCATAGGTAGTTGTTAGGCGCAATCCACTGCTGCTTATAGTTGTGTGAGGATCGATCAGGTACTGCAGTCTACAGAGATTCCACGTCTCAGAGCTCGTCCTATTGTTTTTGGTTATTGCCAGATCTCTGTATGTGCGCTGATTACTGCACGCTGTGTTGCCTGATTGCCAGCCATAACAGTGGTGGTGCTGTAGTGGTGTCAGGCAGTGTTTGGAATGGAGGTGGCCGTGCAGTGGTAAGCAGCAGAGGTCAGCATTGAGGTTAATCGTGACAGTGAAGGCACAGGTGGATATGCCGCCACTGTCTGCTGAAAATACCAACTCTGCTGCAAAGCCTGCACGTAAGCAGCATTGCAGGCCTGCATAAAACTAAGCTGGAGATCAGGAGTAAGGTGTTCCGACATGCTCTGTTCAATTTGGTTAAAAAAATGATGTGCTGGCCTGTGGAGGTCGGCTTTTACTTGGTCAAGGCTTTTGGTGACCTCCTGGATACGTGTATTCATATGGCTAATGGCACTATCCAGTCGGTCACCCAAAGCCTTGAGTCCATCATGAAAAACCGAGCTCAAGTGCAAAAACTCGGGCATGAGTGACCTGTCCGATGCCCTCTGCTGCTGCTGGGAGGAGCCCAAAAAAGGGGCAGAGGCAGAGGACTGGGAAAGGGGAACACCTGATGGACCAGCTTCCTGGTCTCCAGTTAGTGTGGCAGGCCCAAAAATGACAGAATGCGGTGGTATTTATACTTTCGGATCCTTGTTCCAGAACCACTGGGAACATGGCTCTCTTGACCCAGGTCCTTGTTGAAGTGGTCCTTCATCGAACGCCAATGTGTTTTGACTTTGAGCACTGTTGAAAAAACAAAAAATAATGGTCAGACAATGGACTTTTGGCCGTGCTCACACAACTGTGTGTGATGAGAGAAACTCCTGAGAGTTTCTCTCATCACACACAGTTGTAGTAAGCATGGCAAAGGTCTCTGCTGCTTCACACTGCATTGCAATACTTACAAAATGTATTTTGGACCCGAGTCGGGGTGTTGTCCCAGCCATCCCACATCGCTTTGGCCACCTCATTCCATAGCGGCCGGATCGTCACATTGTCCGAGTGCTGGGGAACCCGGGTGTACCGTAACAGGACTCGCTCATGGACCAGGGAGATGAGGATATCGTTGTCAACGAGGTCCTCATCCCATTCTGGAACCTAAAAAATAAATGAATACATTAATGTTAGATAAATTAACATAAGGAAAAGAAAGAAAACAGAGGCTGAGAAATGGCATGAATAATGAAAGTCAAGATAAAAAAGGAGTCCAGAAGAAAAATGTAAAGAAAGAGGAAAGTAAAGAAAGGAAGATTCAAGAATACAAAAGTGAGGATACAATAAACAGTCAGCCAGGTATACTTACACGCTGCCGCCTTGCCACCCGACCGTGACCCCACTGCTCCTGCTCCCCCTCTGCCGCAGTGGAAGAAGTGCTCTAAAAAAAGTAATAAAAAATTGTCACATGTGTAGATGTGACAGTGAATACTTACCAATCTGAGGAGTTGAGTACTCACTTCACTGACATGTTTGGCTTGAGAAGACCCAGGACGTTGCTCCTCATCAGAAGAAGATCACATTCTGATGCATGCATGCAGAAAGAAATGGCAAAAATTAGGACATGTAGAGACAGAAAATAGAAAATAAAGGCATTGGCTTTGATATACTCACATTGTTCAGTGTCTTGTTTCCTCCAAGGTTCTTGCCTGCATCTGCTCTGCTTCTCTGTCTGCTGAGTAGTGACCTGCAAATGTCCACTCCCACCCTTTATCACCTTGTATGTGGGGGTGGCAAATCAGTGTCTAGACATGTTTTTCTCTGGTGCAACGCATGCTTTCACAAACGCAAGCAAACGCATGTGCTTGCGGCCGCATGCGTTCACATAGACAGCAATGCGTTTTTTTGCCGCATTTCATCCGCTAACAACCACATACGTTTCTAGGCGGCAAATTGACGCCTCTAAAATTACTAAATGTAGCGTTTACCGCGCCAAACCGCAGACGACGAAACGACGCATGCATCGTCAAACGCCGCAAAACGCAATCGATCGAAGACACATGCGTCTCTAATGTTAAATATAGGAATACACAACGCATGCGGATAATTGCGGAAAAAACGCTGCAGACACAATCGCAAATGTGAAACCGGTCTTACAGGATTCTCTAAATGGTGTGTCTTCAAGCTGCTCTGTATTATTAACCTGTGAGCAATGCAATGTTAGCAAAGACAAAAAAAATAACACACGCATATCATTGGAACCGTATGGTATATATTAAGAAAAAAAAGAATACTCAGGGGAGCACTGCAAATAAAATAAATGCAAACGCTAACTACTTTTGATCTGGTGACAAATCCTATTTAAACAACCATTGATTGACTATTTGACCTAACAGTAAAAAGATGAATTCATGAATACAGCTCTAGTTAGACTAATAAAATGTTCATTATAATATCAGGATTATTCAGCCATTCTGACTTTGATTTGCCAAGTAAGTACATAAACAGGTCTTATTAAAGGGAATCTGTCAGCAGATTTTTGCTGTGTAATCTGAGAGTAGGATTATATAGGGGCAGAAACCCTGATTCTAGCAATGTGTCACTTACTGGACTGCTTGTTGTTGGAATTTTGATACAATCACTGTTTTTTCTGCTGTAGATCTAAAAGTTCTCTGAATGCTGAGCTCTGTATAACCCCTCCCACACTAATGATTGGCAGCTTTCTGTGTACACTGTGTTTAGACAGAAAGCTACTAATCTGTGGTGGGGTGTAGTTACACCGTGCAGTTGACTAGGAGGCATGAGACACGTATTCCTGTAGTGATAATCTCCTGCTGATAAAACACTGATTTTCTTGAAAGAGCAACACATAGCCTAGTAAGTGATACATCACTGGATTTAGGGTTTCTGTCTCTACATCATGCTGCTCTCAGATTACATTTAAAAAATCTGCTGATATATTCCATTTAATACCGCAGCCTCATTAGGTAAAATATCACTTTCACTTTAAAAATGTATGCAGTTTATATTGGGAGATTTGGTGACAGATTTGATCTAAGACACAAATTACTCAAAAACAAGACAAAGTCAGAAGCAAAACTTGAAGTTCTTAGTTCACAATGAAAAATCTGTAACTAACTTTATATCTAGACCCCAACTCATTAGGAGCAGAGATTTTCTTGCCGGCCTTGAGTAGCATGGTGAAGTCAGAAGCTCATGATTCCAGAAGAAGTGTACAGCTCTTCATGGATCAGAGGCATCTGACAAGTGATGTCCGCCTCCGTGAAATAACACAGAAATCTTCAGGCACTGTCATGAATTTGACGGCCTGTGGTGCCACGCCCCATCGCACCCCTGTCCCTCCCCAGCTCCTCCAATTTTAATGGAGCTGGAAGAAACTATTTGTAGAAACGCCAAAATTTGCTGAATTTTTGCTCAACTCCAAGTTGCACTAAAATGTTTAGACTTTTCAAAGCAATTTACACTAGAATTCTAAATATTGTAAATATATTTAGGAATTTATTTATAATAGTATTCCGTTAAGTTATTGTTTCTTCTATTCCTGGAGAATCCTTTGAAGCTGCAGAAACAGGATCTAGGCAAGATTATATGCACATAGGTTAAAATCTGGTTAGAAGAGTTTGTGCCCACGTTGGATTTTTAAATGCTTTTTTTCCCCTCTCCTTTTTGTGATGGAAAAAACACTGTATTTTACTGTTCCAGCAAAGTGAATGAGATTTCTGAAATCTCATGCATATGTTGCATATGTTGCTTATTTTTTCCTTCCAGATTTGAAGCAGTTTTAAATCTTCAGTATGTCAATTTTTTCAGGCATTTTTCCAGCATATTTCACCCATTCAAATGTAGGGGAAAAAACATAAAAAATGTGCATATTTTATTCAGCATTTTTACTGCCAATATTCCAGTACAGGAGATGTTTCTGCTGCAAGTGCACATAATCTAAAGGATAGGAAATAAATGGTTGTTGTTGGGGATGAGTGGAAGTTCAGGGGCAGACACTAACAGTACTGTTTCCTCATACATGCCCCCCATTCCCCAGTACTGTTTCCTCATACATGCCCCCCATTGCCCATACATGCCCCCCATTCCCCAGTACTGTTTCCTCATACATGCCCCCCATTCCCCAGTACTGTTTCCTAATATATGCCCCCCATTCCCCCGCACTGTTTCCTCATACATGCTCCCCATTGCTCATACATGCCCCCCATTCCCCAGTACTGTTTCCTCATACATGCCCCCCATTCCCCAGTACTGTTTCCTCATACATGCCCCCCATTCCCCCATACTGTTTCCTCATACATACCCCCCATTGCCCAGTACTGTTTCCTCATACATGTCCCCATTCCCCTGTACTGTTTCCCCATCTCCCCCTTGCTCTTCATTTTGTGTCCTCAAATATCCCCCCACACATTAAATCCCCCATCCCCACTCCAATTCTCCCCACATAACCCCTATCCTTACTCAAATTGTCCCCACACACAATAAATCCCTCCATCCCCACTCCAATTGTCCCCACACATAATAAATCCCCCATCCCCACTCAAATTGTCCCCTCCCTCCCCTCTTGCATGTATGGCTCAGCTCCCACATCTTGTATGAATGGCTCAGCTTCCCCCTCCCATCTTGTATGAATGGCTCAGCTTCCCCCCCTCCCATCTTGTATATATGGCTCAGCTTCCCCCCTCCCATCTTGTATGTATGGCTCAGCTCCCCCGTCCCCTCTTGTATGAATGGCTCAGCTTCCCTCCTCCCATCTTGTATGAATGGCTCAGCTTCCCCCCTCCCATCTTGTATGTATGGTTCAGCTTCCCCCCTCCCATCTTGTATGAATGGCTCAGCTTCCCCCCTCCCATCTTGTATGAATGGCTCAGCTCCCCCCTCCCATCTTGTATGAATGGCTCAGCTTCCCCCATCTTGTATGAATGGCTCAGCTTCCCCCCATATTGTATGAATGGCTCAGCTCCCCCTCCAATCTTGTATGAATAGCTCAGCTCCCCCTCCCATCTTGTATGAATGGCTCAGCTTTCCCCCATCTTGCATGAATGGCTCAGCTCCCCCTCCCATCTTGTATGCATGGCTCAGCTCTCCTCCCATCTTGTATGTATGGCTCAACTTCCACCTTTCCCATCTTGTATGAATGGCTCAGCTTCCCCCCCTCCCATCTGGTATGAATGGCTCAGCACCCCCCTCCCATCTTGTATGTATGGCTCAGATTCCCCCCTCCCATCTTGTATGAATGGCTCAGCTTCCCCCCTCCCATCTTGTATGAATGGCTCAGCTCCCCCCTCCCATCTTGTATGAATGGCTCAGCTCCCCCCTCCCATCTTATATGAATGGCTCAGCTTCCCTCTCCCATCTTGTATGAATGGCTCAGCTTCCCCCCTCCCATCTTGTATGAATGGCTCAGCTCCCCCTCCCATCTTGTATGAATGGCTCAGCTCCCCCCTCCCATCTTGTATGAATGGCTCAGCTTCCCCCACCTATCTTGTATGAATGGCTCAGCTCCCCTCCTCCCATCTTGTATGTATGGCTCAGCTTTCCCCTCTCCCATCTTATATGAATGGCTCAGCTTCCCCCCCTCCCATCTTGTATGAATGGCTCAGCTTCCCCCCCTCCCATCTTGTATGAATGGCTCAGCTCAGCTTTCCCCCCTCCCATCTTGTATGTATGGCTCAGCTTCCCCCCCTCCCATCTTGTATGAATGGCTCAGCTTCCCCCCCCCCGCTCCCATCTTGCATGCATGGCTCGCTCTCCCATCCTCCCTCCACCCTCCTTCATCCTCCCCAGTCCTCCCTGGCTGTCATATTCACCTTTTCCACACAGCGCCGAACATCTCTCCATCTCTGTCCCAGCACCGCAGTGTCTTGTATGAATGGCTCAGCTTCCCCATCCCATCTTGTATGAATGGCTCAGCTTCCCCCCCTCCCAACTTGTATGAATGGCTCAGCTTTCCCCCTCCCATCTTGTATGTATGGCTCAGCTTCCCCCATCCCATCTTGTATGAATGGCTCAGCTTCCCCCTCCCATCTTGTATGAATGGCTCAGCTCCCCCCTCCCATCTTGTATGAATGGCTCAGCTTCCCCCCACCCATCTTGTATGAATGGCTCAGCTTCCCCCATATTGTATGAATGGCTCAGCTCCCCCTCCCATCTTGTATGAATGGCTCAGCTTCCCCCCTTCCCATCTTGTATGAATGGCTCAGCTCCCCCCTCCCATCTTGTATGAATGGCTCAGCTTCCCCCCCCTCACATCTTGTATGAATGGCTCAGCTCAGCTTTCCCCCCTCCCATCTTGTATGTATGGCTCAGCTTCCCCCCTCTCCCATCTGGTATGAATGGCTCAGCTTCCCCCCCTCCCATCTTCTATGTATGGCTCAGCTTCCCCCCCTCCCATCTTGTATGAATGGCTCAGCTTCCCCCCTCCCATCTTGTATGAATGGCTCAGCTCAGCTTTCCCCCCTCCCATCTTGTATGTATGGCTCAGCTTCCCCCCTCCCATCTTGTATGAATGGCTCAGCTTCCCCCCTACCCCTGCCCCCCCCCTCCCGCTCCCATCTTGCATGCATGGCTCGCTCCCCCATTCTCCCTCCACCCTCCTTCATCCTCCCCAGTCCTCCCTGGCTGTCATATTCACCTTTCCCACACCGTGCCGAACATCCCTCCATCTCTGTCCCGGCGCGGCAGTGTCTTCCTGCGTGAGCGGTCACGTGGTACCGCTCATTAAGGTGATGAATATGCATCCATATTCATCACCTTAATGAGCGGTACCATGTCACCGCTCACACAGGACAAGCTGCAGCCGCTGAGACCAGGCATCGCTGGAGTAGGGTGAGTATGATGTCCTCAAGCGGGTGGGCGCGCAGGGGGTGTTGGAGTCCCCGGACTTTAACTTAGAAAAAAAAAAAAAAACAGAACAAAAAACTTGCTCAGGTGCTGCCCCCCCCCGCATTGTCCCACCCTAGGCATGTGCCCTCAAGTGCCTAGTGGCAACTATGGCCCTGGATGGTACATAATAAGGGACAGTGTTATACATAATAAAAGAGGACACTATGTAACTAAGGGACTGTGCTATACATAATATTGTTACATTCCTGTATCCGTGTGCAGTGTTGGTGTGCTGCAAGATTTTACAGATGCATTGAGCATGTCCTATTCTGATCCTCAAAATTGGATCAGAACTGAATATTCTCTGACCCCCACGGACCTCAGTCTCAGATCCGTGATTTTCATGTATGTGTGAATGGACCTATAAAACTCTATGAGTCCATGTGCCATCCGATAAAAAAAACCTGTAAGCACAAGGACATTTCACATAAATGTGAGAATGCACAATAAGGCTGCCGTCACACTAGCAGTATTTGGTCAGTATTTTACATCAGTATTTGTAAGCCAAAACCAGGAGTGGAACAATTATAGGAAAAGTATAATAGAAACATATACACCACTTCTGGATTTATCACCCACTCCTGGTTTTGGCTTATAAATACTGATGTAAAATACTGACCAAATACTGCTAGTGTGACGGCAGCCTAAGGGATTTTACAAAAAACATCACTCCACGTCACACAGTGCAGATACAGAATAATATTTACTATGTAACAGATAAGGCAGCTGTTATGCGGCTGCAGTGCGGTGTAGTGCAACCTCCACCAGGGGGTGCTGGCGAGGGAAGAGAGACCGCACACTCACAGCGCAGCAACACTGAGCAGCTGCACAAGTGTCACAGGAAACGAAAGAGTGGTCAGACGAGCTGAGTAAGAACCTGTCAGGAGCAGAAGTATCAGAAGTACCAACAATGCACGTGCAGTCATGGCCAAAAGTATTAACACCCCTGCAATTCTGTCAGATAATACTCATTTTCTTCCTGAAAATGATTGCAAACACAAATTATTTGGAATTATTATCTTCATTTAATTTGTCTTAAATGAAAAAACACAAAAAGTATTGTCCTAAAGCCAAATTCGATATAATTCCACACCAAACATAAAAAAGGGGGTGGACAAAAGTATTGGCACTGTTCGAAAAATCATGCGATGCTTCTCTAATTTGTGTAATTAACAGCACCTGTAACTTTCATGTGGCACCTAACAGGTGTTGGCAATAACTAAATCACACTTTCAGCCCGTTGACATGGATTAAAGTTGACTCAACCTCTGTCCTGTGTCCTTGTGTGTACCACATTGAGCATGGAGAAAAGAAAGAAGACCAAAGAACTGTCTGAGGACTTGAGAAACCAAATTGTGAGGAAGCATGAGCAATCTTAAGGCTACAAGTTCATCTCCAAAGACCTGAATGTTCCTGTGTCTACCACACGCAGTGTCATCAAGAAGTTTAAAGCCCATGGTACTGTGGCTAACCTCCCTAGATGTGGACGAAAAAGAAAAATTGAGAAGAGATTTCAACGCAAGATTGTGCGGATGTTGGATAAAGAACCTCGACTAACATCCAAACAAGTTCAAGCTGCCCTGCAGTCCGAGGGTACAACAGTGTCAACCCATACTATCCGTCGGCGTCTGAATGAAAAGGGACTGTATGGTAGGAGACCCAGGAAGACCCCACTTCTTACCCTGAGACATATAAAAGCCAGGCAGGAGTTTGCCAAAACTTACCTGAAAAGCCTAAAACGTTTTGGAAGAATGTTCACTGGTCAGATGAGACAAAAGTAGAGCTTTTTGGGCAAAGGCATCAACATAGAGTTTACAGGAGAAAAAAAGAGGCATTCAAAGAAAAGAACACGGTCCCTACAGTCAAACATGGCAGAGGTTCCCTGATGTTTTGGGGTTGCTTTGCTGCCTCTGGCACTGGACTGCTTGACCATGTGCATGGCATTATGAAATCTGAAGACTACCAACAAATTTTTCAACATAATGTAGGGCCCAGTGTGAGAAAGCTGGGTCTCCCTCAGAGGTCATGGGTCTTCCAGCAGGAAAATGACCCAAAACACACTTCAAAAAGCACTAGAAAATGGTTTGAGAGAAAGCACTGGAGACTTCAAAGGTGGCCAGCAATGAGTCCAGACCTGAATCCCATAGAACACCTGTGGAGAGATCTAAAAATGGCAGTTTGGAGAAGGCACCCTTCAAATATCAGGGACCTGGAGCAGTTTGCCAAAGAAGAATAGCCTAAAATTCCAGCAGAGCTTTGTAAGAAACTCATTGATGGTTACCGGAAGCAGTTGGTCGCAGTTAGTTTGGCTAAAGGTTGTGCAACCAAGTATTAGGCTGAGAGTGCCAATACTTTTGTCTGGCCCATTTTTGGAGTTTTGTGTGAAATGATCAATGTTTTGCTTTTTGCTTCATTCTCTTTTGTGTTTTTTTATTTAAGACAAATTAAATGAAGATACTAATACCAAATAATTTGTGCTTGCAATCATTTTCAGGAAGAAAATGAGTATTATCTGACAGAATTGCAGGGGTGTCAATACTTTTGGCCATGACTAGTCAGAGACAAGCCAGAGCCAAACAGGAGCGTGGTATCAAAAATGTGAGATATAAGACGAAGTTGGGGTACAAGCCAGAGAGTCAAAGCCGGTCAGGGAACGTGGTATCAGAGACGTAAAACAAGAGGTAGGGTTCAGAGATCAGGCCAAGTCATACACTGTAGGGCAGTGTTCCCCAACTCCTGTCCTCAAGAGCCACCAACAGGTCATGTTTTCAGGATTTCCTTAGTATTGCACAGGTGATAATTGCATCACCTGGACAGGCAAGAATTCCATCACCTGTGCAATACTAAGTAAATCCTGAAAACATGACCTGTTGGTGGCTTTTGAGAACCGGAGTTGGGGAACACTGCTGTAGGTGCAGCACCCCAGGTGGCCGGTTGCTGCAGTGATGTTGCTTTTCCTTCTGGGAGGGTAATGTCATGCTCAGAGGCAATGGAGTTCTCTTCACCAGGTAAGGCACACACATGCAACACATTCTGAATCCACACCAGGAGGGGGAGCTCAGTACCCAGATTCAGGGGAGCTTCCCTAGGCTTTATGTATTCTGACCTGGAGGAGGAGCTGGTTAGTTGGTCCTGGGAGACCAAGCAGAGCAGACATATAGGAGAGACGCAGTGCAGACAGAGAGGCCACGAGGGAGCTGAAGGCCTGAAGGGTTGTTGTTTGTTGAGTAGCCAGAAGGGAAGGAGCACAGGAGAGGAACAGAGCTCAGAGGGGAACTGTGGCAGGGCAGGCTCAGAGCTGAAGCGCAGTAGCGGGGAACCGGGAGCCCGAGGCTTTTGTCGGACTCTAGAACACAGAGCAGAACCGGAAGCCGTGACACTACACATTACTTGCCCGCACCACGCCTGAGATGCAGCAGCATGGGGCATGTTAGAGTCCCTGTAAAAAGGCTCAAGCTGCCCATCGTGCAGGTACCTGTCCCAGGACAAGGGGAAACTGGAGGACCCTGTAGGAAGCTTCAGGCAGCAGGGACCTCACCTTTAGGCCATGTTCACACCATCCTTTTTTTCATGCGGAATCGCCGCGATTTTCCCGCTGCGGGTCCGCAGCTGTTTTCCATGCAGGGTACATTACAATGTACCCTATGGAAAACAGGAACTGCTGTGCCCACATTGCGGAAAATCGCGAAAAAAGCCGCACTGAATTGCCGCGGTAAAAAAGAAGTACCATGTCACTTCTTTTTGCGGAACTGCAGCAGTTCTGCACCCATAGACCTCCATTGTGAGGTCAAACCCGCAGTAAAACCCGCAGATGAAAAATATATCTGCGGGTTTTATTGTGTTTGTGGTGCAGAACCGCTGCAGTGTGGCTGCCCCCCGTGCCCCAATCCCACCCCCCCATGCTCCGATGCCACCCCCCCATGCTCCGATGCCACCCCCCGTGCTCCGACGCCCCCCCATGCCCTAATCTCCCCCCCTTATACTTACCCGGCCTCCCGGTGTCCGTCCGGCCGTCTTCTCCCTGGGCGCCGCCATCTTGCAAAATGGCGGGCGCATGCGCAGTGCGCCCGCCGAATCTGCCGGCCGGCAGATTCATTCCACAGTGCATTTTGATCACTGAGATATAACCTATCTCAGTGATCAAAATAAAAAAAATAGTAAATGACCCCCCCCCTTTGTCACCCCCATAGGTAGGGACAATTAAAAAAATTAAGAATTTTTTTTTTCCCACTAAGGTTAGAATAGGGTTAGGGTTAGGGGTAGGGTTAGGGGTAGGGTTTGGGGTAGGGTTAGGGGTAGGGTTAGGGGTAGGGTTTGGGGTAGGGTTAGGGTTAGGGGTAGGGGTAGGGTTAGGGGTAGGGTTAGGGTTAGGGGTAGGGTTAGGGGTAGGGTTAAGGTATTTTCAGCCATTTTAACCCTAAAAAACTTCCTAGAAAACACACAGACTCTGCATAGAAAACTGCATAAAAAACGCATAAAAAAACGCATCAAAAAAGCACTAAAAAAGCACCAAAAAAAGGACCTGCGTTTTCTGCCAAGAGCTGCGGTTTTTAGTCCTGAAAAAAAAGGAGGGAAATCAGGAACGTGTGAACATACCCTTAAGGTGCTAGATAGGAAGGCTCACGGACCTCTACTGGAGAAGGGAACCCTCTTTTGCCTCTGAGCTGACTGGACTACCATCATCCGTGCTTGGTACCCTGGACTGTGGCCAGCAATCTACAGTAAACCAGGTAAAGACTTACAACTTGTCTCCTCCATTTCTTCATCAGCACATTTCACCACCTTGCCACACACCAAAGTACCCCTGGGGACCCCGCTTCACCTGTTGGAAGTGTAACATCTGTGCTGCAGCAACATCCCCCAGGGGACCTCTTTAATGCATGGTTGGCTACTTCCAACAGGTGGCGCTATAGAGTTTAAGTCCTGTTTTTCTCGGAAGAGGCAATTTGCATATTAAATTTCCCAGAGGAGCATTGCACGGCGATTAAGCCTCCTTACCTTGACAAGCCAGAGCTGGTATGTTACTCTCCATAAGGAGAAACGTTACCCCTTAGACCCCTGAATAAAATTATAATTTCTGTCTTTTTACAAGATGATTTTCATGTATAATTTCCCAGGATATAAGGTATGAAGTGATTAACGTGGGCCAAGCACTTCTTTGGGATATCATTTTAGTGCATTATAAAGTATAATTATTTAATATTTATACTGAAAATCTGGGCAAAAGGAAATCATTATATTTCTCAACATTACATTGTTCTAATCAAAGAAAATTGAGAATAATAAGAATCTCCCATTACAATGTGGAAACTACAGTACATTCTGGTAACCTGTAAGAAAATGTAACGGCTGTCATTGAGTTCAAGCTGATATCTCCCATTAGTGACTTTAATAGAGAGAACAGGACAAAGTTCAGGTTGGCTAGAGAAGATCAATCACTGTTGTGTCCTATACTTTAACACTGGGCTAATTGTTACCATGTTTCCGACACAAACTGCTGGATGATCCTATTTTGATGCATATCCCATTTCCCCTACACATAATTAACCTTTTAATCTGTTGAGAACAAAGTTAAAGCTATAATTAGAATGCGCTATGTATGGCAATACAATACATGGAAGCATTTAGCAGTGGAGGTGATTAATATACAATGGGTTTATATTTGCATAATTTTAGTTTTGGAAGTTTTTCATCTGTGAAATATGCTTAGATTTTGCTCAAATTTGGTGCAAATACCAAATTTATAAAAAATGTTTTTCATTAAATTACACAATTAACCTTCTACAAGTTAAATGGATATTATGGAATCCTTTTAAAAAATGGAAATGCAGGAGTAAAATCCAAAAGTGCCATATACAGTGTGTCTGTAAAGTCATGGTGCACTTTTGACCAGTCACTGGAAAGCAACAAAAACGATAGAAATGTGAAATCTGCTCCAAATAAAAGAAAAACTCTCCTAGTTTTGTACCTATTCAGTGCTGTTCAATGTGGGCTCCATTTGTTGCCCTACACACATCCAAACGATATTGAAGTTCTTGCCACACACGGGTAAGGACGTCTGGTGTAACAGAGTGTATAACGTCTGTGATTCTCTGTTTTATGGAAGGTCACCTCATCGCTAAACACAATCTTCTGCAAAAATCTTGCATCATTGTCAATCTCATGAAGCATATCTGTAGCAAATGCACATAGTTTGGGTATATCCGCCGGTTTGATAGCGTGCAACAGCCGCAATTTGTACCCCGTTAAGCAGAGATGTTTCTTTATTACCTTATGAACTGTAATCTTGCTTAGGTGTAATTGTTGAGCACACAAACAGATTTTTTTTTGGTCTCCTTAGGTAGCTATCCCGTATAGCCTCTACAGACTCGTCACTGACTGATGGCCTACCAGAACGAGGTTTCTCCATCAACTGCTTCAACTGCTTATCCGACCGAGTAATGTTATTCCTATGTGGTCGCGCTTTGTTATAAACGCGCTGATATTCACGTAGCACTTTGGTCTCGGATTCGAATTTAGCGAGCCACAGAACACACTTAACTTTAGTCTGTACCGTCCACATCTCGACTGGCATGGAAAACCACACAGCTGGTATAGGCTTGTAGTTGCATGATGTCACAGACCTAACAGTATAATCAGGGGTTAATCTGACTGGGGGCTCAGCAACAGCTTAAATGAGTTTGTGTTGTTTGATTTGTTCTTATCGGTTGTTCGATCCTCATGAACAGGTCTGATATGATTGAGCCAGAGAAAGGGCGCCAAAATGTAAACTATAAATAGATCCTGTGACTGGTCAAAAGTGCACCATGACTTTACGGACAGACCGTATTTTAAACAGCATTTATAAGCCAAAACAAGGAGTGTATACAAAGTAAAAAATGAAGTACGAATACAAATCTTTATATTATAATTTTATCATACTTGCCAAGTCTCCTGATGTCTGAGAATTTTTAGGGAAAACAACAGACCTCCCAGAAAGAGATAAGTGTCCTAGTCACAGTAAAATCATCTCAGTTCTTTCCTGAATGCAGTGGCCCCAGAACAACTCCTCCTTTGCACACCATGCTCACCAGCACTTTTAAAAGCCAACACTCAACAGCACTTCCTCTGCAATCCCTACAGTTATGCTACAGAGATTCTACAGTTGTGTATTATATGGCATGTGAGAGACTTGGCTTCATAATAAGGGTTGGCTATAGCCAATACCCTTCAATATCCCTGGGGTCTAGAAGTTACAAAATGTAGACTTTTTTTTTTTATAAATCTGTTTATTAATTTTCTCAACATATAACAAATAGCAAAACAGTCATACAATAATAGTAATTTTAACAGTAACTCCCTTCCCTTGAACCCACCCTTAACCCTCCCTTGTAACCTCTGTGTGCGCATCTGTAGTCATAAGATTATGGAATTGGTGAACGACCACTTATCCGTTGCAGCAAATACCATTGCGTATTTTCAAATTGAGTTCGTAGCTTCTCCCTGGTTTCCAGAGGAAGCGAGGGAATAAAAAGAGACCATGTATTCAAAAATGTGCTCGATAACCTCTCCTTATTAGACTGAGCTTCCAACCACTCCATTTTAAACAAAAAATTGATCTTCGTGTGTATAAGAGAAAGCGGTGGGGCCACCGGATTCTGCCAATGCTGTAGTATACTTTTTCTGGTGGCCGAGGCCCATAACACTAAAGTTGCCTTAATGTGTTTAGGCCAATTCTGATTTGCCTCGTCTATAATATTAAAGATGGCCCATTGCGGCGTAAGTGTGAAGCTGATCCCGCACAGCCTCTGTAGCTCAGAGTGTACATTGACCCATATATCCCGGATCTTTGAGCAGCTCCACAGATGGTGGAAAATGTCAGTGTTACGCTATTTACATTTTGAGCACAAATACACTCCTGAAGGAGTCATTCTAGATTGTAAGTGGGGAGTGACATAGGCTCTATGTAGAATCAGAAGGGCCATGTCAGTGTAACTGCTGTACGTGATAAATTTCCTTTGTGTCATGGTTTTTTCAAGGAAATCTCCTGCTTGGTAACCTGTAAGATCCCCAGACCACCTTGCGACCCCTGTGGTCAGACTTTCCCACGACCATTTCCTTCTTATTACTGAGTAAATAGAGCTTATTGACGTCGGTCGAGACCTCGTGTTTCTAATAAAACCATCTAGATAAGTCCTCCCTCCCTCCGTCCCCCCTATAGGAAGGCATTTTTGAACCAAACTGCGTGCCTGAAGAAACAAAAAAGGATTGTTGCCAAACGATGAGAATCGGAGCGACGCAGATTCAAAAGAAGATACAGAAAAATTAAGGTCTAACAGATCTATTACCTGTCTGCATCCTTGAGTCGCCAATTGAGTGTAAATTGAAGGAGCCTTGCCCCAAAAAAATCTTGGATTCTTAAGGAATGGTTGAAAAGGGGAAGTCCCTGCAGTCAGCCCACATAGTCTCCTACAACGTCTCCAAGTCAACACTGTCTGCCGTAGCGTTGGGTATTCCTGTATTTCCGCCGGAATCTCCTCCCCCCTCAAATGTAGCAAAGCCGCTAGCGAGACATTGGGGCACATCTGTTGTTCCAAACTCACGTTGGCAAAATGAGAGATACCCCTTATCCAATCTAAGGCGAATCTGAAGTTAGCCGCAAGGTTGTACCTGCCTATGTCTGGAAAATTTATTCCTCCGTCTTTTTTTGTCGCCTGCAGTCTAGCAAGGCCAATACGCGACCTGCCTCCCACCCCCCAAATAAATTTCCGAAACCTGGAGTTAAGTAAGCTAAGGTCTGTCTTGGACAACAGAAGGGGCAAGGTTTGAAAGGCATATAACAGTTTGGGGAAGACTATCATTTTAATTAAGTGGCATCTGCCTGAAAATGATAATAAGAAGTGTTTCCATGAGTGGAGGAGATTGATTATTGAAGATATCAGTGGTTTATAATTGGCTGTGTATAAACTAGACATGTCTGCTGTCAACCATATCCCCAAATATTTTATAGACCCATGGCTCCAGTGAAATGGGAACTCTGGATCATGTAGCCTCCCAGTTCTAAAAACTGCCAGGGCCTCTGATTTATTATAATTAACTTTAAAACCCGAACACGAACCAAAATCTTTTAGTATTCTCATAATAGCCGGAATTGCTCTAGCAGGATTGGCGATAAATAAAAGAATATCATCCGCAAATGCTGAAAGTTTAACAGAGTTTGTTCCCACCCTAACCCCTTCAAAGGCCACTTCATTCTGCAATGTTTTCAGGAGCGGGTCCAATGCCAAATTAAATAGCAGAGGGGACAAAGGGCATCCCTGGCGAGTTCCCCGTTGAATTTCGAACGGTTTAGATAGAATGTTATTCACAGACATCCTAGATATCGGATTTTTATAAATTGTTTTTACTGCCACACAAAACCAGGGGCCAAAATTTCGGATTGCTAGTAGGTCATGTAGATAGTCCCATGCCACTCTGTCAAAAGCCTTATCGGCATCCAGGCTTACCACGATTGATTTTGTATGTCTTTGTGCTCTACAATAAGATATAGCTCCTAGGGCCGTTCTAATATTGTAAGTAATAGATTTCCCATGAACAAAACCGGTTTGTTGTGGTGAGATTAAGTTAGGGATGATCCTTTGAAGTCTGTCAGCCAAAATTTTTGTAAATATCTTAAAGTCGGAGTTAAGTAGAGATATTGGCCTGTATCCTTCCACCTGCATATGATCTTTGCCCGGCTTTGGCAGTACTATGACTACCGCCTCGTTAAATCGGTTTGGGAGACATCCTCCCCTAACCATATCATTATATAATTCACAAAGGTGGGGTGCCAAACTGGGTCCCAGCATCTTGTAATGTTCGTTGCTAAACCCGTCTGGGCCCGGTGCCTTGGAAACCTTGAGATTGTTGATAACCTGCAAAATTTCCGTAGGGGATATGGGGGCGTTGATTGCCTCCCTCTCGTTCTCAGTTAATGTTGGTGCTAAGTGACTTTCGAGGAATTTTTCCCTTCCTTCTCTCCCCCCAGAATCTGCTTTATATAATTCGCTGAAAAAAAGTCTAAATTCTTCCACTATTTCTTCGTCATTAGTTATTTGATGTCCGTTGCGGTGTTGTATTTTGTGTATCTTTGCTCTATTCCTGAACGGCTTTGTAAGTGAAGCCAGTACCCTACCTGGTTTGTTGCCCCACTTGTAAAATTTGTGTTTCTGGTAGTCCAGATTTAACTTGGCCCTCTCATGCGCCAAGGCATCCGCCCCTTCTCTGGCCTCTAAGAATTGTGCTTTTGTTAATGGGTTATTATTGGACTTAAATGCCTTGTAGGCCTGGGTCAGCGAGTTTTGAGCTTCTATGGTTCTTTTCGCTAGTTCTTTCTTTTTATGACTGACATAGGAGATAATCTGACCTCTTATTACTGCTTTTGACGCCATCCAGAATAATTGTGAGTCATTTAGATGAATATGATTATCCTGTTTATAAACTTCCCATGACATTTGCAAATGTTTCTTAAAGTCATCTGATTGATAAAGGTGGGAAGGAAAACGCCACCCCCTCTCCTGATGTATTGGGGATGTCAGTCTAGATTCAATTGTCACCGGAGCATGATCTGAGATATGGATGTTGAGTATGTCCGTTTGAATTAGTGTGGGGAGTATTGAGGAGTGAAGTAGCCAGCAGTCTATCCTTGCGTGGGAGTCGTGCACATGAGAGTAATGGGAGTAGTCCCTGTCTAGAGGGTGTTGCAGTCTCCAAATATCCACCAGATCTAGATGTTTTGAAAGTGATTGAATGTTATTTCCTTGTGCTGATCTATGAGTGACCTTCGAACCAGATCTGTCCATAGAGGCATCAGCCACCTCGTTAAAGTCTCCACCCATGACCACCCTGGATGTATCCCACCCCGCCATACCCTCCAGTATTTTGACTTGGAACTGTGCATCTGGTGTGTTCGGAGCATAAATGTTAATTAGACTATAGTTTATCCCCTCAATTACAATCCTAACTAGAAGAAATCTGCCCTGTGGGTCTTCAAAGGTGTCAACAACTTCATGCTTGAGGCCATTGGAGATTAATATAGCCACACCACGTTGTTTCTTGGAGTAAGATGCCTCTGCGCATAGTGTGTACTTCCTACTAAGCAAAGATGGATGGTTGTTTTTTATCCAATGTGTTTCTTGTAGAAAGATAATATGAAAAAAAATTTTATGTAAGAAATTCAAAACCTTTTTTCTCTTAATTGGAGTGTTCAACCCATTTACATTCCATGAACACCAATGTAGCGAACGAATAGTGGTATCTATAACAATATCTTGACCAGCCATCAGCCCACACCTGTACGATTAAACAGTTGACCAACATGTGAGTGTTCTAAATGAGATCCCCACCCATCCCAGCGAGTAAGCCTGGGATCTCGACCTGCAGATACTGATTGGATGCGCACACAGAAGTCCCTCCCCCTCCCCCCCCAAATAACTTTTTTAACTATTATCAGTAAGCTCAGCTGTAAAGTGAGCAACGTATAGAATAAAGACATGCCACTCAGTGGGCAAAGAAGCAGCATCATAAACCCAACATCACCGACAGTGAAGGAATCGTGGTAGGTCACATCATTCAAGTAGGGCTGAAGTTAGCAGGTGGATGGATCTCTCTATGGAGAAACTCCAGAGCCCTATTGGGGTCATTGAAGGCCCAGTTTTTCCCCGCAGAGTTGAATCGCAGAGTTGAGGGGTACTGCAAACTGAAACGGATGTTATTTTCCACAAGAATTTTGCAGGCCGGATTGAAAGCTTTGCGCTTGGCTGCCACTGTAGCCGAGTAATCCTGGAACAAAAGTAACTTATGATTGTCATATAACAGAGATCGTTGTTTCCTGTAAGCTGATAGGATGCGTGTTTTATCTTGAAAGTCAAGGACTTTGAAAATGACTGGTCTTGGTCTTCCTCCGTCTCCATCCCTGAGAGGTCCCAACCTGTGGGCTCTCTCTATGGCCATTGCACCTGATGGTATTGAAATGCCAAGAGATTTCGGGAGCCATTCTGAAGTTAGTTTAATCAATTCTGATGAGGAGACAGATTCGGGTATGCCTATGAGTCTCAGATTATTGCGGCGGGATCTGTTCTCAAGATCATCCACCTTATCAAGGAGATCTGAAATATCCTTTTCCTTAGTGGTCAGTGTGTCCTTGAGAGCCTTAGTGGAGTCTTCTAAGTCTGAGATTCTCTGTTCTGCTTCTGTTATGCGCACTCCCTGGGCATTGACTTGTGACAGGATCGAATCTAAAGAGGACTGGAAGGCTGGGTCGGCACAAGACTGAAGTGTCGAAGCCCGGCACACCGAGCCTCCGCACTGTGCGGTGATCTGGAGCCCACCACGAGGGGTTGTAAAATGGCGCCGGTCCGGCTCCGCCTCCTGCCCTCTCTTCTCCCGCGCCGCTCTTACCACCTGTCTAGCCGAGAGGAATCCTCGTTCCCGGCGGAGCCTCTCCCCGTCGTGCCGCTCCTGTCTGGTAAGCTGGGAGGGAGCTCGGCGGGTAGGTTTCTGTGTTTCCCCGGCCGTCTCTTGTTCCCGCTGTGGCGGCCTCTCTGCACGCGGCTTTCTTTCTTCGGCACTGCTTGCGCCCTGTGCCTCCGGGGCAGCCGGAGAGCTGGGTCTACTGTGCCGACCCTTGTCCGGACCTTATCCTGGAACTTGGTTGGTTCGTTGATGGGGGTTTTGACTTCATATAGAGCCCGCGGTCCAGGAGCTCGTCTAAAAGGCGGCCATTGCCAGGCTCCGCCTCCCGGAAGTCCCCCAAAATGTAGACTTTAAGTGATTTTTGATTCTTAATTCAGGAGTCTTTGTTACTATATTTGCTTTTTTGTACAATAAAGCAGAGATATCATCTATCATCAAGTCATCATCTGAGGCATAGCCATTAGAGAAATATGAGATATATAATGGGTTACATGGATTGGATTTTGGGTTATATAAGAAGCACCCCAAATCTGACTAAAAGGTGATGTGGGGTGATGTGGAAAATGTATTGGCAAGTAATATTAAGGTCTTTTGGAGGACATATTTGCGTTTCTTTGTTAGCTATGTAGTAGGAAAATTTCCTCTACAGTTTTGGGGGAAAGGGTAGTTGTCGCATTTTACGTACACTATACTATTTGTAAGAAAATTTTGGGTGCTAGTTATAAAAGGCCAGGTGTTTCTGCATTGTTCATGAGTCCAAGAAAGGCCTCTAAAAAGGGGGAATAATCTACCAAGGTGTGTGATATGTAACAAGAGTCTTGGTCTATGCGCCACAATCTACCATTTGGTTTTAATTGTTGCAATTTATCCATCAAATTCTGTGGAAAACTGTCCTGACCACAAGAGACAGGTCAAGGTTTTGAAATCCAAATCAGGGAAAATTTTGCTATAGATTGCTTTTCCTTTGAGAATAGAAATTGCTTTTCTTGATGCAGTAATTGATGCCAAAGGAACCCCAACCAAGTATTGAGTGCATTTACTGAACATACATTTCAGTAGGCCAACATTTCGGATTTTGAAATAATTTTTTCAAGCTGGTGTTATAAAGTATTCTAAATTACTGAGATAATGACTTTTGGGTTTTCATTGGCTGTAAGCCATAATCATCAACATTAACAGAAATAAACACTTGTCTGTTTGTAATGACTATATCTAATATAAGAGTTTCACTTTTTGTATTGAAGAACTGAAATAAATTAACTTTTAATATTGTGAGATGCACCTGTAAATGATCAGATGTCTCAAGGCAGTAAATATCATAAAATGAAATCAAGAAGCAAGTATGGGAAAATATTGAAATTAAGTGTATATACCCACATGGAGTTAGTTCAATCTCTTGAAAGTGGAGTACAGACCTCAACACGCTTTTCGATTCAGCTTCTAACACCCCCGTGTTATAGAGGTGTACATGTATCTTTTTATAGTGGCACTCACCTCTACTGTAATGAGTGACATGTGATGGCACCCACATCAGCAGTGTCGTAGGCCAAAAGCAGTGAAAGGCAGCGTCCAATTTCAAGGTCACAGCATTCTGCTGATGTGTCAAACAGAGGGAAGGGAGCGGGACGTCATAGGACGCATGACCACGGCAAGAGGCACTCATCCGCTGAGGTGAGCACGCACCCCAAAGAGGAAATAATGTAAAGTGTGAAAGATTTCCAGTAGTTCATGACTCATACCTAGGTGAGAGTATTGTAGATGAAATGAAGACATACTCTGTCCAAATTAAACAAGGATGAAATATAACATGAAAATAAGGGGGTATTGACAAATGAGCATAACGTGTAAATAGACAAATAAGCCCCCCAAAAGGGAAGAATGTAATAGATAGAGATAAGGCATAATATGATGTGAATCCATGCAGTGATAATATGAAAAAAACTCACAATAGAAAAGACACGCAAGATAATCAAAAAGAGATATGTATAATAGAAAGTGACAGTGCATGCTTCAAACAAAAATATAAGGGGCTAATGTAAACATGGCATGTACTCAGTGTATTAACCTTATGTACAAAAATAAATACTAAAACATGAAAAAAATATATAAAATAACTATTAAGGAAAAATAGAAGAAAAGGAAGAAATATGGGATATTGAATTTGTCATGCACAGTGTAGGGCAGAATAAGTGCAACACAAAGGGATAAGGGACGGGGAACCAAACACTAGGGAAGGGGTAAGGGGAGACCCCTGAACTATTCTAACGTCACCCTTTCTGTCCTACCGTCCCTATGTAGGTTCTGCACCCATTGCCGAGCAGAATACCTAATCCCTGTGTGACCCTGGCAATAAGCCCTGCACTGGGCATGATCCAGGGTCCCTGTCATGAATATACACAGCTCTGCTACACCCATTAGGTCTGTGTAAAGTACACACACACATTCAGGGCTCCTGCATCTTCCTGCCTTTGTAAGTGATATGCCAGCAAAGACACACACAGCAGATTTGACCCCCCTCTTTCCCCCAGCTTTTCTCTTTACCCTGCTCACAATATGGCTATGTGCACATGTTGCGGATTTGCCTCTGTAATTTTTTTGTGCGGATTCTGCATCTCTTAGCAGAAAACGCAGGTGCGGATTTGATGCCTTTTTTATGCGGATTTTGTGCTGAGTTCATGCGTTTTTACCCCTGCGGATTTCTATAATGGAATGGATACAAAAACGCTGCAGATCCGCACAAATAAATTACATGCTCCTTCTTTTATATCACTTGCGGATCTGCAGTGTTTCTGCGTGAAAAAAAAACCCGCTGCAGATCCGCAGTAAATCCGCAACGTGTGCACATAGCCTATGGCTGTAACGTGAGACTCCAGTGTGTGAGCTCCTTCCCCCTCAAGAATGTGTTATTAGCAGAACCCAGCTCTTTGTCTGCAGCCATGTGCTCCATGTGTGTACAAGAAAGTTATTCAAGATGAAATAACTCGACCCCAAGTAGCGATATAGGTGTGAAAATTACATGTTTGTGATGTGCGACGATAGCGCTACACACCAGTGATTTTTCTAAGCTCAGCGCCTGGCAGAATTTGAGAAACGCATTACTGCTTAACCGAGGCACATAGCCAAGTCATGTTTGGACTTAAATGAATGCCAATGTCATGCTGACAAAAATGAAAATTTTTTCGTCTGTCTACGAGCCTCACAGACCAAGCTAGGATTGCTATGAGCTATTAGAAGGTTTTCAATACCTTTCCAAGGGGAGCATATCCAGCCCCTCAGTGATGTCACTAGCAGAAGGTATAAAATATGGGACCTCATTTTAGGAGTAGCTTTTTGCCCAGGAGGTCAGCTAACAGAAACTCTGCAATTTGCTCTGATGCATTGGGTTATGTCTCCCTTCCCCCTGGCCACATGGCCAGCCATGATATGAGAGACCTGTGTTTTTTCAACTTTAATCCTTTTTATTTGTAATTGTTCTGTACATACTATAATTATCTCATCTTGTAATATTGTTTTTTATACTTTTTGTAAACACTGCCTAATCTTTTTGGAGTAAAAGTTATAATATTTACTAGCTTCGTTTTCCTTGCTCTAAAACGTACCCCTAACATCCTCTCATGTAAATCACGCTACTGATAGTGTTGGCTCCTGACCTGCTATTAATCCTAGTAATAGGAGCTGGTGGCAGTGAAGTGTCCTTCCCTTTTGGGGAAACTAGCAGTGATGGAAAGGGGTTTATAAGTGTGTTGCCTGGCTGCGGCTGGGAATAGTTATATCGCCCTCACTGCAGTGTGTGCCCAATAGCCAGTACATAGCAAGGCAGCCTTTCTGTCAACTAATTATCCTAGGTGCAGTTCCCTGACTGATCTGAGGGTAAGGGGGTGCCAGAGAGCTGCAAGTTCCAAGCCGGAATTGGGAAGTGGGATATAAATAAAATCCCTGAAGAAAGAACTGGGGCAACCAAACACCCTCGGTTCATGACAGTCCCGATCGCTACCATGGAGACCCATGATGACATCCAGGTCTCCAGACCTGAGAGACTTCCTGTCATGCGCAGTGATGACCAGGAAGTCTCTTATGTTAGTGTATAGAATCTGCAGCGCTGACAGCTTCAATAGCATGCAGATCTGCATGCTATAGAAGCGATCAGCCTGTGTACAGTAAAATGAGTGTTCCATAGTGGGACAAAGTGTAAAAGTAAGAATTAAATTAAAAAGTTTTTTTAAATAATTGTAAAAATATTTAAAAAAAAATAATAATAAAAAATCAATATTTATTCCATCAATAAATAAATAAATAAATAAATATTTGAAAAATTTTAAACAATAAAAGTACACATATTTGGTATCGCCACGTCTGTAACAACCTGACCTATAAAAGTGTCCCAGTAGTTAACCCCTTTAGTAAACACCATTAAAACAAAACGAGCAAACAAGCCAAAAAAACAATGCTTTATCACCATATCGCTGAACAAAAAGTGGAATAACACAAGATCAAAAAGATGGATATAAATAAACGTGGTACCGCTGAAATCATCTTGTCCCGCAAAAAGAAGCCACCATATAGCTCCATCACCAGAAAAATAAAAAAAGTTATACAACCCCTGGCAAAAATTATGTAATCACTGGCCTTGGAGGATGTTCATTCAGTTGTTTCACAGACATGGCACAAAAACTAAAGTCATTTCAAATGGCAACTTTCTGGCTTTAAGAAACAGTAAAAGAAATCAAGAACAAAAAATTTATTCATCAGTAATGATTACCTTTTTTAACCAAGCATAGGGTAAAAATTATGGAGTCACTCAATTATGAGGGAAAAAATTATGGAATCATGAAAACAAACAAACAAAAATACACTCCAAAACATCACTAGTATTTTGTTGCACCACCTCTGGCTTTTATAACAGCTTGCAGTCTCTGAGTAATGGACTTAATGCGTGTTAAACAGTACTCTTCATCAATCTGGCTCCAACTTTCTCTGATTTATGTTGCCAGATCAGCTTTGCAGGTTGGAGCCTTGTCATGGACCATTTTCTTCAACTTCCATCAAAGATTTTCAATTGGATTGAGATCCGGACTATTTGCAGGCCATGACATTGACCTTATGTGTCTTTTTTCAAGTAATGTTTTCACAGTTTTTGCTCTATGGCAGGATGCATTATGAACTTGTGCATTTATTGAAGATGTATTGACAGCCATCTCCCCAGTGCCTTTACATGACATGCAGCCCCATATCATCAGTGACTGTGGAAATTTGCATGTTCTCTTCAGGCAGTCATCTTTATAAATCTCATTATAACGGCACCAAACAAAAGTTCCAGCATCATCACTTTGCCCAATGCAGATTCACGATTCATCACTGAATATGACTTTCATCCAGTCATCCACAGTCCACGATTGCTTTTCCTTAGCCCACTGTAACCTTGTTTTTTTCTGTTTAGGTGTTAATGATGGCTTTCGTTTAGCTTTTCTGTATGTAAATCCCATTTCCTTTAGGCGGTTTCTTACAGTTCGGTCACAGACGTTGACTTCAGTTTCCACCCATTTGTTCCTCATTTGTTTTGTTGTGCATTTCCTGTTTTGGAGACATATTACTTTAAGTTTCCGGTCTTAACTCTTTGATGTCTTCCTTGGTCTACCAGTATGTTTGCCTTTAACAACCTTCCCATGTTGTTTGTATTTGGTCTAGATTTTAGGCACAACTGAATGTGAACAACCAACATCTTTTGCAACATTGCCTGATTGTTTCCTTCATAATTGAGTGACTCCATAATTTTTACCCTATGCTTGGTTACAAAAAGTAACCATTACTGACTACCAGAGTTTTTGCTCTTGATTTCATTTACTGTTTCTTAAAGCCAGAAAGTTGCCATTTGAAATGACTTTAGTTTTGTGCCATGTCTGTGAACTGCTTTTTTTCTACAAAATTAAACAGCTGAATGAACATCCTCCAAGGCCGGTGATTACATAATTTTTGCCAGGGGTTGTAGCTCTTAGAATAAAGGGATGCAAACATTTTTTTTTTATATATATATATATATATATAAAATAGTTTTTATTGTATAAAAGTGCCAAAACATAAAAAATGATATACATGAGTTATCGCTGTCATCGTACTGACCCAAATAATAAAACTGCTTTATCAATTTTACCACATGCGGAATGGTGTAAACGCCCCCCCCCCTCCCAAAAAGAAATCCATGAATTGCTGCTTTTTGTTCATTCTGCCTCACAAAAATCAGAATAAAAAGCGTTCAAAAAAGTATGTGCCCAACAATGGTACCAATAAAAACTCGTCCCGCAAAAAACAAGACCTCACATGACTCTGTGAGCCAAAATATGGAAAAATTATAACTCTCAAAATATCACCCCCTTAGTTATGGAAAAATAGTAAAATAAAAAAGTGTATTTATTTCCATTTTCCCATTAGGGTTAGGCTTAGGGTTAGCATTGGGGTTAGGGTTGTGGCTGGGATTAGGGGTGGGGCTAGCATTAGGGTTAGGGTTGGAGCTAAAGTTAGGGTTAAGGCTAAAGTTATGGTTAGAGTTGGGGCTTAAGTTAGGGTTATGATTGTGATTAGGGTTAGTGTTGAGATTAGGGTTAGGGTTTGGATTAGGGTTAGGGTTGAGATTAGGATTAGGGGTGTGTTAGGTTTGTGGTTAGGGCTATGGTTGGGATTAGGGTTAAGGGTGTGTTGGGGTTAGGGTTGGCGTTAGAATTGGTGGGTCTCCATGGTTTGGCACATCAGGGGCTCTCCAAACGCGACATGGCGTCTGATGTCAATTCCAGACAATTTTGCATTGAAAAGTTAATTCCCTCCGAGCTCTGCCATGTGCCCAAACAGTGGTTTACCCCCACATATGGGGTATCAGCATACTCAGGACAAATTGTACAACAACTTTTGGGGTCCTATTTCTCCTTTTATCCTTGGTAAAATAAAACTAGTTGGATCTGAAGTAAATTTTTGGTGAAAAAAGTTAAATGTTCATTTTTTTAACATTCCAAAAATTCCTGTAAAGCACCAGAAGGGTTAATAAACCTCTTGAATGTGGTTTTGAGCACCTTGAGGGGTGCAGGTTTTAGAATGGTCTCAATTTGGGTATTTTCTATCATATAGACTCCTCAAAGTAACTTCAAATGTGATGTGGTCCCTAAAAAAAATGGTGTTGAAAAAATGAGAAATCAGTGGTCAAATTTTAACCCTTATAACTCCCTAGCAAAAAAAAATTTTGTTCCAAAATTATGCTGATGTAAAGTAGACATGTGTTAAATGTTATAAACTATAAAAAAGATATACCAGTATTAGCTTAGACAGACTCACATAATAATAATAATAATACCTAAAACTGTAATATTTATTAATAATATAGAAAAAAACAATAACACAGACAAAGGCCCTAAGCCTGCAAACAAAGTGATTGGATGCTGTGTAATATAAAATACCCCTATATGGCCCTAATGGACCCTATTAAACCCTTCCTACCAGTGGAGGTTGGCACCCTAGCTTGTATGCAAAATGGTGCCCCCGCTCACAGACAGATAACCCTAGATGCACCCTAATAATCCCTAAATAGGTATAAGGTGCAACTGATACCAACCAAATGACCTAAAGCCAAAATATAATGCCGTGGTGATAAAATCACTTTATGTGGTATGTGGTAAATGTTACTTATTAAGTATTTTGTGTGACATATCTGTGTAATTTAACCCCTTAATCCCATATGACGTACTATCCCGTCGAGGTGACCTGGGACTTAATTCCCAGTGACGGGATAGTACGTCATATGTGATTGGGGGAGAGCGTGGCTGATCGCGGACGGGTGTCAACTGACTATCGCAGCTGACATCTGGCACATTAACCCCCAGAACACTGCAATCAAACATGATCGCAGTGTTCCGGCGGCATAGGGAAGCATCGCGCAGGGAGGGGGCTCCCTGCATGCTTCCCTGAGACTCTCGGAGCAACACGATGTGATCGCGTTGCTCCGAGGGTCTCCTACCTCCTCTTCCCTGCAGGCCCCGGATCCAATATGGCCACGTGGCTCTTTCCGGGTCCTGCAGGGAGGTGGCTTGCAAGCGCCTACTCAGAGCAAACGCTTGCAAGCGTCCCTGCAGTGCCTGTCAGATCGCTGATCTGACACAGTGCACTGCAAAGTGTCAGATAAGCGCTCTGACCCTATAACAAGATGCCCCCCCCTGGGGCAATGTTATAAAGTAAAAAAAATATATTCACATATGTAAAAAAAAAAAAAAAATTCCTAAAGAAAATATATATACAGTGGGGCAAAAAAGTATTTAGTCAGTCAGCAATAGTGCAAGTTCCACCACTTAAAAAGATGAGAGGCGTCTGTAATTTACATCATAGGTAGACCTCAACTATGGGAGACAAACTGAGAAAAAAAAATCCAGAAAATCACATTGTCTGTTTTTTTATCATTTTTTTTGCATATTATGGTGGAAAATAAGTATTTGGTCAGAAACAAACAATCAAGATTTCTGGCTCTCACAGACCTGTAACTTCTTCTTTAAGAGTCTCCTCTTTCCTCCACTCATTACCTGTAGTAATGGCACCTGATTAAACTTGTTATCAGTATAAAAAGACACCTGTGCACACCCTCAAACAGTCTGACTCCAAACTCCACTATGGTGAAGACCAAAGAGCTGTCAAAGGACACCAGAAACAAAATTGTAGCACCGCACCAGGCTGGGAAGACTGAATCTGCAATAGCCAACTAGCTTGGAGTGAAGAAATCAACAGTGGGAGCAATAATTAGAAAATGGAAGACATACAAGACCACTGATAATCTCCCTCGCTGGGGCTCCACGCAAAATCCCACCCCGTGGGGTCAGAATGATCACAAGAACGGTGAGCAAAAATCCCAGAACCACGCGGGGGGACCTAGTGAATGAACTGCAGAAAGCTGGGACCAATGTAACAAGGCCTACAATAAGTAACACACTACGCCACCATGGACTCAGATCCTGCAGTGCCAGACGTGTCCCACTGCTTAAGCCAGTACATGTCCGGGCCCGTCTGAAGTTTGCTAGAGAGCATTTGGATGATCCAGAGGAGTTTTGGGAGAATGTCCTATGGTCTGATGAAACCAAACTGGAACTGTTTGGTAGAAACACAACTTGTCGTGTTTGGAGGAAAAAGAATACTGAGTTGCATCCATCAAACACCATACCTACTGTAAAGCATGGTGGTGGAAACATCATGCTTTGGGGCTGTTTCTCTGCAAAGGGGCCAGGACGACTGATCCGGGTACATGAAAGAATGAATGGGGCCATGTATCGTGAGATTTTGAGTGCAAACCTCCTTCCATCAGCAAGGGCATTGAAGATGAAACGTGGCTGGGTCTTTCAACATGACAATGATCCAAAGCACACCGCCAGGGCAACGAAGCAGTGGCTTCGTAAGAAGCATTTCAAGGTCCTGGAGTGGCCTAGCCAGTCTCCAGATCTCAACCCTATAGAAAACCTTTGGAGGGAGTTGAAAGTCCGTGTTGCCAAGCGAAAAGCCAAAAACATCACTGCTCTAGAGGAGATCTGCATGGAGGAATGGGCCAACATACCAACAACAGTGTGTGGCAACCTTGTGAAGACTTACAGAAAACGTTTGACTTCTGTCATTGCCAACAAAGGATATATTACAAAGTATTGAGATGAAATTTTGTTTCTAACCAAATACTTATTTTCCACCATAATATGCAAATAAAATGTTAAAAAAACAGACAATGTGATTTTCTGGATTTTTTTTTCTCAGTTTGTCTCCCATAGTTGAGGTCTACCTATGATGTAAATTACAGACGCCTCTCATCTTTTTAAGTGGTGGAACTTGCACTATTGCTGACTGACTAAATACTTTTTTGCCCCACTGTATATATTGTTCCCATAAATACATTTCTTTATCTAAAAAAAAAACAATAAAAGTACACATATTTAGTATCACCGAGTCCGTAACGACCCGACCTATAAAACTGTCCCACTAGTTAACCCCTTCAGTGAACACCGTAAAAAAAAAATGAGGCAAAAAAAAGCTTTATTATCTTACCGTGGAATAACACGCGAATCCGCGATCAAAAATACGGATATAAATAACCATGGTACCGCTGAAAACGTAATCTTGTCCCACAAAAAATGACCCGCCATACAGCATCATCAGCGAAAAAATAAAAAAGTTATAGTTCTCAGAATAAAGCAATGCAAAAATAATTATTTTTTCTATAAAATCGTTTTTAAAGTATAAAAGCACCAAAACATAAAAAAATGATATAAATGAGGTATCACTGTAATCATACTATCCCGAAGAATAAAACTGCCTTATCAATTTTTCCAAAGGTGGAACGGTATAAACGCCCCCCAAAAAGAAATTATTGAATAGCTGGTTTTTGGTCATTCTGACTCACAAAAATCGGAATAAAAAGCAATCAAAAAATGTCACGTGCCCGAAAATGGTACCAATAAAAACATCAACTTGTCCCACAAAAAATAAGACCTCACATGACTCTGTGGACCAAAACATGGAAAAATTATAGCTCTCAAAATGTGGAGACGCAAAAACTATTTATTGCAATAAAAAGCAACTTTTAGTGTGTGACAGATGCCAATCACAAAAATCTGCTAAAAAACCCGCTATAAATAGTAAATCAAACCTCCCTTCATCATCCCCTTAGTTAGTGAAAAATAATCAAATAAAAAAATGTATTTATTTCCATTTTCCCATTAGGGTTACGGTTGGGGCTAGGGTTAGGGCTAGGGTTAAGGTTGGGGCTAGGGCTAGGGTTTGGGCTAGGGTTAGGGTTGGGGCTAAAGTTAGAGTTAGGGTTGGGGCTAAAGTTAGGGTTAGGGGTGGGGCTAAAGTTAGGGTTAAGGTTTAGATTACATTTACGGTTAGGATTATGGGTAAAGGTGTGTCAGGGTTAGGGGTGTGGTCAGCGTCGGACTGGAGTAGTTTGGGCCCACCAGAGAAAATCATTCTAAGGGCCCACCATGCTTAACCCCTTCAAGTCGCGGCACTTATTCGTTTTTGCGTTTTCATTTTTCACTTCCCTCCTTCCCAGAGCCATAACTTTTTTATTTTTCCATCAATATGGCCATGTGAGAGCTTATTTTTTGCGGGATGAGTTGTACTTTTGAACGACACCATTGGTTTTACCATGTCTTTTACTAAAAAACGGGAAAAAAATTCCAAGTGCGGTGAAATTGCAAAAAAAGTGCAATCCCACACTAAAACTAACCTGCCATTGTGATTCTACAGGTCATTACAAGTTCATAGACACCTAACATGTCTAGGTTATTTTTTACCCAAGTGGTGAAAAAAAATTCAAAACTTTGCTTAAAAAAAAAAAGTGCCATTTTCCGATACCCGAAGCGTCTCCATTTTTCGTGATCTGGGGTCGGGTGAGGGCTTATTTTTTGCGTGCCGAGCTGACGTTTTTAGTGATACCATTTCGGTGCAGATACATTCTTTTGATCGCCCGTTATTGCATTTTAATGCAATGTCACGACGACCAAAAAAACGTAATTCTGGCGTTTCGGATTTTTTCTCGCTACGCTGTTTAGCGATCAGGTTAATGCTTTTTTTTATTGATAGATTGGGCGATTCTGAATGCGGCAATACCAAATACGTGTAGATTTTTTTTTTTTTATTGTTTTATTTAGGATGGGGCGAAAGGGGGGTGATTTAAACTTTTATATTTTTTTATATTTTTTTCATATTTTTAAAAACATTTTTTTACTTGTGCCATGCTTCAATAGCCTCCATGGGAGGCTAGAAGCTTGCATAGCCTGATAGGCTCTGCTACATAGCAGCGATCATCAGATCGCTGCTATGTAGCTGAAATGCAGGTGTGCTGTGAGCGCCGACCACAGGGGGGCGCTCACAGCAGGCCGGTATCAGTAACCATAGAGGTTTCAAGGACCTCTATGGTTACCTTCCTGATGCATCACCGACCCCCGATCATGTGACGGGGGTCGGCGATGACATCATTTCCCGCCACCCGGCCGGAAGCGACGGTTAAATGCCACTGTCTGCGTTTGACAGCGGCATTTAACAGGTTAATAGCGGTGGGTGAATAACGATTTCACCCACCGCTATTGCGCGCACATGTCAGCTGTACAAAACAGCTGACATGTCGCGACTTTGATGTGGGCTCACCGCCGGAGCCCACATCAAAGGGGGTGACACGGCATGCGCAGTACTAGTACGGCGCATGTCGTGAAGGGGTTAAGGGGTACTAGCTGCAGAGTCTTCCCTTTTTCACTGGATCCTGCATAAAAAACGGTCCGTCGGGCAGAGAAAACGTTCAGAGGAACGTTTTTTCTGCACGTTGGAAAATCGGTCAGTGACGCATCCTGCGCTGCCTGTCACTGGCTACAATGGAAGCCTATGGGCGCAGGATGCGTCGATGTCTGTGAAAAGCAGGAATCCAGCGACGGGTCCCATCTTTTCAAAGAGAGCATGCGTGGAAGAATTTCCCATCAGGGAAATTCTCTCTTGCTCTCTCTCTCTCTCTCTTTACTATTGATGCTGCCTATGCAGCATCAATAGTAACAAGATATGTTAAAAATAATTTAAAAAATAAAAAAATCGCAATATTCTCACCTACCGACGTCCTGAGCAGCGTCACCAATGCTCCCGGCAGCAAGCGTTCCTAGTAATACATTGTGACTTCTCGCGAGATTTCGCAGTGTATTAATAGGAACGCTAGCTACCAGGAGCATCGCTGCGCGGGAACGCCGGTAGGTGAGAACACTGCATTTTATAATTTTTTTTTTAACCTGGTTTGTGTTGTGTATGCGTTTTTGCAGCGGAAAACCGCTGCGAAGACTCATACACAACAGGTGCACATAGCCTCGACAGGTTCGTCAGAAAGACAGGGCCCAGTGCACACGTTTTCCACAATCTGCACAGGATCCGTCATTTCAACGGCTTGATGGATCCCGTGCAGATTTTGAAGATGGAAGTGTGAAAGTAGCCTTAGTTTCCATCTAGTTAAGCACCCTTATCGGCAGCAGATAATTTTTGTGTAAAACCTAGAACAATGATATTCTATAAGCACAGAAAGATTTTATTATTTAGACATGTGCCACATACACACAACAGACACGACACATACACACCAGTCACACGCTAGACACAGGATACATACACGTGATACACACACCAGTCACACGCTAGCCACATGACACACTCACGCACCATACATACACCAGTCACACACTAGACACAGGATTAAAGATGAGCGGACCCCTAGATGTTCGAGTCCGGACGAACAGTTAAAAATGAGTCCAGGTTCGGGTACCAGAACAGTACCTGGACCCTATTCATTTGAATGGGGGGGCCAATACATCCAGTGTTTACCACTCTGTCAGATGCAAGACAGAGTGGCAAACACTGCTTCTGATCGGCGGTAAAATCATTACCGCCAGTCAGACAGCTGATGTTCACACGCTGTCAAATGATGCGAGCCCACAGCTGTGATCGGAGGTATAAAGTTTACCTCCGGTCACTGGCGCTGGCTAACCTCATCGAGGTTATGGCAAGTCACTGAGGCTATGTTCTCAGCCAGGACCCTGAACTGCAGTGACCTTGGTGAGATCCCCACTAGCGCAGTGAGAAAGTCCCACGGTGCAGAGGCGGTGAACTCACTTTTTTCTCACTCCCCCCTCTTCTCCACACAGCCCCGTATCACCTCTTTTTCCACAAATCTCATCATCCCCCCTTTTCCACACAGCCCCTCCTTCTCCACACAGCCCCCTCATCATCCCTCCTTCTCCACACAGCCACCTCATCATCCCTTTTTCCACACAGCCTCCTCATCGTCTCTCCTTCTCTACACAGCCCCCTCATCATCCCTCCTTTTCCACACAGCCTCCTCATCATCCCTCCTTCTCCACACAGCCTCCTCATCATCCCTCCTTCTCCACACAGCCTCCTCATCATCCCTCCTTCTCCACACAGCCCCCTCATCATCCCTCCTTCTCCACATAGCCCCGTCATCATCCCCCCTTTTCCACACAGCCCCTCATCGTCCCTCCTTCTCCACACAGCCCCCTCATCATCCCTCTTTTTCCACACAGCCTCCTCGTCTCTACTTCTCCACACAGCCCCCTTATCATCCCTCCTTTTCCACACAGCCTCTTCATCATCCCTCCTTCTCCACACAGCCTCCTCATCATCCCTCCTTCTCCACATAGCCCCATCATTATCTCTCCTTTTCCACACAGCCCCTCATCGTCCCTCCTTCTCCACACAGGCCCCTCATCATCCCTCCTTCTCCACACAGCCTCCTCATCATACCTCCTTCTCCACACAGCCTCATCATCTCTCCTTCTCCACACAGTCTCATCATCTCTCCTTCTCCACACAGCCCTCATCATCCCTCCTCCACACAGCCCCCTCATCATCCCTCCTTCTCCACACAGCCCCCTCATCATCCCTCCTCCACACAGCCTCCTCATCATCTCTCCTTCTCCACACAGCCCCCTCATCATCCCTCCTTCTCCACACTCATCACCCCTCCTCCACACAGCCCCCTCATCATCCCTCCTCCACACAGCCTCCTCATCATCTCTCCTTCTCCACACAGCCCCCTCATCATCCCTCCTTCTCCACACTCATCACCCCTCCTCCACACAGCCCCCTCATCATCCCTCTTTCTCCACACAGCCCCTTTCAAGTTATAGCAAATAAATTCATCCTCTGACCACTCACACTGAATCCTGGGTCTTCATTCCTGTCTGTGCAAGGGTCCATTGTGCAGACCCTCATTCCTCTCCTCACACAGTTACATAGTGCAGCCCCCTCGGTCCTCTAGTAGTCACAGGGCTCCAGCAGCCACAGTCAGTGAGCACAGCGCTACTTCCTGTTATCAGGTCACTGGTCTGATGGAGGCCCCGCCCCTTCCAGTGACATCATGCCCTCCAAAAATCAACTCCGTTCTAGACGCTGTGTGCAGTGTCTCACAGCCTGTGGCTCTGTGCTGTGCGGGTTATTCTATACCCGGTGCTTGCCGCCTGCACTGCTCAGTAACATGTGATATGAGGTGAGAGCTTTCTATCACTTGCTACTGCCGCTTTTATTGATCTCATGAGCACTGCACAGCTGAGAGAGCGGCGCCAAGACATCAGTAGAAGCCGCAGCAGGTGATGAGAAAGCTCTCACCTCACATCACCTGTTACTGAGCAGTGCAGGCAGCCGGCACCTGGTATGGAATAACACTCACTGCTGGGTGCATGCAATCATAATGCACTAAAATACAGGCCGGAGCAGGAGTCTGGTGAGGGGGAGGGCCCTCTGGGGGGAGGGCCCACCGGAGGATTCTCCGATCTCCCGGTGGGCCAGTCCGACCCTGGGTGTGGTTGGGATTAGGGTTAGGAGTGTGATGAGTTAGGGGTGTAGTTAAGGTTGGGATTAGGGTTAGGGGTGTGTTGGGGTTAGGGTTGGGGTTGGGGTTAGGGGCATGATCGGGTTAGGCGTATGGTTAGGGCTATGGTTAGAGTTGGGATTAGGGTTAAGGGTGTGTTTGGGTTAGGGTTTCAGCTAGAATTGGGGGCTTCCACTGCTTAGGCACATCAAGGGCTCTCCAAACGCGACATGGTGTCCGATCTCTATTCCAACCAATTCTGCGTTGAAAAAGTAAAACTGTGCTCCTTCTGAGCTCTCCCGTGCACCCAAACAGAGGTTTACCCTAACATATGGGGTATCAGCGTACTCAGGACAAATTGGACAATAAATTTTGGGGTCCAATTTCTCTTGTTACCCTTGGGAAAATAAAAATTTGTGGGGCTAAAAAAACATTTTTGTAGGAAAAAAATATTTTTTATTTTCACGGCTCTGCGTTATAAACTGTAGTGAAACACTTGGAGGTTAAAAGTTCTTACAACACATCTAGAAAAGTTCCTTGGGGGGTCTAGTTTCCAATATGGGGTCACTTGTGGGGAGTTTCTACTGTTTAGGTACAGTACAGACCAAAAGTTTGGACACACCTTCTCATTTAAAGATTTTTCTGTATTTTCATGACTATGAAAATTGTACATTCACACTGAAGGCATCAAAACTATGGATTAACACATGTGCAATTATATACTTAACAAAAAAAGTGTGAAACAACTGAAATTATGTCTTATATTCTAGGTTCTTCAAAGTAGCCAACTTTTGCTTTGATGACTGCGTTTCACACTCTTGGTATTCTCTTGATGAGCTTCAAGAGGTAGTCACCGGGAATGGTTTTCACTTCACAGGTGTGCCCTGTCAGGTTTAATGGGTGGGATTTCTTGCCTTATAAATGGGGTTGGGACCATCAGTTGTGTTGTGAAGTCTGGTGGATACACAGCTGATAGTCCTACTGAATAGACTGTTAGAATTTGTATTATGGCAAGAAAAAAGCAGCTATGTAAAGAAAAACGAGTGGCCATCATCACTTTAAGAAATGAGGGTCAGTCAGTCCAAAAAATTGGGAACATTTTGAAAATGTCCCCAAGTACAGTGGCAAAAATCATCAAGCGCTACAAAGAAACTGGCTCACAAGAGGACCGCCCCAGGAAAGGAAGACCAAGAGTCACCTCTGCTTCTGAGGATAAGTTTATCCGAGTCACCACCCCCAGAAATCACAGGTTAACAGCAGCTCAGATTAGAAACCAGGTCAATGCCACACAGAGTTCTAGCAGCAGACACATCTCTACAACAACTGTTAAGAAAAGACTTTGTCCAGCAGGCCTTCATGGCAAAATAGCTGCTAGGTAATCACCGTTAAGGACAGGCAACAAGCAGAAGAGACTTGTTTGGGCTAAAGAACACAAGGAATGGACATTAGACCAGTGAAAATCTGTGCTTTGGTCTGATGAGTCTAAATTTGAGATCTTTGGTTCCAACCTCCGTGTCTTTGTGCGACGCTGAAAAGGTGAATGGATGGACTCTACATGCCTGGTTCCCTCCGTGAAGCATGGAGGAGGAGGTGTGATGGTGTGGGGGTGCTTTGCTGGTGACACTGTTGGGGATTTATTCAAAATTGAAGGCATACTGAACCAGCATGGATACCACAGCATCTTGCAGCGGCATGCTATTCCATCCGGTTTGCGTTTAGTTGGACCATCATTTATTTTTCAACAGGACAATGACCCCAAACACACCTCCAGGCTATGTAAGGGCTATTTGACCAAGAAGGAGAGTGATGGGGTGCTAAGCCAGATGACCTGGCCTCCACAGTCACCAGACCTGAACCCAATCAAGATGGTTTGGGGTGAGCTGGACCGCAGAGTGAAGGCAAAAGGGCCAATAAGTGCTAAGAATCTCTGGGAACTTCTTCAAGATTGTTGGAAGACCATTCCCAGTGACTACCTCTTAAAGCTCATGAAGAGAATACCAAGAGTGTGCAAAACAGTCATCAAAGCAAAAGGTGGCAACCTAGAATATAAGACATAATTTCAGTTGTTTCACACTTTTTTGTTAAGTATATAATTCCACATGTGTTAATTCATAGTTTTGATGCCTTCAGTGTGAATGTACAATTTTCATAGTCATGAAAATACAGAATAATCTTTAAATGAGAAGGCATGTCCAAACTTTTGGTCTGTACTGTACATCAGGGGCTCTGCAAATGCAATGTGACGCCTGCAGACCAATCCATCTGCATTCCAATCAGCGCTCCTTCCCTTCCGAGCTCTGCCATGCGCCCAATCAGTGGTTCCTCCCACATATGGGGTATCAGCGTACTCAGGACAAATTGGACAACAACTTTTAGGGTCCAATTTCTCCTGTTACCCTTGGGAAAATACAAAACTGAGGGCTAAAAAATAATTTTTGTGTAAAAAAAATGATTTTTTATTTTCTCGGCTCTGCGTTATAAACTGTAGTGAAACCCTTGGATGTTCAAAGTACTCACAAAACATCTAGATAAGTTTCTTGGGGGGTCTAGTTTCCAATATGGGGTCACTTCGGGGTTTCTACTGTTTAGGTACATTAGGGGCTCTGCAAACGCAATGTGATGTCTGCAGACCATTCCATCTAAGTCTGCATTCCAAACAGCAATCCTTCCCTTCCGAGCTCTGCCATGCGCCAAAACGGTGGGGTATCAGCGCACTCAGGACAAATTGGACAACAACTTTTAGGGTACAATTTCTCCTGTTACCCTTGGGAAAATACAAAAATGGGGGTTAAAATTAATTTTTGTGAAAAAATTTTTTTTTATTTTCACGGCTCTGCGTTATAAACTGTAGTGAAACACTTGGGGGTTCAAAGCTCTCACAACACATCTAGATAAGTTCCTTAGGGGGTCTACTTTCCAAAATGGTGTCACTTGTGAGGGGTTTCAATGCTTAGGCACATCAGGGGCTCTCCAAACGCGACATGGTGTCCCATCTCAATTCCAGTCAATTTTGCATTGAAAAGTCAAACGGTGCTCCTTCCCTTCCAAGCTCTGCCATGCGCTCAAACAGTGGTTTACCCCCACATATCAGGTATCAGCGTACTCAAGACAAATTGCACAACAACATTTGGGGTCCAATTTCTTCTCTTACCCTTGGGAAAATAAAAAATTGGGGGTAAAAAGATCATTTCTGTGAAAAAATATGATTTTTTATTTTTACGGCTCTACATTATAAACTTCTGTGAAGCACTTGGTCGGTCAAAGTGCACACAACACATCTAGATAAGTTCCTTAGGGGGTCTACTTTCCAAAATGGTGTCACTTGTGGGAGGTTTCAATGTTTAGGCACATCAAGGGCTCTCCAAACGGAACATGGCATCCCATCTCAATTCCAGTCAATTTTGCATTGAAAAGTCCAACGGCGCTCCTTCCCTTCCGGGCTCTGCCATGCTTTTGGGGACCATTTTCTCCTGTTACCCTTGGTAAAATAAAACAAGTTGGAACTGAAGTAAATTTTTTGTGAAAAAAAGGTAAATTTTTTTTTTTAAACATTCCAAAAATTCCTGTTTGAAACTCCTGAAGGGTTAATAAACTTCTTGAATGTGGTTTTGAGCACCTTGAGGGGTGCAGTTTTTAGAATCGTCTCACACTTGGGTATTTTCTATCATATAGACCCCTCAAATTGACTTCAAATGTGATGTGGTCCTTAAAAAAAATGGTTGTAAAAATGAGAAATTGCTGGTCAACTTTTAACCCTTATAACACCCTAACAAATAAAATTTTGGTTCCAAAATTGTGCTGATGTAAAGGTGACATGTGGGAAATGTTACTTATTAAGTATTTTGTGTGACATATCTCTGTGATTTAAGGGCATAAAAATTCAAAGTTGGAAAATTGCAAAAATTTTTAAATTTTTGCCAAATTTCCATTTTTTTCCACAAATAAACGCAGGTAATATCAAATAAATTTTACCACTATCATGAAGTACAATATGTCATGAGAAAACAGTGTTAGAATCATCAGGATCCGTTAAAGCGTTCCAGAGTTATAACCTCATAAAGGACAGTGGTCAGAATTGTAAAAATTGGCCCGGTCATTAACGTGCAAACCACCCTTGGGGGTTAAGGGGTTAAGGGCATGAAAATTAAAAGTGGGAAAATTGCAAAATTTTCAAAATTTCCACCAAATTTCCATTTTTTTCACAAATAAATGCAAGTCATATTAACCTTGATGTCTCTAGAGATTAAGCCATCTTGAAAAGCCTAGTTTTTTGGTTTTTGGATTTTTACAAATGGAAATTTTCAGGAAAGAAATTGCAGTTAATTCATTACTGTATTCTTCTTCAGCACATCCTTGTACTTTAAAAAATATCATTCCAGTAGGACAATTCCTGAGAACAAAATGTATTTGTTCAAATGACGTTTCTTTTGACATACAAAGCACATGAACTGGCTGTGCATTTTGAACAAACAGACTGTTCCATAAAAACAATTAAGAAGGGATGGCACAGAACATCTAATGCCATAAGGGAAGATCTCCTTATGAAAAATGAAATAATCATCCACAAAACAGGTGAGATTCATTTCCACTTATAATGAAAGTTGTGGCTCAATGAGGAATGCTCTCTTTAAATATTGGGTGATCCTTAAGAATGATCAAATATTATGTAAATATACTGCTGAGTTCCCCTCTATCACTTATAGAAGATCACAAAATAGGAAGGATCTTCTTTGGTCTAGAATTCGCAAGGGACTTAGCTTGGAACGTGATTTTAGCTCCAGAGGCCCACAGTATTTTTTTTCCCCCTAAAAAACTGTGTGGTCTGTAAAAATATGGAATGAGCATTTGATTCTTACTTGAACAATTGATTGAAGAAGTTTTGGATCACACAGCAAATTACATGCGAGGCTGAGGGTGTAGTTTACTATGTCACATGTCCTTGCAAATTAATTTCAGTGGGTTTGTCTTTGAGATAGCTCAGAATTCATACAAGAGATCATGTTAGGGATATTATCAATGCTTTGGAGATAACTGATAATTCCCTTTTGAAACCTACTACAAAGCCTTTCAAAATGGCCCATGGCTGTAATGTTGTTCTCCTTTGGGTGATTGGACTTGTCAGTATCATGATTGGTGGAAATTGGAGGAATAAAATAGGGCAATTCGAAACATAGATGGATGAGAATTGACTCAATCTGTCCCAAGGGTCTGAATGATGTTCTTAGTTTTGCCCCTTTTTTGTAATTTTATTATTTCAGGTGTTCAGGCTTTCTATTGGTTTCTAAAATTTCTCATTTCATTTTTGTTTATTCTTTTTTACTTTTCAGGTTTTCTTAATTTCCCTTCCTTTTCTCATCTGAATTTACCTTATGTGGTTTATTAATGCTGTTTTCTACTGCCCATCAGCTGAATTTTTTTATTTTATTACTGATCTATCAATACTTACCTGTTCGGCTTTGCCTTTTTGGTATTTTCATATTATTTTTTGTTTGTATATATATATATATATATATATATATATATATATTTCTGTCATATATTATATATTTCTTGTTTTTTTCTTCAGTTATTTTTATTTTTTAGTTTTTGTTACATACATTTTTTTGCCATGTCTGTGTTCCTGCATTCACCACTCAGGTTGGCTTTCATTATTATTTTTTCTAGTACATCGTGCTAATTTTATTTTTTAATTTCCTCCAGGATTGCCAAACTTTATCTTATTATTCACTTATTGTTTATTAATTATTTATGTTTTTACTTTTATTTTTTCATATTTTTAGCATTAACTTTTAGTCAACAATTTTTCTTTTTTTTGTACAACTCATTATGTTTGATTTATATACATCTTGTGTGCACCCTACCTTCACATTTACACCTATTATTCACTGTTTTTGTGGGTTTTTTGAGTGGTCATTTGTGTTTATATTTTTCAAATATGATTTTTCCTCACAGTATTTTTGTACCCATTTTACCCCACTTTTTCAACTTTAATAGTCTATTGTCTTCAAATATTTATGTTTTTAATAACTCACATTTTCATTATACTATAGATTTCTTTTACTCTTTTATGTGCGTCATGTCAATTCAGGAGCCTACAATATCCCATATTTCTACATTTTTTCCCTTATTGGTTATTATATTTTCTTTTCATTTTTTTCTCATTTTATTTATTTATTTATTTTTACATAAGATTAATGCACTGAATGCATGCCATGTTTACATTAGCCCCTTATATTTTTTGTCTTTATCATGCACTGACACTTTATCTTACAGATATCTCTTTTAGATTTTTTACGGATCTTTTCTAATCTTGTGAGTTTTTAATTACATGTTTTTCTGTATGGTCACATTTACTCTCTAGCTTATGCCTATTGTATTATATGCACTTTATGCACGACTGCACTTGTTCTTTTTTATGCCCTGGCACCTTTATCAAATTATCACTGCATGGATACGTATTATATTATGCCTTATCATTATTTACCAATTACATTCTTCCCTTGTTGGGGGCATATTTCTCTATTTACATTTTATGCTCCTTTGTCAATATCCCTGTCATGGTGTGAGCTGACCCAACGGGTGGTCGGTGCACGGACAGCCCAACTCACAAAAAACGGCATGGAAAAGATGAGAGGAAGGCCCTACCCGTAGGAAATGGGGAATGGTCACCACCTGAGCTCAAACCTGAGCCTGTCCCTGCACTTCCCTAATGCCCTATGCAGGTCCTTTCCCCCCCCCCACTCCACCTTCAGGATATTTACTGTCCCTAGTAGTCACCTATTACTGCCCTGGCTAGTTCACTGGCCGGGAAGGAGCACTAGCCTCACCTTTGCAGATAATACACACAGGGGGAAGTGACAAACACCAAAGGGACAAGGTAAAAAAAAAACACACTTAGCTTATGAACACCGCTGCTATGCTCCACACCACAGAAAACAACAGCAACTGGACTCCAATCATCAGATGTGGCGGACACCAGGAAAAAAGTTTTAAACTGAGTGGAACCAGCGCTGCCACAGATCCAAAAATGGATTGTGAAAATCCCCTTATTTTCATGTTATCTTCCATCCTTCTATCACTTGGACAGAGTATGCCTGTCAAGACCAAGCTGTTGGGTAACTCGGGACCAAGGGCCACCACTCTTGCCTTATTTCCTGAATCACCTTTCCATCTGTTCTTTTTCCCCACCCAGGGAAGAGGGGCAATACTGTGTACCACAGTGCACCAACTCAACGAACAAGGCAGCACGAAGAAGGGTAAGCTTAAAATACTAAGCATACAAATATTCTCTCACATATAACAGAGAAATACACCGGGGAGTGGGGGACAGGGGAATAATCAAAATAAGAGGAGGGAAGGGAATTATTACTCTTACAAACAACGCAACAGTCACAGATAACTCCTCCAAAACTCCTCATATAAAAGCCTCTCCTCCAAGCCATGCAGCAAACATTAGCTCTGACATGGGTTTGAATCATGCTCCTTCAAGGTAAAGGGACAGCGCTCCACTCGGGTGTTTTAAGGTCCAAAAATCTTTATTCCAGCCATGATAAAAAGGTAACAGCAACGTTTCGACCGTACAATCGGTCTTTTTCAAGCATGGGTTTGAATCATGATCCAGATTATAAAGGGGATGGTAGTGGCTAACTGAGCTCAGCTGAGAGCTCATAATCCCAGAGTTTCCAACATGGCTAATTAACCCCTGTTCTGCTAAAATAAATAAACACCATTTAAAAAGAAAAAGAAATGCTTCTTTTCCGCTCAGGAAACAATCAGACGCTGCAGTTTTCTGAATCCTTTCTGTTGCGGTAATCCTGTGACAATTCTTTATTCCATCTACAATACTCACACATTGGTATGAGTCAGATGCTCTAGTTAATCTTCCCAATTGGTACTGAAGATGACAATGTCATCCAGGTACACGGCCACACGGCCTTCAAGTCCCTTCAGCAGCATGTTGACTATCTGCTGAAAAGTGTCATGAGCATTCTCCATTCTTCATGGCATCATGGTAGACTCGTACAGTCCGAATGGGGTGATAAAGGCAAAGCGTTCCCACGCCTCATGTGTCAGGGGGATCTGTCAATATCACCAGCTCAGAGCCCATGATGGTAAGGTACTTGGCAGGGGATAACTGATCGAGCAGATCATTGATGCGTGACATTGAGTATGCATAGGTGACCGTGACAGCATGGAGCCCCTGTAGTCCAAGCAGAGCCGTGTTCTCTAGTCCTTCTTTAGGACGAGGACTACAGGCAAGGCCCAAGCGCTGCAGAATGCTTGAATAACCCCCAGCTTCAGCATCTCATCAATCTCCTGGCACATGTGCTTCTGCACCTTCAGGGAGAGCTGGCATGCTGAATGCTGGATTGGAACCCCGGTATCCACGTGATGGACAGCTGACTATGACCTTCTGGGCTTGTTGCTAAACAACTCCCTGAAGGGGAATAGGATTGCCCACAGCTGGGACCCTTTGCTTGTCAAGAGCTTGTTGCTAGCTCATATCCTCAGTCGTCTCAACCCGTCGTAGTTTGGGCGAGCATATCCAGATGGTTTCTGCCTCTCTCTTCTGGCAAGTTGCATATTGGGAAGGCTCAGGCCTCCCACTCAAGATGTGCCTCCATCATGTTCATGTGGAAGGCCTTCCACCTTTACCAGGCGTGGTCCAGGGTGACAAGCTATATTACGGCATTGAGTCTCTGGTACACGAGGTATGGGCCATCCCAGGCCACCTGAAGCTTGTCCTGGCTTACTTGGACCAGTATCCACACCTTTTGGCCCATCAGGTTGGTCCTCTCGCAAGCATTCTGGTTGGCCTGGGCATGCAACATAGTATCGTGATAATATCATGGGCATGATAACATAACTTACAAGTGCCAGCATCATTGCTAGCACTATACTTACCTCACACATGTGCGTGGCTTCTTCCCCTCTCATCATTGATCCTCTGAAACTGGGTGTACCCGTGCCAGGGAGGTGCACTGTGCATGATCGGAAGTGCAGAGACCAGTTCTGGAGGTACCTTTAAAGGTAACCTGTCACCAGGCGTTTTTAAGTAAAAGCACTAAGGCTGCATTCTGTGAATGTGGCTCTTCTTTTTTTGCTCCCTAATAAAGCTGCAATATTAAGCGTTATCACAAGCTGATGCTGTAGTGCAGATGAGTTGAATCACGCTGGAGGATAGAGGCGGAGGGAGATTTGGACAGCCGCAGATACTAACTGCGCATGCGCCAGATTCCCAGCCCCGCAGTGTGAATACATCAGAACACACTACAGGGCGGGATTACTAGATCAGCTGATGCGACTTGCAAGGCAGTGCTCAAGGCGCATGACAGAAAAATAAGCGAACACAGCGCAGGCGCCAGGTACGTGCATACAAACAGAGGATGCGGCACTTGGCGCACTGAGGGGCTGACTGATGACTGGGAGGCAGTTGAGTCCAGGGGAAAAGACATGCCCCCCGGACAACATACAGGTGTGGTGCGAAAATTATAAAACTTAATATTGCAGCGTTAGTAGGGAGCAAAAAAAGAAGAGCCACCTTCACAGAATGCAGCCTTAGTGCTGCAGAAGGTGGCTCTTTTACTTAAAAACGCCAGGGAGGGTGACAGGTTCCCTTTAAGCATTAGATTCAGGGTACCACTGAACCATTCACACAGGCCATTAGTCTGTGAAAACACAAAAGCGCAGAGAGGTCAAAAAATACTCTGTTGTAAAAAAAAGTCGCAGTAAATAAGCAAGTGCTAGTCAAAAAATGAAAAAATACAGGGTATTTAGTTAATACGTTTTATTGCAAAAAAAGTATGTTAAGCTGATCCACAAATCGCCAAGGTATACCCATAATAGAGCAGTCCTATCAAATGTATATAATCCCTATCATCTGATGTATTTAAAAACCTGATCATCTGTATAGTACCTGTATGAACAGGGCTCAGAGAGAAAATATCCACGTTGAACATGCGAGATGGAACAGCTACAATGCAAATGACCCACAGAGGAGTGGTGAACTCCCCAGTCTTGTAGAAACAAGAGAACAATTATAAAACCAAAAACACATGGGCCACCTGCAGAGCGAACAAGTCTGTAGGAACCTGTTCACACCACCAAAGAACTTGAAAACACAAAAGCGCACAGAGAGGTCAAAAAATACTCTGTTGTAAAAAAGTCACAGTAAATAAGCAAGTGCTAGTCAAAGAATGAAAAAATACAGGGTATTTAGTTAATACTTTTTTTTGCAAAAAAAGTATGTGGGTGGCACTGGCTGGTCACCAGATGTTGCACCTGTATCTTCTTACAGAGGGACGCCATCAGCTGCAACATGAACTGGATCCCGGTAAGCATTTCCTGGGAAAAACCTACTGACAAGATAATCTCCAGTAATGCGGTGGCCACCTTGTCAGCCCGAATTAACAAGAAAGCTACCTCTTCCGGGTACCGCATGACATAATCTACTAACATCAGTACAAAGCATTCCATGTAGCAAATTTACCAATGGGACTTTGGGGCGAACCACGCCTTCCCAACCCTCTGACTGGTGTTGCACAAACAGCATTAGGCAGCCGCATAGGCCCCCATTTTTGGCCAGTAGAAATGCTGGGTTAGCCTGGCCTTTGTCTTACTGATCTGTAGATGTCTGGCCATCAGAATCTTGTGTGCAATCCGCAACAACTCCACCCTGAACAGATAGGGTATCATTAACTAATGGTCCCGAGGCCACGCCTCCCATGTCCCTTGCTCGACAGTCACTCGAACAGCTATCTAATTGATTTCCTCCCCACAGCAGTCTGCTCCCTGTTTGTCCCCTCCATCACAATCTCACAGGACAAAAGGATCCAGCATGCTTGTGGGACACACTCTAAGGTATTACTACAGCTTGCTTGATTGATCTACCCTACCCCTGAGGGGCGAGGGACACAGTACCTCACCCACTCCCACATCCCAATCAGTAGACATGTTAATCATAAAGATATCAACAGCAGGGCTGGACATCACATTACTGTCTGGGTGATCAGACCTTGGGGGTTCAGTGGCCACATACTGGTACACCAGCCACCCGAAGTCTGTCCCAAGCAAAGCACTTGCAGAAATATTTGAGGATACTCCCACTTCCTGCACTCCCTGTCCAGCTTCCCAGTCAAAATACACCTTAGCAACAGGCAGCGCTGGTTCAACTCTTCCAATCCCAGAGACAGCTAGGGATCTCCCAGGCATGAAATCCTGTGGGGACACCAGCTGAGACTACACAAGAGTCATAGAATCATAGAAAGATAGAGTTGGAAGGGACCTCCTGGGTCATCTGGTCCAATCACCGGCTTAATGCAGGATTTACTAAATCATCTGAGAAAGAAATCTGTCCAGCCTCTGTTTGAAGACTTCCATTGAAAAAGAGTTCACCACCTCTCATGGCAGCATTTTCCACACGTTAATCACCCTCACTGTGAAAAAAGTTTTTTCTAATATCTAATCTGTATTTTCACCCATTCAGTTTCATCCCATTGCTTCTAGACTTTCTTTGTGAAAATTAGAATAAAGCTGATCCCTCTAAACTGTGACAGCCTTGGTATATTTGTAGACAGCTATTAAGTCTCCTCTAAGTCTTCTCTTTTGCAAGCTAAACATTCCCAAATTTTGTCACCGTTCAGCAGAGGACATTGTTTGTAGACTTGTCACCATTTTGGTCGCCCTTCTCTGAACTTGCTCCAGTTTGTTCATGTCTTTTTTTAAATGTGATGCCCTGAACTGGACACAGGATTCCAGATCAGGTATGACCAAAGAAGAGTAGAGGGGGATAATTGCTTTACAAGATCTAGACTAAATGCTTCTGTTAATGCAACCCAGAATTTTGTTTGCCTTTTTTGCTGCTGCATCACACTGTTGACTCACATTCTGTCTGTGATCTATTAGTATAATCATACCTTTTTCACATGTGCTGTTGCTTAGTCCTGTTCCTCCCTTTCTGTATATCCCTTTTTTTTTTTCATTTTTCTTGTCCAGTTGTAGGACTTTGCATTTCTCCCTGTTAAAAACCATTCTGTTAGGCTACGTTCACATTAGCGTTGTGCGCCGCTGCGTCGGCGATGCAACGCACAACGCACGCAAAAACGTACCAAAACGCATGCAAAAATGCAGCGTTTTGCGACGCATGAGTCGTTTTTTGCCGAAATTTGGACGCAAGAAAAATGCAACTTGTTGCGTTTTCTTGGTCCAACACTTGCGGCAAAAAATATGCATGCGTCGCACAACGCAACAAACAAAAACGCATGCATCCCCCATGTTAAATATAGGGGCGCATGACGCATGCGTCGCCGCTGCGTCGCCCGACGCAAACCCGACGCAAACTAGCATAACGCTAGTGTGAACGTAGCCTAAGTTGCTGCCCACAATTCCAGTTTCTATAGCTCTTTTTGAATGGCTGGGGTGGGCTGCTAGAGCTTGTGGATTTGTAGCTGGTGCTCGCACTCATGTTGACATTCTGCTGCTAGATGCTGCTGCCATGAGAGTCTCATAGGTGGCCTTTTCCCCAGCCTGGGTTCTGGCCATGGCAGCTTGCAGAAGGGCATCTAGGCCTACCTAGCTGGGAGGGACAGGCAGGTGATGAGCAGCCCACTACAGAATTGACCACTGGTTACTTGTTACTTGGGAAGCCTTGGATGGACTCCTCCTTACCTCTGCCCCTAGTGCCACTGTCCCAGAGCTGCAACATGATGCACCGACACACCTTACCATATTTGCACTCAGACTGGCTAGTGCTGGACTTATCTTAAAATCCCTGTGGCCAAAAGTTACGCTGGTAGTCTTTAGTGTCTGGGAGTATGGGTTCCACACTCACACAAACTATTTTCTTGATTGAACTGCTGCCACCATTATGTGAAGAACCGCACTTCACAGTCCCGCCTGACATTACTAATATTTCGAGGGGTCACAGGTTACGATCTCAACACTTTCATCAATGTGACATTCCACACCCCCTGGTGATATGTAACGTCAGCTTGGCACAGTTTTACACTGACACCCCCTGTCCACATGGCACAGGGAGGCACAGGGAGTTAGTTAGAGAGTGGCCAATGCAGCCGCTGACATGGCATAACACTTGCTCACAACACTGACAGACTGAGAGACCCCTCTCACTAGCACCAATGAAACAGAGCCTTGCTAGACCAGTAGCACTGCCACCAGCTCCTTGTTAGATATAAGCCAACCCCCGTCGCAAGTGACATTAAACCAAAAAACACGGACGTGTGGATTCATGGATCTAGATAAAACAGTAGCTCGAGGTTAAATTTGATATTTATGGCTCATCAAAAGACATAAATTCAAAAAAATGTACCAGAAAAATAAACAGCCTTAACCAACACCAAGTTAGATTACAAATGCACTAGCATGATGCAGCAGACCCCCATGATAAAGTCGGGGGCAGCACAGGTGTAAAATACTGATGAAAACAGCCACGCACAACCCTACCAATTCATGGAGGAGGTGGCTGTCTAGTAAAAAAAAGGCATACTGAATCAGTATTACTGATGAGTCTTGCACAGGATGCCAGTCATCAATCAGGTGTGTGTGTGATGCACAGTGTCTCACTTACCGCCTATTAATGATGCCCATACTATTAGATATGGCGAGCTGCCCAGCACTATGTGAATGCATCCCACAAGGACTATACCTCAGTTCACCCAACCAACACTAAAAGGCCTGGCTCCATTCTGCAAGAAATGGAAAAATGTACATCTCTTATTAGTGGCAGAAGTAGTCCACAATATTTTTTTCCTAAATGAGATATTTAATCACCTTAAGGGCACAATAGACAAAACATTATATACACAATGGACCCCACACATAAAATGGTCAGGTATGGAAATACAGGTGGTAGTGCAAAAAGTATAAACAGAAGTGAGTTACCGGTTTGATGTTAGGCCTTTCAGCTGGACTGCCTGTGAGGTGTGGAGTGCCAACTGTTTCTTTCAATGCAATGCACATCGTGACCACCTTTAGAAGTGAACAAAGTGCCACACGGCCTCACACAAGCACTTAAACCATTGGTTTGTCACTCCATATCCCGCCCCTCTTGATGGTCATAGTCCTCCTCCCCTGGGATCTTGGTAGCTGAAACTCCAAAACCTATGACGGATCATAACTTCTCTCAGGAAGGTCATAGGGCAGAGGTTTTGGTGCCATTGGATCCGGCTGGCCCTCATTACAACACTTGGAAACATAACACAGCTTCATTACCTGACTTCCACTAGCCGTTCTATGGATCTCCACATGCTGGGGAGCAAGTAGGTGTAACAACCCTGCCAGCATCACTGCATGGCCTCCCATCCCCCACCTGCCTGATACATCAACTTACTCACTCCGGGCCATGATGTGAGTTCTGTCTGCTGCCAGCTCCATGCTGTGTGCCTTATCTCATCTATCTGCTCTGTGCATGCTTCCTGGCTGTGTGCATAGGGGGCAGCGCTGGCAATTCCAGATTCTTATTGAGACTGTGTGTACCTCCCTAAGGTGTCCCCGGCTAATTGCCTAGAGGCCTCTGATACTTAAGGCATCCCCACCCATTGGAGGATGCCTGAGTATACTATTTCCCTCAGTTAGTGTCTTGCTACTGAGCTGCTAGGTCCTGTCCTGTCTTTGACACCCAGTGAGGCTTGATACCCTGGCCTGAATCCTAGTCTCTGTGTCTTGTCCTATTCCTGATCCTGTCTGTACTCTGGTCTTTTTCTGTTCCTGTTGTTTCCTTTGTTTGTCTTTCCCTCTCAGCAGTGCTTACCTTTGTGTTCATTCCTTCCTGCTCCACTCGCCTCAACTTGTGGCTCTGCGCCTCTCTGCTCCACTCGCCACTATCCCGTGGTTCTGCTCCGATCTGCTCTGCTGCATACTCTGTGGCGCTACTCTTCCTGTCGCAACCTGTGGCTCTGTGCCTTCCTGCTTTGCTCACCACAAACCTGCGGCTCTGCTCTGTTCTGCTCTGCTCTCTCTCTGTGATACAGCTTTGCTCTCATTCTGCGGTCCTGCTCTGCGGTTCCACTCTACGTTCCTGCTCTTGGCTCCGCCTCCACTCTTGGCTCCGTCTCCAGCGGTTCTGCTCTTGGCTCCGCCTTCAGCGGTTAAGCTCTTGGCTCTGCCTCCAGTGGTTCTGCTCTTGGCTTCGCCTCCACCAGTTCTGCTCTCAGCTCCAACCTCCAGCAGTTCAGCTCTTGTTTCCACCTCCTTTGTCACAGCTCTTGGCTCTGCCTCCTTCTTCTCTGCTCTTGGCCCCGCTTTCCCATATACCTTCCTGTCCGAACAAGTACCTACCTATTTCCATATACCTGCCTGTATTGCAGTTCCTACCTGTCCTGCCAGTGTGCCAGCCATGCCTGCCTGCCAGTGTCTCAGCCGTGTCCGTCTGCCTGCCAGTGTCTCAGCTGTGCCTGCCTGCCAGTGTCTCAGTCGTACCCGACTGCCTATCTATGTTCCGCCCCCCAGTGGGATCAGCAGCCACAGCCAGACACTACCCTGCAGTGGTACCTGGCAGCTAACTGCCGCACAAGCCTGACCTCACCATCAGAGGCTTCAGTGAACACCAAGGTAACTGCTTAGTCATGCCCCTTCCAGGGTAGTCTGGTTTGTGGCACAGAGGGGCCACAACACCCCCGCACGCCTGTGCCATCCAGTCTAGGCGCGAGCGTTACAGTAGAGATCGAGACCCTGGCAGATGTTCGGCCCGTTCACTAGATGTCGAAAATTTAACGGGTATATGTCTAGGCCATACCATAACTTCATAGTCTCCTTATGAAATTACGGCTCCATTTGACTGGGGAATTTGATTGAAACAGTTACACAGCGTGGACTCCTGGCAAGGGTTCATCCTGCCAAGAAGGTCTTGGTACCAGCTAGGCTGCTGGAGATGTGGATTTTTCCACTTTGAGCTGCTGTAGCTCGGCCATCTTCTGAGATAGCTGTTCTGTCTCAGCTTCACAGTGAATGGTGAGAGGTCCATAATCTCAGACTGGATATGATGCAGTTGATTGGCATGAAATTATATCCCCCATATTCTTCATAATCGGACATGTGAAAAAAACCAAGGAGTACAATGTGTCCATGTGCTATCCATACATACGTGAAAAATGGACATGTGAATGCCACCTAATATTTAAATCCATGATAAAATGTATTTTTCTGTAATTTTTGGCCTGATGTACCAGAGGACATCTACAAGTTTTTATACAATCGTGCTATTGACAGCAAACTTGATGTTTTCTGACATTCTCAAGGCTGACTTGGGACAAGTCAGCCAACTACAATATTTCTATTTCATCATTCTTTTCTCTTTCAAATACTAAACATCAAAGGGGGCAGAGAAGACGCAGGTCTGTGACTTCTCACTTGGCAGGGTGTTGCATTTTGTCAGGGTCTGTGAACTCCAACACCTGTAAGTGACAAATGCACTTCAGTTTACTTTCAGAGATATTCACTTCACTGGCAGTGACAGTGTGTTTACTGCTGTGTCATCAAAATTGAGGGGTAAAAAAAACACATGAGGAAAAGATTGATATCATTCATTGTGATGACTCCTGAAAAGTAAGGGATGGCACAAAAATTTTAAAGCGATGTTTACAGAATTCCACGAAACTCCTTTGATATTTTTTATGCTTTCTCCAACAGCCATAACATTTTTCTTTTTCTTTTGTAAAAGCTTATTGTTTTGTGAAACAAGTAGTCCATATAATTTATTGGTTCCATTCCAGAATTTGTTTATTATTATTTCTGGAATGGAAAAAATCCAGCAATTCAAAAAATGTATTTATTTTTCAGGAGATTTACCATACCATATAAATAAAGTTAACTTCACTCTTTGAGTTAATACAATTTATCTACTTTTGTACAATAAGAAATGTTTTTTTTAATTATTATTGCTTTTCCACATATAAACCCTTAACCCCTTCCCGACCTTTGACGCATACGCTGCGTCATGAAAGTCGGTGCCATTCCGACCCATGACGCAGCATATGCGTCATGGAAAGATCGCGTCCCTGCAGGCCGGGTGAAAGGGTTAACTCCCATTTCACCCGATCTGCAGGGACAGGGGGAGTGGTAGTTTAGCCCAGGGGGGGTGGCTTCACCCCCTCGTGGCTACGATCGCTCTGATTGGCTGTTGAAAGTGAAACTGCCAATCAGAGCGATTTGTAATATTTCACCTAAAAAACTGGTGAAATATTACAATCCAGCCATGGCCGATGCTGCAATATCATCGGCCATGGCTGGAAACACTTATGTGCACCCACCCCACCCCTCCGATCGCCCCCCCAGCCCCCCGATCTGTGGTCCGCTCCCCTCCGTCCTGTGCTCCGCTCCCCCGTCCTCCTGTCCGCTTCCCCGTGCACCAATCACACCCCCTGTGCTGCAATCAAACCCCCCCGCACTCCGATCCCCCCCCCGCACACAGCGACCCCCCCCCCCGTGCTCCGATCCACCCCCCCGCACAGCGATCCCTCACCCCGTGCTCCAATCCTTCCCCGTGCTCCAATCCTCCCTCCCGTGTTCCGATCCACCCCCCCCCATGATCCGATCCACCCCCCCGTGCTCCGACGCCCCCCCCGTGCCCTGATCTCCCCCCCCCTTATACTTACCTGGCCGCCCGAGGTCCGTCCGTCTTCTTTCCTGGGCGCCGCCATCTTCCAAAATGGCGGGCGCATGTGCAGTGCGCCCGCCGAATCTGCCGGCCGGCAGATTCGTTCCAGAGTGAATTTTGATCACTGAGATATATCCTATCTCAGTGATCAAAATAAAAAAAATAGTAAATGACCCCCCCCTTTGTCACCCCCATAGATAGGGACAATAAAAAAAATAAAGAATTTTTTTTTTTTCACTAAGGTTGGGGTAAGAACTAGGGTTAGGGTTAGGGGTAGGGTTATGGTTAGGGGTAGGGTTAGGGTTAGGGGTAGGGGTAGGGGTAGGGTTAGGGCTAGGGTTAGGGGTAGGGGTAGAGTTAGGGCTAGGGTTAGGGTTTCGGTATGTGCACACGTATTCTGGTCCTATGCGGATTTTTCCGCAGCGGATTTGAAAAATCCACAGTGCTAAACCGCTGCCGATTTATCGTGGATTTACCACGGTTTTTCTGCGCATTTCACTGCGGTTTTACAACTGCGATTTTCTATTGGAGCAGTTCTAAAACCGCTGCGGAATCCGCAGAAAGAAGTGACATGCTGCGGAATGTAAACCGCTGCATTTCCGTGCAGTTTTTCCGCAGCATGTGTACAGCGATTTTTGGTTCCCATAGGTTCACATTGAACTGTACACTCATGGGAAACTGCTGCGGATCCGCAGCGTTTTCCGCAGCGTGTGCACATACCTTTAGAATTAGGCCATGTGCACACGGTGCGGATTGGCCGCTGCGGATTCGCAGCAGTGTTCCATCGGGTTTACAGTACCATGTAAACATATGGAAAACCAAATCCGCTGTGCCCATGGTGCAGAAAATACCGCGCGGGAACGCTGCGTTGTATTTTCCGCAGCATGCCAATTCTTTGTGCGGATTCCGCAGCGTTTTACACCTGTTCCTCAATAGGAATCCACAGGTGAAATCCGCACAAAAAACACTGGAAATCCACGGTAAATCCACAGGTAAAACGCAGTGCCTTTTACCCGCGGATTTTTCAAAAATGATGCTGAAAAATCTCATACGAATCCGCAACGTTGGCACATAGCCTTAGAGTTGGGTTGGAATTAGGGTTGTGGTTAGGGTTAGGGGTGTGTTGGGGTTAGGGTTGTGGTTAGGGGTGTGTTGGGGTTAGGGTTGTGATTAGGGTTACGGCTACAGTTGGGATAAGGGTTAGGGGTGTGTTGGAGGTAGAATTGAGGGGTTTCCACTGTTTAGGCACTTCAGGGGGTCTCCAAACGCAACATGGCGCCACCATTGATTCCAGCCAATCTTGTATTCAAAAATTCAAATGGTGCTCCCTCACTTCCGAACCCCGACGTGTGCCCAAACAGTGGTTTACCCCCACATATGGGGTACCAGCATACTCAGGACAAACTGCGCAACAATTACTGGGGTCCAATTTCTCCTGTTACCCTTGAGAAAATAAAAAATTGCTTGCTAAAACATCATTTTTGAGGAAAGAAAAATGATTTTTTATTTTCACGGCTCTGCGTTGTAAACGTCTGTGAAGCACTTGGGGGTTCAAAGTGCTCACCACATATCTAGATAAGTTCCTTGGGGGGTCTAGTTTCCAAAATGGGGTCACTTGTGGGGGGTTTCTACTGTTTAGGCACACCAGGGGCTCTGCAAACGCAACGTGACGCCCGCAGACCATTCCATCAAAGTCTGCATTTCAAAAGTCACTACTTCCCTTCTGAGCCCCCACGTGTGCCCAAACAGTGGTTTACCCCCACACATGGGGCATCAGCGTACTCAGGAGAAACTGGACAACAACTTTTGCGGTCCAATTTCTCCTGTAACCCTTGGGAAAATAAAAAATTCTGGGCTAAAAAATTATTTTTGAGGAAAGAAAACGTATTTATTATTTTCACGGCTCTGCGTTATAAACTTCTGTAAAGCACTTGGGGGTTGAAAGTGCTCACCACACATCTAGATAAGTTCCTTTGGGGGTCTAGTTTCCAAAATGGGGTCACTTGTGGGGGGTTTCTACTGTTTAGGCACACCAGGGGCTCTGCAAACGCAATGTGACGCCCGCAGACCATTCCATCAAAGTCTGCATTTCAAAAGTCACTACTTCCCTTCTGAGCCCCCACGTGTGCCCAAACAGTGGTTTACCCCCACACATGGGGTATCAGCGTACTCAGGAGAAACTGGACAACAACTTTTGTGGTCCAATTTCTCCTGTAACCCTTGGGAAAATAAAAAATTCTGGGCTAAAAAATTATTTTTGAGGAAAGAAAACGTATTTATTATTTTCACTGCTCTGTGTTATGAACTTCTGTGAAGCACTTGGGGGTTCAAAGTGCTCACCTCACATCTAGATAAGTTCCTTTCGGGGTCTAGTTTCCAAAATGGGTTCACTTGTGGGGGGTTTCTACTGTTTAGCCACATCAGGGGCTCTGCAAACGCAACGTGACGCCCGCAGAGCATTCCATCAAAGTCTGCATTTCAAAACGTCACTACTTCACTTCCGAGCCCCAGCATGTGCCTAAACAGTGGTTTACCCCCACATATGGGGTATCAGCGTACTCAGGAGAAACTGGACAACAACTTTTGGGGTCAAATTTCTCCTGTTACCCTTGGGAAAATAAAAAATTGCGGGCTAAAATTCATTTTTGAGAAAATATTTTTTTTTTTTTATTTTCATGGCTCTGCGTTATAAACTTCTGTGAAGCACTTGAGGGTTCAAAGTGCTCACTACACATCTAGATTAGTTCCTTTGGGGGTCTAGTTTCCAAAATGGGGTAATTTGTGGGGGATCTCCAATGTTTAGGCACACAGGGGCTCTCCAAACGCGACATGGTGTCCGCTAATGATTGGAGATAATTTTCCATTTAAAAAGCCAAATGGCGTGCCTTCCCTTCTGAGCCCTGCCGTGCGCCCAAACAGTGGTTTACCCCCACATATGGGGTATCTGCATACTCAGGACAAACTGGACAACAACATTTGTGGTCCAATTTCTCCTATTACCATTGGCAAAATAGGAAATTCCAGGCTAAAAAATAATTTTTGAGAAAAGAAAAATTATTTTTTATTTTCATGGCTCTGCATTATAAACTTCTGTGAAGCACCTGGGGGTTTAAAGTGCTCAGTATGCATCTAGATAAGTTCCTTGGGGGGTCTAGTTTCCAAAATGGGGTCACTTGTGGGGGAGCTCCATTGCATAGGCACACAGGGGCTCTCCAAATGCGACATGGTGTCCGCTAACAATTGGAGCTAATTTTCCATTCAAAAAGTTAAAAGGCGCGCCTTCCCTTCCGAGCCCTGCCGTGTGCCCAAACAGTGGTTTACCCCCACATATGAGGTATCGGCGTACTCGGGAGAAATTGCTCAACAAATTTTAGGATCCATTTTATCCTATTGCCCATGTGAAAATGAAAAAATTGAGGCGAAAATAAATTTTTTGTGAAAAAAAAGTACTTTTTCATTTTTACGGATCAATTTGTGAAGCACCTGAGGGTTTAAAGTGCTCACTAGGCATCTAGATAAGTTCCTTGGGGGGTCCAGTTTCCAAAATGGGGTCACTTGTGGGGGAGCTCCAATGTTTAAGCACACAGGGTCTCTCCAAACGCGACATGGTGTCCGCTATCGATGGAGATAATTTTTCATTCAAAAAGTCAAATGGCGCTCCTTCCCTTCCGAGCCTTACCATGTGCCCAAACAGTGGTTTACCCCCACATGTGAAGTATCGGTGTACTCAGGAGAAATTGCCAAACAAATTTTAGGATCCATTTTATCCTGTTGTCCATGTGAAAATGAAAAAATTGAGGCTAAAAGAATTTTTTTGTGAAAAAAAAGTACTTTTTCATTTTTACGGATCAATTTGTGAAGCACCTGGGGGTTTAAAGGGCTCACTATGCATCTAGATAAGTTCCTTGGGGCGTCTAGTTTCCAAAATGGGGTCACTTGTGGGGGAGCTCCAATTTTTAGGCACACGGGGGCTCTCCAAATGTGACATGGTGTCCGCTAAAGAGTGCAGCCAATTTTTCATTCAAAAAGTCAAATGGCGCTCCTTCCCTTCCAAGCCCTGCCGTGCGCCCAAACAGTGGTTTACCCCCACATATGAGGTATCAGCGTACTCAGGACAAATTGGACAACAACGTACGTGGTTCAGTTTCTCCTTTTACCATTGGGAAAATAAAAAAATTGTTGCTGAAAAATCATTTTTGTGACTAAAAAGTTAAATGTTCATTTTTTCCTTCCATGTTGCTTCTGCTGCTGTGAAGCACCTGAAGGGTTAATAAACTTCTTGAATGTGGTTTTGTGCACCTTGAGGGGTGCAGTTTTTAGAATGGTGTCACTTTTGGGTATTTTCAGCCATATAGACCCCTCAAACTGACTTCAAATGTGAGGTGGTCCCTAAAAAAAATGGTTTTGTAAATTTCGTTGTAAAAATGAGAAATCGCTGGTCAAATTTTAACCCTTATAACTTCCTAGCAAAAAAAAATTTTGTTTCCAAAATTGTGCTGATGTAAAGTAGACGTGTGGGAAATGTTATTTATTAACTATTTTGTGTCACATAACTCTCTGGTTTAACAGAATAAAAATTCAAAATGTGAAAATTGCGAAATTTTCAAAATTTTCGCCAAATTTCCGTTTTTATCACAAATAAACACAGAATTTATTGACCTAAATTTACCACTAACATGAAGCCCAATATGTCACGAAAAAACAATCTCAGAACCGCTAGGATCCGTTGAAGCGTTCCTGAGTTATTACCTCATGAAGGGACACTGGTCAGAATTGCAAAAAACGGCAAGGTCTTTAAGGTCAAAATAGGCTGGGTCATGAAGGGGTTAAGGGGACTCTGTCAGAAGGTTTTTGCTCTATAATCTGAAGACAGCATGAGGCTGAGGTTTTCTTTGCTTACAATGATTGTTTTAGCACCAGGAACTTATGATTGTGTGACTAGCTGGTCATGTGAGTCTTGGTCCCACCCTCCCCCTCCTGTGATAGGCAGCTTACTGTCTATGTACTTTGTACATGGAGAGCCTGGTGTGGGCTGTTAGCTTCCTCAGCTCTGCTGCATTGCTAAATCTGAAAACTCTGTGTGAGAACAGCTGCACCTAGTAACCTAACCAATATATCACTGGATTCAGTTTCTTTTTGTCTACATCATGCTGCTCTCAGATGAGGCAGCAAAACCTGCTGACAGATTCCCTTTAAGGATGTGGCGAATTTTTGTTTGTGTGCTTTACCTTTTTCTCACTTTCTTCCAAAAGCATAAACCGTTTTATTTTTACATCAACATAGCCATACAAAAGCTTATTTTAGTTTTGAAAAACGCCATTAGTTATATCACCATTAACTGAAAACCACTAAAAAAAAATCCAAGTGAGGTCAAAAGGTGAAAAACATGCATTTCTTTGATGGTTTTGTTTGTATGGCACTTATTATATGGTAAAATGACCAAAATTGTCTAGTTATTTATGTATGTGATGAAAAAAATTCTGAAGTTTATAGAAAAAAAGGTTTGTGTCACCCTTTCAAAGACCCCTGAAGTTTAATTTTTCAATCAGAAGAGCTGAATGGGGACTTTTTTGTGTGCTAAACAGACGTTTTCTTTTATACCATTTTGAAGTGTATACAACATATTGCTCGCTTTAATTTTTTTAATTTTTTTTACTGAGGTTTAGTGACATAAAAAACAAACAACAGATTTGTTTTTTTTAATCATTGAATTTTTTTTTATTTTTTTTGCATACAGGAGCTGCCTAAAGGGGGTATTGATCATGTGCATAACCAAGTGAATTCAGAGTGACAGAACAGAAGATTAAAAACCTCATTGATACAAACCAAGGCGAATAAGTGCATTTATTTCTTCGTACGGTGCTCCTACTCTGAATGAAGTGAGATGTTTGAAAATGTTTGTATCATTTGCATATCAATACCATGTCTATCAATCCTTTGATTTCCATAATTGCAAGCCTTTCCTTCTTGGTGTTGCAATTTCAATGTTGAGCAGTAATAATGCAGTAAAAATGGACTTATTACCTTTAAGTAATACAAGTAAAATAACTAACAATTGTAAAAGTGTAAAATAAATTATAAACTAAATTTTAAAAAAATAGCCCAGTGCAAACATACATACTTCCCACAGCTAATAGAGAGGATTGTATAATGTAAAGTATTTGTTGCTCAGATTTCCCTTCAGATTCCCATTCTACAGCTCCAGATCATGACCTCATGGAACATAAGAAATGACATTAACTACAAAGACTCTGTACACATCCGGAGAAGAGAGCCTTGCGTGTAATGTATTACCAGCATATAATGCAAAGTGTTTTGATCCCTCTTATTCAATCAAAAGTTGCAGTGAGAGATCTTGAGCATGTCTCCCCCCTGTCTTTTGTTCATCCACCGACTGTAATTAAGCAGTGGATGTAAGTTCCAGGTGCTAGGTATTAGTTTATTAATCAGTTCCGAGACTTTGAGAACAATTTAAGTAAAGTACCGGAAAACAAGCTAAACACAAACAATCTAGAAAAAACTATTCCTCTTCCAAGGTTGTCACTGCACTGCCAGTGATAAAACAGGAGAGGAAACAGCAATTGCTTTGTTCTTTATGATAAAATATAATCTGTCACTGTAGTATGTATGACATTATATGCAGGTCTATTAAAACATCTCACCTAAATGAGAACGTTCATGTATTTTCAATATACGTGTTAGGTGCACAGAGTTCAAGGAACTAAAGAAAAATAAATGATATAGGCCGTCACTCATGTTGGTATAAATTCAAAGATATGTGCACATTCACACTGTGACCATTAACAGACAAAATCTACATGTTAGACCCCATACACTCGGGAGATAGGGTAAATGCAGCTGTGACTGCATCCAAGGATCAGATCGCACACCCCAATATAAGTCTATGGGTGCGTGTGAAACATCGCACTGCACTCGGATATCATATACGCCAACACTGGCAGTAGAGGAGATGAAGAAATTAATTTCTCAGTCTCCTCAGCAGCTGTGCTGCGATCCTGTCATGCGAGAGGATCGGAGCACAGAGCACCGACACTCGGCTCACGCTCGCAGCAGAGGAGGAGCCGAGGGTCATTAGCATATCACATCAGATGCCCTTGCATTGGATGCTATACGCAGGTGTGACTACAGCCTAATGCTCAGAATAGGGACTGATCACAGGGAAGGTCACAGAAGGGTGCACTCCCACTTCATCTATACAACCCAGGTTTTAGCTGTCTGATCAGGTGTCAGATGAAAGAGCTTCATAAAATTCAGATATTTATAAGGAAGGAGTCACACAGCCATGTAACTCAGACAAGGATCGTATTTCAAAGCTCTGACTGCATGGCGGCTCTCCTGACCCAAGCAAGCCAGCTGCATAGAAATGCACTCAGGTCAGGAAAGGTCAGTCCGAGCATTGTGTTCCGATCCTCACCTGAGTTATAAGGCCGTGTGACTCTTCCCTTAGGAAGACTGTTTTGCTTGTGGAGAGCTAAACATGTCATTCCTCTAATACTAGAGAAGAGAGAGAGAGGATTCAAAAATATATAAATAAACTGGTGCGGTGGGCAGCAACTAACAGAATGGTTTTTAACAGGGAAAACGCAAAGTACTACATCTGGGCAATAAAAATGAAAAAAAGCATTTACAGAATGGGGAGGCATAGGGCTAAGCAACAGCACATGTCAAAAAGGCTTGGGTATACTAACAGATCATAAACTGAACATGAGTCAACAGTGTGATGCAGCAGCAAAAAAGGCAAATACAATTTTGGGGTGTATTAACAGAAGCATACAGTCTAGATTACGTGAAGTCATTATTGCCCTCTACTCCTCTTTGGTCAGACCTCATCTGGTATACTGTGTCCAGTTTTGCGGACTACATTTTAAAAAAGACATCAACAAACTGGAGCAAGTTTAGAGAAGAGCGACCAGAATGGTGACCAGTCTGCAAACCATGTCCTATGAGGAACGTTTACAGGATTTGGGAATGTTTAGCTTGCAAAAAAGAAGAATGAGAGGAGACTTAATAGCTGTCTACAAATATCTCAAGGGCTGTCACATTGTAGAAGGAGCATTTTTATTCTCATTTGCACAAGGAAAGACTAGAAGCAGTGGGATGAAACTGAATGGGAGGAGACAAAGACTAGATATTAGAAAAAAAATTTGGACAGGGTGATCAATGAGTGGAACAGGCTGCCATGAGAGGTGGTGAGTTCTCCTTCAATGGAAGTCTTCACAGGCTGGACAGACATCTGTCTGGGATGATTTAGTGAATCCTGCTTTGAGCAGGGGGTTGGACCAGATGACCCAGGAGGTCCCTTCCAACTCTACCATTCTATGATTGTATGATTCCAGTTGCAGATACGTGGGGTTTGACCCTTATCAGTGCAAAGCAAGAGGTCTGATTTGGCAGAGTGAGTGGCCTCTGACAGGTGATCTAAGGGCTAAAGTTTTAAATTGTGTAGAGTGCCTGAAGAGGCTACCTGTAGATATTCATACAGAGCTGTAAACACCATCATCATAACTCTTATGGACCACATTGTGTTTTGAATTGTTGGACTATAGGTTAGTAGCCCACTATTGAAGAATTCTGCATGTGGGTTTTTTGGACGCTGTAAAAAATTTAAGTGTGTGGCATGAAAATTTAATTAATTCCATGTGAAACAAGAGAATATGGCTGACTGAGGCCATTTTGAATGAAATTCTTCATGTGCCAGCAATCTCACTCAAGAAGCGGTGATTCTTCAAGCTCCACCATTTTTAATGTCACAATACACAGCCACTGCAAAAGATGGCTTCCACGCTGGTAGATTTGGTGAGACCAATCTATGACATGATTTTCCCTTTTATTTTATTGGTCACCGTGAAGTACTGCATTAAACTTTAATGAATCTACAGCAATATCAGCTGATCATCTGGGCTGCTTGCTGTTATTCGCAGGTTCAAATGTCATTCTCATATGTGGCCTAGTAGCCATCAATCATGTCCTCTCAGGAAGGACACAGACATCTGAAAACAATTAGACCCAAATGATCACACAATGCAAAGCACTAAACTTAATGAGCAGAACTCAATGTCCACACACTCTTATCCTATCCATCCTTTTACGCTGAAATAGCATGTCAGAATTCTTGCAAATGATTAATCACACTAATTATACAAGGTCTATGTGCAGAACTAATATAAATATCCCTAATCATAATTCTTAAATTCATCTATGGTTTGTTCACCTTAATAACTCTCATTCAGAGCTTTGTAAATATGAATAAACCTATGAAAGCCTCATTTTATGTGGATATAGTCATTCTTTTGCAAATATAGATGTTGAAGACTGCACAGAAACTAAATGTTCTCACATTGTAAGTAATTCTATGCATTGAGTACACGCAGTGTATCCTAAGTTTGGGGAGGTCTACATATGGATTTAAAGAAATTTTCCAAATATTTTTTTTTTCCAAACCATAAGATTCCCTAATAGAATCTTAATCCCTAATCCCCTATAGACTTTTTTGTTCTCAGTTTGTCTCTGGTTTGGACAAGGTAAGTATTAGCACAGAAATAAAAGAGGAGGGTATTGTAAGGTGAATAATACTCATTTGTTAATGTATAAGATATTTATAAAAATGTCATGGGATTGAAAACAACTTTCATATGTGTTTTTATTTTATTTTTTTCTTGTGAGCTCCTGTGAATACTCTCAGTTAGGCCGGGATCACACATAAGCGAGATCCGGCCGAGTCTCGCAGGTGAAATCCCTCCTCTGGCGCCGGCACTCCGGAGTGGAGAGTGACGCCGCACAGCAATACATGGAGCTGCACGCTCCGCTCCGGAGTGTCGGCGCCAGAGGGGGGAGTTCACCTGCGAGACTCGGCCGTATCATGCATATGTGTGATCCCGGCCTTAAAGGGTTGCCTTGAAGCAACAATCAACATAAACCTTCAACTCAGGTAGTCAGATTCCAGTGCTAATGCACATAAGGATATACCAGCTCCATGCATGATCCTTCTATTTAGAACTCAGATCCGATCATTGTTTTGTCTGATCAGGAAAGTTTTTTAGGAAACCTTCACAGGTGGTCAATCCTGAGGAAGAAGTAATTTTGTACTTCGAAACGCACCAAATAAACCACTATCTTTACACTCATTATACCAGAATATACATCTCAGTTCATATAGCAGCACGGAAACCATCTACAAATATCCTTTATTTTCATGTCTAATGGTCACTGACTGACCCGTGGATCCGCTGCAGCTGGTGCTCACATTCCATGCTTTTTCATCGGATATATCAGGTTAGTTTAATCTAAGTAATATCTATTTTGTATATTGGATAAAGACCCTATTTGATTTCTCCTACAGTCCCTTCATCACATCTATAGGCTGACATGTTTGTCCAGAGAGAGTCTGTGAACAGCAATTTTTAAGTCTTGCCACAGATTCTCAATGGAATTTAGGTAACATATAGTAACATAGTTAGTAAGGCCGAAAAAAGACATTTGTCCATCCAGTTCAGCCTATATTCCATCATAATAAATAAATACCCAGATCTACGTCCTTCTACAGAACCTAATAATTGTATGATACAATATTGTTCTGCTCCAGGAAGACCCAATTAAGGTCTGGACCTTAATTGGGTCATCCACACATATAAATATACTTTGATCTGAACCATTACATTGTGGCTCTGGCAGTACGTTTAGGGATGTTGTCCTGCGGAAACGTGAACTTACGTCACAGTCTCAAGTCTTTTGCAGCCTCTAACAGGTCTTCCTCCCCGATTGCCCTGTATTTTGCTCCATCCATCAAGTCATCAACTCTGACCAGCTTCGCTGTCCCTGCTGAAGAAAAGCATCCCCACAGCATGATGCTGCTATTACTCTTTTTTGATAGTAGGGATGGTGTTTTCAAGATGATGTGCAGCGTTAGTTTTCACCACACATATCGCTATGCATTTAGCCAAAATAGTTCTACTTTGGCCTCATGTGACCAGAGCGCCTTTTTCCAAATGCTACCTGTGTCTGCTATATGGCTTTTCACAAACTGCTAATGGGACTTGTTATGGCTTGCTTTCAAAAATGGCTTTCTTTTGCCACTCTTCCATAAAGCCAAATTTATGTACAACTAATAGTTGTCCTGTAGACAGATTATCCCACCTGAGCTGTGGATCTGTGCAGCTACTCCAGGGTGACCATGAACTTCTTGGCTGCTTCTCTAAGTGCCCTCATTGCTTGTCAGTTTAGGAAATGTTCAGAGCTTGCGCTATTTTTGTATATTCTAACCCTGTTTTACTTCTCCACAACTTTATCCTTGACCTGTCTGGTGTGTTCCTTGGTTTTCATGATGCTGTTTAATCCCTAATGTTCTCAAACAAACCTCTGAAGCCTTTACAGAACAGCTGTAGTTATGCTGAGACTAAACTACATACAGGTGGACTCAATTTACTAATTATGTGACTTATGGGGCAATTGATCACTCAGGATTTTATTTAGGGGTATCAGACTGTGGAGGGGTAAAGATAAACGCATGTCACAATTTTCAGATTTATATTTTTTGTAATATTTAGAAGACCATATATCATTCCCTTTAAATCTATAGAAAAGAGAAATCAGCTCACCTGCCCGGAACACAATCAAGATATTTTTCTGTAATATAGGGAACAACATATAGACTTCAGGCAACATGTTTCTGACCTACATGGTCCTTAGTTTGAGCCTCTGGCATTTCCTGCAGTCTGTATGTGTTCCCTCTTCACCATTTACTGTTTTTGTGCCACTGTGTGACCAACCTGCATTTCAACTTTTGACATAATAATAAAATATAATAAGTCTGGTATTTATGGAAGAAGTGAGTGTCGGCTTTTGTTTGGATTTCTATAATTTCCTTTATATATTTTATTTTGTAGATGTAATGTGAAAAAATGTAGAAAAATTTATGGACTATGAATACTTTTTTGAGGCACTGTATATGTTGATTGTGTTGGAATGCATTAGATGTGGATAAATATGTGTTTAATAATTCAAGCACAGCTGTAAATTAACATGATTTCAAATTAGAATAATTAAATTGGTATAGAAGAAGAAGAGCACTCACCCTCCGCAATCTTTTTCAGTCTTTATTCTGGCATCATATAAATAGCAGGAACATATAGGGAGAACAGTGGATCCAAAAGACGACGGCCGTTTCGCGCTGCCGCGCTTCTACGGGTCTAGGTTCAAATTAGAATAAAAAATTCAATTAAAGCTGGGTTCATACAAGAATATTTCACAGTCCATATATAGACCTCAATGCGCTCCTTACATGTCCATGAGTTTTCATAAGCAGCGTGGTCCATAGAAAATAGTGGAAATCTCTGTTTTTGATCCAAGGATCGCATGAAGTATACAGAGGCGCACACCACTTTTAAGATGCGCTTAATTTATTAAGAGGTGTGATTTTGAAGGAGCCAATGGGTTATGCTAAATTGCAGGAGTCGGTGGGTTATCATGGCAGTTGGGGGCCTGCTGAAAGCCCTAGCATCTGCTATCTTATTCCTCCTATAAAGCCAAGCCAGAGGCTGGGCTTCATAGCAAAATTGCAACCACTACTATACTACAACTAGCTATTGAACCCGTTCTACGCCCGGGTAGCTAGCATCTATATTGGTATATGGTCCCCATCCTGTCATGAGCTGCTCCATCCTGTGTCCCCATCCTGACATGTGCTGCACCCATCCTGCACCCCCATTCTGACATGTGCTGCTCCCATCCTGCACCCCCATTCTGACATGTGCTGCTCCATCCTGCGTCCCCATCCTGTCATGTGCTGCACCCATCCTGCGCCCCCATCCTGCCATGTGTTGCACCCATCTTGCGCCCCCATTCTGTCATGTGTTGCACCCATCCTGCGCCCCCATTTTGTCATGTGCTGCTTCCATCCTGCGCCCCCATTCTGTCATGTGCTGCTTCCATCCTGTGCCCCCATTGTGACATGTGCTGCTCCCATCCTGCGCCCCCATTCTGACATGTGCTGCACCCATCCTGCGCTTCCATTCTGACATGTTCTGCACCAATCTTGCGCCCCCATTCTGTCATGTGTTGCACCCATCCTGCGCCCCCATTCTGTCATGTGCTGCTCCCATCCTGCGCCCCCATTGTGACATGTGCTGCACCCATCCTGTGCCTCCATTCTGACATGTTCTGCACCCATCCTGCGCCTCCATTCTGTCATTTGCTGCTCCCATCCTGTCATGTGCTGCTCCCATCCTGTGCCCCCGTTCTGTCATGTGCTGCTCCATCCTGCATCCCCATCCTGTCATGAGCTGCTCCATCCTGCGCCCCCATCCTGTCATGTGCTGCTCTGTTATGACCTGGTGGTCAGGACAATAATGGACCTGGTGGTTAAGAGCAGAGCACACGGAATGACCTGATAGTTACTGATAATAAGGACGAGCTCTGGGACGTGGGAACTCTGCTGACCGCAATCCCTAAACCTATCAAACACAATAGAAATAGCCGTGATTTGCGCCTAACGCTCCCTATGCAACTCGGCACAGCCTAAGAAACTAGCTAGCCCTGAAGATAGAAAAATAAAGCCTACCTTGCCTCAGAGAAATTCCCCAAAGGAAAAGGCAGCCCCCCACATATAATGACTGTGAGAAAAGATGAAAATACAAACACAGAGATGAAATAGATTTAGCAAAGTGAGGCCCGACTTACTGAACAGACCGAGGATAGGAAAGGTTACTTTGCGGTCAGCACAAAAACCTACCGAAAGACCACGCAGAGGGTGCAAAAAGACCCTCCGCACCGACTCACGGTGCGTAGGTGCTCCCTCTGCGTACCAGAGCTTCCAGCAAGGAAGACAACAAATTAAATAGCAAGCAGGACAGAAAAATAGCAAACCAAAGGAATACAAGCTGGAACTTAGCTTCTGATGGGAAGACAGGTCACAAGAACGATCCAGGAGAGAACTAGACCAATACTGGAACATTGACAGGTGGCATGGAGCAAAGATCAAAGAGGAGTTAAATAGAGCAGCAGCTAACGAATTAACCTCGTCACCTGTGAAACTCAGAAACACCCACCAGAGGAAGTCCATGGACAGAACCAGCCGAAGTACCATTCATGACCACAAGAGCTGCTCCCATCCTGCGCACCTGTTCTGACATGTGCTGCTCCCATCCTGCGCCCCCATTCTGACATGTGCTGCACCCATCCTGTGCCTCCATTCTGACATGTTCTGCACCAATCTTGTGCCCCCATTCTGTCATGTGTTGCACCCATCCTGCGCCCCCATTCTGTCATGTGCTGCTCCCATGCTGCGCCCCCATTGTGACATGTGCTGCACCCATCCTGCGCCTCCATTCTGACATGTTCTGCACCCATCCTGTGCCTCCATTCTGTCATTTGCTGCTCCCATCCTGTCATGTGCTGCTCCCATCCTGTGCCCCCGTTCTGTCATGTGCTGCTCCCATCCTGTGCCCCCGTTTTTCATGTGCTGCTCCCATCCTGCGCCCCTGTTCTGTCATGTGCTGCTCCCATCCTGCGCCCATTCTGTCATGTGCTGCTGCCATCCTGCGCCCCCATTCTGTCATGTGCAGCTGCCATCCTGCGCCCCCGTTCTGTCATGTGCTGCTCCCATCCTGCGCCCGTTCTGTCATGTGCTGCTGCCATCCTGCGCCCCCGTTCTGTCATGTGCTGCTCCCATCCTGCGCCCGTTTTGTCATGTGCTGCTGCAATCATGCGTCCATTCTGTCATGTGCTGTTCCCATCCTGCGCCCCCGTTCTGTCATGTGCTGCTCCCATCCTGTGCCCCCGTTCTTTCATGTGCTGCTCCCATCCTGCGCCCCCGTTCTGTCATGTGCTGCTCCCATCCTGCGCCCGTTCTGTCATGTGCTGCTGCCATCCTGCGCCCCCGTTCTGTCATGTGCTGCTCCCCATCCTGCGCCCCTGTTCTGTCATGTGCTGCTCCCATCCTGCACCCATTCTGTCATGTGCTGCTGCTATCCTGCGCCCCCGTTCTGTCATGTGCTGCTCCCATCCTGCGCCCGTTCTGTCATGTGCTGCTGCCATCCTGTGCCCCCGTTCTGTCATGTGATGCTCCTATCTTGCACCCCCATTCTGTCATGTGCTGCTCCCATCCTGCGCCCCTGTTCTGTCATGTGCTGCTCCCATCTTGCGCCCCCATTCTGTCATGTGCTGCTGCCATCCTGCGCCCCCTTTCTGTCATGTGCTGCTACCATCCTGCGCCCGTTCTGTCATGTGCTGCTGGCATCCTGCGCCCGTTCTGTCATGTGCTGCTCCCATCTTGCGCCCCCGTTCTGTCATGTGCTGCTCCCATCCTGCGCCACCATTGTATCATATGCCCCCCATAAGATGCTCCATTATATATGCCCCGTATGCTGCTGCCATATATATAAAAAAAAAAAAAATACCATACTCACCTATCGTCGCTGGGCGCCGAGTGCTGGGGGCCTGAGCAGGCGGGGACACCGGCACGCTGTGGGGGTCAGGTGCCGGAGTCACCGCTAGCTCAGGCTCCCAGCACTTGCTATACTCACCTGTCTGTCCCGTTCCACCGCTGCGCGCCGCCATCTTCCGGCTCCTCTGGCTGTGACTGTTCAGTCAGAGGGCGGCGCCGGCGCGCATTAAGTGCGTCATCGCGCCCTCTGAACTGTGAACGTCACAGCAGAGGACCCGGGAGACGGAGCCGCACGCAGTGCTGGAACGGGGAACAGGTGAATATACTTACCCTCCTGGCGGTCCCTGCTATCCGGTGGAGATCGCGGTGTGCGTTCAGTGTTTACGCATACCGCGATCTCCTGGGAGCGTCACTCTGTGAGGCCCAGACTGCGCCGGCGCTTTCGCTTGCGCAGTCTATAAAGGCTTCGGACAGAGTGACGCTCCCAGCGTTATATTATAGATACTGAGCAGATCTCAGGTTCAAGTCTCCATAGGAGGCATAAAAATGGGTTATTTTTATAAATAAAATATAAACATGTGATTTAAATCACTTTAATCACCCTCATTTTCTCCATTCAAAAATAAAGAAATAACAAATAAATGTTTGATATTGTCATGTCTGAATTACTATCTATCAAAATATAACATTATTTAAATTATATGTTAAACACAAAAAAGAAAAATATCGAATCACCAGAAGTAACATATTACAATAAAAACAATAAAACATTCATATGAACCATAACATAAAATCAATGTAAAGCACAGCTGAACACATAAAAAAACAATTCTTCCACTCCATGGATGGGAAAGTATAGTCACAGGTCTCAGAAAATGGCAAAATTAACTTACAAGGTCTTACATTTGTTAAACCAATCAAATAATTAAAAAAACAACTTATAATTTTAGTATAACTGGGCTGACTTCAGAAACATATTGCCATGTCATTTTTGCTCCACAATTAATGCTGTAAAAGCAAAACCAAAATATCAATTGTGTAATTTCACCCCACTTGGTATTATTTTCCCAATTTTTTTAGCATATTATTGTATATATTAAAAATAAATTGTGTTACTCAAAAGAACTCAGACCACAAAAAAATAAGCCATCGCACAGCTGTGTCGGCAGAAGAATAAACGTTATGTCTCGAAAAAACGAAAGAGCAAAAGCGAAAACATTTTGGGGTACTTAAAGGGTTAATATTATGCAAATTAAAACTATTGAGTAGGGGTCTTGGCCTGATCAACAATGCAGGATACTAGGTTACATATTTTAGTAATTGAGATAAAAAATGGCTTCTCTGTTGTTGTTTTGAAAAAAATAACCTGCTATTAATATCCATTTGGCAGATTTGTAAAATAAATCACTTTTTTGGTTAGGAAATACCTGGTTCAATTATGAGGAAAATCACTATAAGAATAAAGCAAATTGAAACTGCTGACATTTACCAGGCAGCAACAAAATGCTAGCTTAAACAGTAAAGTGAGTAAAAATGTCACGTCTGTGCATGAAATTATGAGGAGGCCCTGGTGGTATTTTGTTGCCTAATTTCACACAATTACCATAGAGCATCCGGCAATAAATGGTTAATGTCCATTACACATGTTACCAGAATGCACTCCTAACATAAGAACTATTAAAGATGTCAAGGATCAAGACACCTTGTCTATTAGCTGCTATTAAAATGCTGTTAGTCAGTGCGGTGTTTGATGGTGCGAAACTGCTACTTGATGTTCTCCAGGAGTGGACAGCTCCATTTCTTGGAGGTAAGATATTAATCGCATGTGATAATGCATGGGATGAGGGCTAGTTAAAAAGGTCACAGGTTCATAGGCAGGACTTTTGAGACATCCTCTGTTGTGTCTCAGCTCTGGGGTGTACTAAGGAATCTCCATCAATCTCATTCCATGAACAGATCAAAAAAGACAGCTCATATAGGTGAAAATTCTTACAAATTATCTGTTTTTCCGCTTTGTGTCCTGCATGATCTATCTGTTGTGGAACTAATAAACTGATATGGCAGTCAGGAAAGAAAGAACAAACGATCCAAGGAAGAAGTGCCTAATGTACATGTATTTGCATCTTAATAAAGGTTGGCTGAAATCTAGAAACCCCTCGAATATACAGTAGTAGGGTGAGGATCGGGGGACCCACACTGTCCTGATAGTTCAGGGTTCCAAAGATGGTACCTTTACCAAACATTTATGGCATATTTTGGGGATGTGGCCATTTTGCTGATCTGCCCATGAGGATTATAATGAAGTAACCTCGACAATAATAATTTTTCAAAATCACTTGCATCAGAAAATTAGCATTGGCAAAAGAGCAGCGGGTAACACCTATATTTGTGTTGTCTCCAAAGCTTTGTTCTCCAATATGAGAGACAACGACCACAAACACTCTGAGCCACTATTTAGGAGATAAATCGGCAATGTAAGGATATTAGAATACTGAATATTGTGCAGGCTCCTGCAGTATAGTAATTTTTCTGTGTACCTGGAGGAATACTTTACATTCTTTTTTCCATCTGTGACATAGAAAAGTTTTCCTATATAATGAGTGTGAAACTAGGCATACCTCTCTTTCTCATAGCACATGGCTGCAATACAAGCTAGTACTTGTTTCCCATGTGCCTTGCCTATCTGTTGCATCAACGCTTGGGACCTCTGTGCCCATTCGGACTTGGGCTTAGAGGAGCCACCTCACAAGGTGAACCCATAACACCTATATTACCATTCATTATCACTTCTACCAGCTCAGTCTCTGTATACACATTGCTCAATGAAATGCAGTGAAATGGAAAAGCAGCTATAGCCTGTGGTCTGCCGAAGGAGCCGGGGCTGGCCGATAGCCTCAGTTACAGAGGAAGCACTAATGAGTAAATAGTGTTCCACAAAGGTATTTTCTGACCTTCACAGGGAGGGTAGTAGTAATCCATATTACATATCGAAATTACCATTAGATGATAAAGGACACAAATATAAGTTCTGCTTTAAAGTTATTCTTCGTAATAGCATTAAAAAAAAAGTTTAAAGTTTTATTTTTTAATGGAGCGCTATTTCTTATGTAATATATGCTTTAGCAACACAAACTAATGTAGATAAAAAAAGAAAGCCCTTTCACAAGCGCAAGTGAAAAATTACTTAAACACATCTGTTCATTAGGGTAAAAATAAATGTGAGAAATGAACAGTGAAAGATTTCACTTATTTTTCAAACATATGTCTCTCGTACTGATTTCTTTATTTTGCTTGGTTAATAAATGAGCCCCATAAATTCCAAAAGGAGATCAGAAAGTTATTTGGAAACAAAAGAGCATTTAATCGATAACATTTTTTTACAAAGACAAGTTTTAAGTGCTTATTCCTTGTTGGCCACTTACAAATGCTTAGAAAGGCTTTCGGTGCTCAACCACTTTACGAGAGAATGTAACAGGAGAAATGTTCTGTCACCTGGTCTGACGTCATACAATGCAGATCCCACTTGTAGCAATCAGAGACCAGTGGGGGATACTTCTGTACTGTTGCAGAAATTATGGTGGGGGGTCCTGTTTGAAGCTAGAGGAGACTTTTTGGGGGAGTGTCTTAAGTAATTGGAAGGATCACCCTCTCAGATACACATTTCTTGCAGAATGATACACATGAGCAGAACAGCACTGGGAAGAAGCCTAATTCACCTCTGACCATGGCCAAAGCATTACTGAATGGCGACTTTGTACTGGTTCTTCTCTATAGCATTGCGATTGTTGCTGCAGGCAAGAGAGTGGAGAAGAAGAATGGAGGAGACACTGATCAGAAAATAATACTAGCCAGATGCACATCACGCTGCCTGAGCCTACACATCACACAGCTGTCCGCCACCTTCACCAACCTGCAGGTAACTGGATCGACTGCTCTTTTCCATGATTGAAACACAGTTTATTATACTCTGAATTGGAACCTTGAATGTTGTGACCAAAAAATCAATTGCAAGAAATCTATAATGAGAAAAGAAAATAATAAATTGAGACAAAAATAATCAGACTGCTTTACATTCAGGCAGAAGTATCCTGAGTTTTGTGTCTTGTAATAAATTAGAGGCAAATGTGTCTACAGCAAGTTAATAGTTTATTATATTTGTTCTTTTCTATTCACTAAGATTTTTCATTTATTGCAACAGTCATCCCATTATTATGAGGTGTTAAAACTGATTCTTTAAATTGGCATAGCAGATCTTTTTTGCTAATTTTTACATATGATAGATTGAAATTTATAGGGCTTCAATAAATGTTTTGACATAGTTTTTTATTTTTGACCCTACATTTACTTTGAGGTAAAGTTTGAGTGTCACTACAATATGCATGTTATTTATAATCCAGCAGGTGATTCTAACGGTCCCCACACCCATTAGTGTAATGTCAGCAGAACATGTATTTTTCGGTATGACTGACCGACCATCTATTGTGTATGGGGGCTGCCTGACTTATCCCTGACAGTGTATTTCGGGAAGAAAGATTGGGTAGTCTGAATTACAACATCCAATTCTTCTGTGTATAGAAGAGTTGGGAGAAATAGCTATATGCCAAACGGCCAAACTAAGAGCTTTATTTAGAACTATACAATCAAGGGCATACATAGAATGAAATCATGGGACCCTATAGCAGAAGTTCTAATTGGGCCTCTCCCCACCAAAAAAATACATATTTGTAAGGGTCACAGAAGACCATATCTCACATATCCTTTTACAAAGTAATTGTACTCTTGTTGAAGTTCTAGATTCCTCTTTCATTGCCTCCATAAAGTATGATGCCATCAAAAGTGCACCTCAAACACAGTATGATACCACCGTGGTGAATTCCGCCTCATTAGCCTCCACATGCATAAAATAATGACCCTACTATACCCCACCTCAATGCCCAAGGCAAAGTATGGTATACCCAACACAGTATGATCCCCAACTGTAACCCCCTCACAGCCCTCCATGCAGTATAATGGCCCCACACCTCTCCACACTGAATAATGATCCGCACTAGGCCTCCATACAATATAATGGCCCTCGCACAGCCCTACACACAGTTTGATGGACCCCACACAAACCATCACACTGTATTATTGCTCGTATACAGTATAATGGACCCCACATAGGCCTCCAACTATTATAATGGGCCCCATATAGTTCGCCCCCAATAATCCTCCATATAGTATTCTGCACATCCCATAGTCCTCCATATAGTATAATGCACTTCCTATAGTCCTCCACAAAATATAATGCACTCCCCGTGGTCTTTCATATAGTATAATGCACCCCATATTCCTCCATTTGTATAATGCACTCCATATGGTATAATGCACTACCTATAGTCCTCTATATGGTATAATGCACTCCCATTCATTGTCGTCCATATAATATAATGCTCTCCTCATCGTCCGCCTTATATTATAATGCACACCCCATGGTCCTCCATATAATATAATACTCTCCCCATGGTGTTCCATATAATAAAATGCACTCCCCATGGTCCTCCATAAAGTATAGTGCAATTTCCATGGTGCTCCGTATAATATAATTAATGCCTTCCCCATGGTCCTCCATATAATATAATGCACTCCCCATGGTCCTCTATGGAATATAATGCATCTGCCATAGTCCTCCATATAATATAAAGCTCTCCTCATGGTCAGGTAAAATATAATGCACTCCCTATGGTCCTCCATAGATTATAATGCATTCCCTATGGTTATCCATAGAACATAATGCAATCCCCATGGTCTTCCATAAAATATAAAGAACTCCTACTGGTCTTCCACATGGTATAATGCACTCCTCATAGTCATCCACAGGTTATAGTGCACTCCCCCTGGCTCTCCATAGAATATAATGCGCTCCCCATGGTCCTCCATAGAATATAATGTATATCCCCATGGTCCTCTATAGAATATAATGTTCTCCCCATGGTTCTCCATGGAATATAATGCACTCCCCAAAGTCCTCTATAGAATATAATGTTCTCCCCATGGTTCTCCATAGAATATAATGCACTTCCTATTGTCCTCCATATAATATGATGCTCTCCCCATGGTCCTTCATATCATATAATGCACTCCCCATGGTCCTCCATGGATTATAATACACTCCCTATGTTCTTCCATAGAATACAATGCACTCCTCATGGACCTCCATATGATATAATGCACTCCCCATGGTCCTCCATAGATTAAAAAGCACTTCCCATGTTTTTCCATAGAATATAATGAACTTCCCAAGGTCCTCCATAGAATATAATGCACTCCCCATTGTTATTCACAAGTTATAATGCACTCCCCATGGTCCTCCATAGATTATAATACACTCTTCATGGTCCTCCATAAAATATAACGCACTCCCCATGGTCCTCCATAGAATTTAATGCACTCCCCATGATCCACCATAGAATATAACACACTCCCTATGGCCCTCCACAGAATATAACGCACTTCCCATGGTCCTCCATAGATTATAACGCACTCCCCATGGTCCTCCATAGAATATAATGCACTCCCCATGGTCCTCCATAGAATGTAATGCACTTCCCATGGTCCTCCATAGATTATAACACACTTCCCATGGTCTTCCATAGAATATAATGCACTTCCCATATTCCTCCATAGAATATAACGCACTCCCCATGGTCCTCCATAGATTATAATGCAGTCCCCATGGTCCTCCATAGAATATAATGCACTTCCCATATTCCTCCATAGATTATAATGCAGTCCCCATGGTCCTCCATAGAATATAATGCACTCCCCATGGTCCTCCATAGAATGTAACGCACTCCCCATGGTCCTCCATAGATTATAACGCACTCCCCATGGTCCTCCAAACTCTATTATAGCCAACATAATAGCAATGGATAAGATGTCTTACAAAGTTGCTTATTTTCAGTTTATGAAATAAAAATTAAAATGATGGTCACATTTTAAGATCACAAAATGGCAGCTTTGGAAGTTTGCTAGTTTTATGTAGTGCAAACAGATAACTTGTAGTGTGACTGCAAACATGGTAAAGCACTGCAATCCTGCCTTACTGTCCCATTGTATCATATGAAAGTAACATGAGCGTATATTCTCTTATCTGAGAGAATCAGGTGTAAATCACACTTTGATCAAACTCTGATTAGAGTTTGATCAGAGTATGATCCAATTCTCTCAGATGAGGAGAAGAAAGAGAAAATAATGTTTTCATCTTCTCTCAGATGCACTCAGATGTCATCCGAATGCGGTCCAATGTTCCCCAAGGTCTCATTGACCTGCATGGCCAAGAGCGGTCCGAATATCTTGTGGGAACCAAATCATCAGTTCAATCAGTATTTGCATTTAAAAAAATGGATGCAATACAATATTAAAAACACTGATTCTGCTTCTATGCACTATGGTATAATAAAGAAAAGTAAAAACAAGAAGCAGCATATCTTTCTGATGTGGTAGAACTGCACTCTGCCTCTTCTTCAGCACTAGTGACTAACTTACCTGTTATGCACATTATAGCAATGTCGGCCACATCTGCCCATTCAGCTGACAGCTGTCTGATGTGTGTGGCCACCTTAAAGGGATGTTCACATGCTGCAGAATTAATGCAGAACATTCACCAACTGTCATCAGATGAGACTATCCTCGCATGAATGACTCCATTCTGATGTATGGAACTAATTTCCAATCTCAGAACTTTCTGCAACGAATATTCTGAGTTTGCTAATGCCTCTACTGCATAACATTAATGATTCTGTAAGCAGCCAGTGATGCTTTTCTGTGCCACATGCTGTGCCCAATGTACTGTACAGACTGTGAATAAAGCCTCATTCATGTGTATAGTCTTTTGGCGTACAAAAAAATGGTGCATTTTTCATTAGTGCGCTGTATCAAATTTTTTTCCATTTTAGGGCAGTATGTCAAATATTACCATAACTTTGCAATCCACTTTTCTATAAAAAAAAAAAAAAAGGAAAAAGGTTAAAACTTAACTGCACACGTATGATGCAAAGATGGCCGCCGAGTGTCATCCATTCTAGTGAATGGGAGAGTATGATCTGCAGAATGGATGCAAAACGGACGGGTATGCGAAACACGGACATCTGAATGAGGCTTTATGAGCAGTTTAGAGTGAGAGCCAGTGTTTGGTAATTATAGCTGAATTATGATTTATATACAGTATATTTAGATAGTTACATTCTTGTAGCCATAGTAGTTGTTGCCTACGAAAGAACCTCTCAGAAACTGATTGTAAATTAGCATTTACGGTCATACAGACTGTTTTACCATTAGCTTTTGAGAGTTTGATTTCAAAATTGACAACTAATATGGCTGCCTCTTTGGGGGAATTGTCAAAAACAACTGATTGAAAAGAAATAATACATTTTCTAAGTAAAATGCACTGTATGATAAATTTATACAATTTTTTTATTATCTGATTCCAGATGTCTAAAGCCGGCCTTACACATTAGATGGCGGTCATCTCGGCAGGCTATCCAATACACAGGAATGCTCATTTGCCTTAGCGCTCCTGTGTTCTCTATGGGAAATGTGCCGACATGTCTGCTAGCGATTTATCTCTGGGAGAACAAAGCGATCATCGGACGTGCCCAAACAGTGGACATCTTTCCAAACAGTGAATTGACCGATGTCCCATATTCATTAGTGTCATCCGAGCCTGTCGATACCGGCAGATGAGGCTAACATTAGTCTAATGTACATGGGGGGCTTAAGACGGTACAAAGAACCCTAAATTTGAGATATTTGTTCCTTATTTTTCTGCATATATTACTATTTTGTGGAAAGAATCTCATAGATCATGTATTCTATATTCTTATTTTATCCTAGAATGATGACATTTTGTCATGGTGTGGGAATAAGCGACGCTGTTCACAAGTAAGTACACTTAAACTTTAGTCTGACTATTAATCCTGCCTAGATTGCTCATTTTATTTTGACAAGCAATAATGTAATGTCATACCGAAGTGATAGTTAAACATTAAAGGGAACCTGTCACCAGTCACCACTATTAGAACCTTTTTTTTACAGCAGCATAATAATAATTTGTATTTCTATAGTGCCAACAAGAACATTTTATGTGGGCAAAACAGGGATAGTCAGATGTGTGGTGAGGCGATAGGCCAATCTAAAGAAATGCGTTTTTAGGGAACACTTAAACCTGTGAATATTGGGGAAATGCTACAAGGGTTCTGATTTGGAAAAAAAATTTACGTGGACAAAACATTGATAGTCAGATAAGTGTGGTGAGGCGATAGGCCGGTCTACAGAAATGTGTTTTTAGGGAACACATAAAAGTGTGGATATTGGGAATTAATTGAATTGTCCTGTGTAGCGCATTCTAAAGAATTGGCACAGCATGTGAGAAGTCTTGGAGACAGAAGTGGGAGGTTCGGAATATTGAGAATGTTAGAATAATAATAATCTAATAATCTTTATTTTTATATAGCGCTAACATATTCCGCAGCGCTTTACATTTTGCACACATTATCATCACTGTCCCCGATGGGGCTCACAATCTAGAATGTTAGTCATACGTCATTAGCAGAACGGAGGGCACAAGTAGGGTGACAAAATTAGATGAGGGAGGAGATAAAGGGTAGTGCATAGTGGAATGCTGTAAAAAATTCCCCAATCCTCTCTGCAGATAAAAAATAGCTTTTATTATGCTCACAGACGGCATGGAGCAGTCTGATATGTTTCTCTAGTCTTGATCTGGCGCCTCCTCTCTTTTTGCAATTGCTGCACTCCTTCCTTGTTTCATGTGGATTATCCGTCTTCGCTCTCCTGTGCAGGCATTCTTCTCTCTGCCCTGCCGAGGGCAGAGCAAAGTGCTGTTGTGCACATACGCCAGCTTTACTTCCGGGTCATCAGTGGTCTTTGGCCTTTCTCAGTACATGCGTTCTACAGTACTTTGCTCTGCCCTCAGCAGGGCAGAAAGAAGCATGACTTCGCAGGAGCACGAAGGAGAACACTGTATGGATGGCATTGAACTCATCATCCACACAAAGCAGGAAAGGAGGACGGCAATTGAAGGAAGAGAGGAGACACAGGATCAAAACCAAAGGCCTCGAAGCCCCGGCTATTGGACACCCAGCCACGGAAGCTATATAAACAAAGTCCAGCTCAAAGAAAAGGGAGGCCATGTCCTTATTTGTACGAAGTGCAAAAAACCTAAAGCAAACGCCAAAAGAAATTAACTGGAATATTAGTTATGCATGCAACATGTAGGTGCATGTCCACATTTCGTCACTAAACAGACAAAACCTATGACAAAAATAAAATGAGTAAATATGATGCAGTAAGTAAATAGCAATAGTGCATGAAAATAACATAGTTAACATTGTTATAATCAAAAACGTAAGTCATTACACCACGCCGGGGCCTTTGTCCTGCTCATCTCTTACTTTTACCTAATTTGACAAATGGTAAGGTTTTAATACTAGAGATTAGGACTGCCTCGATTAGGGTCATCCTGATGCGGTGGGAAGGCTTTTACTTTTTTTTATCAAAGCAATGTTAACTAAATAACTTATGTTTTTCTCATGTACTATTGCTATGAAACGGTATTTACTTACTGCAGGGTATTTGCTCATTTTGTTTTGATCTTAAATTTTATCTAGGTAGTGAATCAGATAGTGTCCTCCACCTGGGAACCAATAATTGGCTACAATTTGTGGGGAAATGTGTCAGTAAATGCTCAATTTTCCTGTAGTGCCACAAAATCAATGGGTAGTCTCTGTAGTGCTGCACAGGACAGTTCCTCCACAGCATGAAATACTCTTTGTGGCTGCTCTCCAGGATGGCCAAGTGATGAAGATTCTGCAAGGGACTAAAGGTGTTTTTCAGGTTTAGGATATTGATACCATAGTTTATTCATATTGAGGGGAATATGAGCTGATCTCATCTACTGTACCCAGAAATGGTGACTACGCAGTAAACGGATCAGCAATGTTTTTGCTTTGTTGCATACAGTTGCTCTCAGAGATTAAAACAGCTGTTCAGTGGGGTTTACAAGTTTTGGACAGCCACTGATCTAATATTGATTACCTAACCTGAGGAATGGTGATCAATATGGTAAGCCTCGAAAACCCCCATTATCTCCTACAATGTTAGCTTTGTTGGTCCTTTACCACATGAAAATAATATTTGCTTAGATGGCTGTTGACACTGACCAGTGTAGTATGTTTTGGCTGTACAAGGATATGTAATCTGGTACAATCATTTTGCCAGAGCTTCTCAAATAAAGAGGATCCCATGGAAAGCTTTGTATTGTCATCACTTCCACTTTGACGATAACCTGAAGGCACAGGGAGACACAGGGAACTGTATGTTTTTAGCGCATGGCCTGATTAATGGTTGTAAGTGTGGCTCCCCGTGCAGACATTAAGAGTGTCTGACCAGATGTGCGCTAATAATATAGAGCACAAATCTGCTTCTAATCCCCACATCATGTTTCATTATGTTGGTAATTGTCCTTTGAATAATTTCTGTGACAAGTAAATATCTGTTCTTTTATCAGAAGTAGTGGACATGTATAGAAGTTCACTGGTTGTTGATGGGCTCAAAGGATATGTTACATGAGGCTTCTCTCTTTTATCTCTTGTGGTCTGAAACAGAGTGACAACAGCTTTTCTAAAGACCCCAGAGGCAGATAAAAGGGTTATCACAACAAACTTAACCATGGAGACTAGCCATGGTGCTTGTGAAGTGAGGTGCTTGGAACAATGGAAGAATCCACTAAAAAGTTTGGCTCCAGAAGAAGATGAACTTTTCTGCTTCAGGCTACATTCTCAAGTGATTTTTTTTTAACCAAAAAAAATATTATAAATGTATCTGCACATGGTTTCTTTGACATGCCAGCGTAACCTCATGGGTTTTGAAGCTGAAGATATTTCTGGAAATCGCTGAAAGTGTTTTTCCTGAAGCGTCTGCTTTGCCATTTTTCTTGACATCTTTTGCCGAAGCTGCCAGAAGAATGGTCAGGCCACTTGTACTAGCCGCTTCATGCCTATCGAAGCTTGAAGAAGTTAAAAAAGATGGAACAGATGGACAGCAAGATGCTTTGATGTTGCAGTGTATATTTTGATTATTTTTAACATTTATTGGGGCTTTTTCAGGTAGGTTCAGGTGGAATCCACCTATAAAGATGCCATGTGCATATACCCTAAGTCAGATTTCAATAAGAACAGAGATGCAGGGTAAGATCCACTGCATTTCACACACCAGCAGCCCCCTGACAAGTGCATTGACTTATAATGGCCTTTGTCAGGTTCTGCTTTGATGTGAGTCGTTTTGAATGCAGCTCCTTGAGTACATGTAGCGCCATTTTCTTCATTGATCCTGACAGAGCCTTTAGTGCTAATGTGAACACAGCATAAGGCAAATATGATTTTTATTAATACTTTTCACAAATTACAGTCATTTTTGGGGGCCCTTTGCTGCCCTATAACTCATATTTTTCTCCCACTATGGCATCATGTATACTACCATATTATTGCTTTTTACAACCTCAGCAAACCCTCTGCTGGCCCTTCTTTTTCTCTCTTTGCTTCTGATTTTATACAGAGGTATACAAAGATTCTTTTTCCCAGTATCCATATGAATCAGTAACCTGTCAAGAGCCACATCACAGCACACAGTGCCTAAAGTTACGTAAGAAGGCATAGTAATATGATAAAATATTGTATTTTAGCTATTGATTTCTGCAACTTTCTTTTTTTCAGTGTATGCAACCATGTATGGGTGAGTGGAACGTCATGTCAAAGCAATGCGTGAGGAAATGTGAGGTAAAAGTCAGTGCATTATTCTTAATAATTTATGGTTCTACACAAAAAGTGGTTGCTATTGGTGATGTGGTAAAAGTCAAAGTTCTATGGGTAATTAAAGGAAATATCAAGGACTTTTCCCTATGATGCTTACAGGCAGATTGCCAACTACCTGCTCGTTCTGCCAAGTGACGATCTCCACAGGCTTAGAATGGTGGTCACAGATGGCTCCTGCCAGCAAATCTATTGCCGGTGACCCCACATTGACAGAGCAGCATCCTCTCTTCCACTCTGCTGTGCAAGCTGGGCATTTCTTCCAGTGTCATACTTATTGACAGCTGCCTTTTCCCTGCTACCTAACTGCGGGGAATCGGCTGTCAATCAAAATGACATTGTCAGTTACGCCCCATTGGAAGAGCAGACTGTATGAGCTTTGTTGATGTGAGATGTAAAGAAGCAGCAGAATGGACACCTGAGTCAGCAGAAAACATCGCTGGGCAGAACAGGCAGGGAGTTATCAATTAAATGCTTGTAAGTCATTAACCCCATAAGGACAAAAACTATTAAAGTCCTTAGTAACCGCTTTAATATTAAAACTAGTATTGTCCATGTGCATATAATGGCTAGGGTAATAAATACCATGTTTTCAATAGCTCTCAGTGACTTCAAGTAATAAGTTGGCCTTTTTCCTGGCTGGAAATGGGCCGACACCTGGATGTTCAGGTCCGGCGGGTTTGGCAGAACAGTTACAAAAAGTTCTGGTTTGGGTACCAGAACAGTACCCGGACCTGAACCCGGATCCCATTCACTTGAATGGGGGGCCCAAACTTCCAGTGTTTGCCATCCTGTCATGTGCTTGACAGAGCAGCAAACACTGCTTCTGATCGGCGATGAAATCATCCCTGTGGGTCAGTGAGCCATGGTTCCCATGCTGTCAAAAAGACAGCATGAGCGCTAAGCTGTGATCGGAGGTATAAAATTTACCTCCGGTCACTGGTGTTCGCTGATGGGACTACTGCTCCCATCATACGATGCCTGATGTCACTAATAACAGCGAAAGCAGTAGCGGCTGATGGGAGTATTCATTAGCTGGCTCCTTCGCATAAATAAATAATTAAAAAGCGGCATGAATTCCACCGTATTTTTGATAACCAGCCAGGCAAAACTCACACCTGGGGGCTGCAATCTTCAGCTGTCAGCTTCAGTAAGGCTGGTTATGAAGAATTGAGGGGTCCCCATGCTGTATTTTTTATTAATTAAATAAATCATTTTAAAAAATGGCATTGTGTCACCTGCTTTTTTGATAACCAGCCTTGCTAAAGCAGACAGCTGGGGGCTGGTATTCTTAGGCTGGTAAGGGGCCATGGATATTGACCCCTCTCCAGCCGCCCAGAAAAGGCACATCTATTATATGCACTAATTATGGTGCTTTGCCCAGCTCTTACCACTTGCTCTGTAGTGGTGGCAAGTGGGGTTAAAATTTGTGGGGTTGATCTCACCTTCAGATTGTCAGGTGACATCAAGCCCACGGATTAGTAATGGAGAGGCATCTATAAGACACCTATCCATTACTAATACTATAGTTGTATGGTAAATAAAAACACAGCCAGAATAGTCTTTTATTTGAAATAAAATAAAACACACTTTTACTTTTTTATTTAAAAATAACAAACACAGTTATAGTCACCTAACGCCCATTCCACCGAAGCCCTCGTCTTCTGTAATAAACCTAAAATAATGTGAGATCTCCGCTAGCACTGTGAGAAAAACTCTCACGGTGCAAGCGGGAATCTCACCGAGATCACTGAAGTTCAGCCCGGCTGGGAAAGCAGCCTTACTGACCAGCGGTAATCCCGATGACGTCATCGCTGGTCACTGAGACTGTGCTCACGGCAGTTCAGTCACCAGTGGTTCTCAGTCTTGACAGTCGCATCTTTGCAACGTCCAGGTTGAAAATTGTTTATCCTCCAGACATGGATTATGGTGTGGGACAGAACGACGGAGAGGTGAGGAATATTGTCGTTTTTTATTTTGGTTTTATTACAGGAGACGAGGGATTCAGTGGAATTAGGCATTAGGTGAGTATAACTGGGTTTGCTATTTTCAAATAAAAAAGTAAAAGTGTGTTTTATTTTATTTTAAATTAAAGACTTTATTCTGGCTCTGTGTTTATTTACCATGCAACTATAGGATTAGTAATGGACGCATCTCACTACAGTGAGCATCTTCATTAAGATTGGTGTGTACATCGCTGGCCCTATAGTTTCTCATTCATCACTGGCCAAAAGTAAAACCAAAGAATTGCATTCTCTCCGTATGAATCAAAGAGGTGTGAAATACCTGACTACATTTATAGGGAATTTGTGCATGTGAGTTTTTTTCAGGTTGATTCTGAAGTATAAGCCATCTGAAAAAAAATAGCAGAGAATGCTCGAAAAAACATATGTATTTCTATGTAAAAACAGTTTGCTGTGCACATGTTCAGGCTTTTGAATGGCTTTTAACAGCTTCAGATTTCTAAAATGCCAAGCAAGACGTAAATAGTTCTTCTGGCGTTTTCCGCTCAGAAGACGCTCTGTACATTACAATAAAAGTTAATGGAAAAGTTCATAAGATACTCGGAAGACAGCCGATTAGTCATCGTTTTTGCTTTACAATAATGTTAGCGATTTCTTCAGTATTCGATGGAGTGGAAAAAAATTACCAGTAAAAAAAAGATCCCAAAAACCATAGAAAAACCTTCTAATAAACTGCCAATCATCAAAACTGTCTGAAAAACACGCAGGAAACAAAAAAAAAAACAATACAAAAGATAATTCCGGAAAAAACCCACAGTTTCTTAAAGTGTCTACTGCTTCAAAAACTTTGCCGGTTCATCTAAGTTTAAAAGACATGGACATGACAATTTTCATCTAAAAATCTAGAATTTTCTGAAAAACTGAATTTGAAGCAATAGCACATCTTCTTTTTGGAAGCTGTGCTTTTCTTAATAACAAATCCAAGCAGAGATATGTCTAATTCATACGTAGATTTCTGACCGGTACTGTGTTTTACTGCCTTCCACAGAAGAGACATGAGTGTATAGCCAGCTGTGAGTTTCTGAAATCTCTGCAAGTGATGAAGCAGGGCCGCTGTCCTCTGCCGCACAGAGCTTCTGGGTTTGCAGCTGCCTGCCTAGTGAGCTGCAGTGCAGACATGGACTGTTCTGGCTCAAAGAAGTGTTGTGCTAATGGATGTGGGTTCACCTGCCAAATGCCAGTCAATATGTTCAAAGGTACAATGTAGAAATCTACTATGGGCAGATTTTACTTAACATTGATAAGCATGAGATGCAGGTAGTGCCAGCTCGGGGTTCATCTGGGCACTTGAGTGAAAGAGATCCAGTGGGCCCCTCTTTACATTTGATTTTTCCCAGTTGACTTTCCAGAACAATAACTTTTTTAATTTTTGGTGGATAGAGTTGCATCAAGGCTTGTTTCCTTGTGGTATGAGCTGTAGTTTTTATGACTACCATTTTAGGCGCCAAATTACCTATTTTAATTCTATTTTAAAACAGTAATTAGGGCATTTCGATTTTCTCCCCCTTTCGATGTTTTCCTTATGGGATACATTTTTTTATAAATTCTGATATTTTATTAGTTTGGAAAATGAAACACACAGTGATGCCAAACGTGTAAATGTTTTTCGATTTTATTTACACTCTGGAGAAATAAGACATGATATGAATCTTTATATTTTTAAAACATTTTAAAATATATATATTTTTCTCTACATTTTTGTACTTAACAAGTTATGCCGGAAGCAGATATTCTGAAATGGTAATCTCATGAATGTTCTCTGTGTTACAGGTGTCCCCTTAAAACCTCATACTGAATTCATGATTAATGAGTACTTAAACAGAACTACGAAGGTGACGTGGAAATCTAGATTTAACGTCTCTGCTGAGCCAGTTTTATATATCCTGCAAAGAAGATGGAATTATGGCATTCAGCCTAGTGAAGATCAGTCCACACAATGGCAGACAATAACTGTGGTCAGTACACCATACATGGAACATCTCAAAAGATAGATGTTGTTTGACAGGTTTCTTATATAAAATAGCAAATGTTCTTGCATTTGCTAAACTGAAATGGAGGGACAAGGAGGTTATGGATGGATTTCATTCTTTGATTACCCATTTCAGTGATCTCAGTGGCTCAGCCAATGGAGACAGTACGAGCCGCAAAGCTTAGTAATTTACTGCAGCAGCGATGGGCACTTTCAACGTGACGTCACAGTGCAGCTAGAACACTAAAGCTTACTTAATTCATGGTCATTTCTCCAGCTTTCTGGAATAATTTGTACCTTATTCTCTATATGATTTTGCTCACCCAGATGCTTTTTGCCCGATTTATGTGACTTTAACCAAATATTTAAATTTTTTTGCGCATTTCACTCCAGTCTTTGTCTGGAGTAAGGCTTCTGACAGAGTTACCAATTTGCTACATTTTTAGATTTTTAGACAATCATGTGACCCTTAAAGGGTTCAAGACTTTTGGTGCTTAAAAGTCACAAAAAAGAGTTAAAGACAAAAAATTACCATTTTTATTTTGTGCCAAGTTAATGAACTGTGTACACCTCTTTGAAGAATTTGGTGCAAAAACCAACAGCGAATACCACAAAACAAGAAAAATGACTTCATCCCCAAATGATGAATAGGGGCCTGAGTCCAGACTAGAGTCAGAGATCCAGAGCTAGACCTGAAGAGGGGCGAGCATCAGCTCTGTGTCTTATGTTACTTATATAAAAGCACTGGGTGTCCACTTTTTTAAATTGGAAACACCCTTAAACAAAAGGCAAGAAATAAAATGGAAGACCTTATGTTGAGATTAAAGGCTATAAGCGATTAAGTCCTATCATCATTAATCCCTTCAGCTTTGCTGTATCTCTAAACAGAAGCTGCAGAGATCAGTGAAGAAAGGAGGGTTTTTCCTTTTCTCCCCTGTGTGCTGCTGTTTACTTAAGATTGGTCAACCTCATACAGGGGAATAAACAAACGCCCCCAGAGACAAATTTCTGGTAATATCCAGTTCGATTTATCATAAATTATAACCTAAAATTTACAACCTAATATCTCAGCAAAGGAAAGTGAAAAATAAAACCTATATTTTTCTTAGCTCTGTAGCCATTATTTCATGATGTAGCCAGTTCAACATGCTCAAACTGGTGAAAGGTCTTCTTTAATTGACTAAGTGCCTTCCATATGCTTCACACTTAAAGGGAAATTGACAGCAGGATCGACACCCATAATCTAGTAAGATAGCTGCATTTGTCTTTAAAAACAGATTACAGACAACACCAGTGTGTGGGACAAGTTAACGGTATAGAGTGATCCTTACTTCATGAATCTTTCTTTGGTCACATATTCAAACATCCTGACTAGTCAGAAAGGTGTGACGTATATGGGATCCAGTCCTGCCCCATCTGCCAATAGCATGCTTGCTTGCCCTTACATTACCTTATGGAACTTGAATTTCATGGCAGCTTGTGAATAACACGACTTTGCGCATGGGCAGTAGATCTTTGCCTACAGTGGGGAAAATACTGCCAATTTTGCAAGTTTTACCCACCTACAAGGATTGAATAGGTTCGTAATTTTTATCGTGGGTACACTTCAACTGTGAGAGATAGAATCTTTAAAGGGAACCTGTCACCCCAAAATCGAAGGTGAGCTAAGCCCACCAGCATCAGGGGCTTATCTACAGCATTCTGTAATGCTATAAATAAGCCCCCGATGTATCCTGAAAGATGAGAAAAAGAGGTTAGATTACCCAGGGGCAGGCAAAGTACGGCTGCACCGGAGCCGAAGCATGAATATAAGAAGAGGACATCATCGTAAGAAGATGGGAGGCCCCGAACCTGACCGCGACACCCATTGGACCAAAACCAGACTGGGACCGCCCTTGGGTGACTATAATCTAACCTCTTTTTCTCATCTTTCAGGATACATCGGGGGCTTATCTACAGCATTACAGAATTCTGTAGAAAAGCCCCTGATGCTGGTGGGCTTAGCTCACATTCGATTTTGGGGGTGACAGGTTCCCTTTAAAAAAAAATCCAGAAAATCACATTGTATAATTTTTACATAATTAATTTGCATTTTGTGCATGAAATAAGTATTTGATCACCTACCAACCAGCAAGAAGCCCTCCTACTCTGCACTAAAAATGTATTTAAATATGCGACGAAAGAAGTTTCATAAATTAAGTATAACTATTTATGGTTCTTTTTAATTAATTTTTAAGGACAGATGCAGACATGTAATCAGATTACAGGTGTCGATCCTGCTGTCAGGATCCTTATAAATTGTTATGATTAAGAGGAAGACACCTTTTTATTATGTTATACGTTATTTACCAATAGAACACATTTCTATTAAACCTATGTTGTGGAATACATTCCAATGTATTACTTACAAAACTAGTGAACTTTATAGGTGCACACAGATTTTTTTTTACAGCAGATTTCAAATAGAGGCACCAAATGGCGTAATACAGACCTGAAGGGGCGATGTGGAACCCATGCAGAGTCTTGAGTCTGGGAAATCATCTGCATCTACTTTAGCAAAGGGGAGTGATGCCACTTTTATGTTACTCGAGTCACGTAATTTTCTATCAACAGATTAAATGTAATATGATTAAATATTCTAAACTTTACTGAACCAAAATAAAAAAAGCTAAAATTTTAAAATCTTTAAATCTGCAACAAATATAATTTCCTCCTTAATCCTTAATATAAACATATGTCACTCCTTTCTTTTCTCAGACAGCAGCTCAGCATTTTATTATGGCTGATATCAGACCAGGCAGATGGTACCAGTTTCGGGTGGCTGCAGTTAATATGCACGGGACACAAGGTTTTACTATGCCAAGTAAACACTTCCATTCCACCAGGGGTAAGAGCTACGGATGTGTCTGTGTTGTAAATGTATCTACTGTATTACTGTTTTCCTTACTTAATACGTAAACCCCAAAGTAAAGCAGCGTCAGTAAAAGTAAATCTTTAACTCGTTCCACAACAGAACAAACTAACCTTCTGATTTAGTAACATTATTTCTACTGTGTTTTACAGTCCTGAAGTCATACATGCCTATACCCTTTAGAGAGGTCTTGTCACTAGGTCCAAAGTGGCCAGTTTGGACACTTATTTTATTTTTGCCGGTCCCCTGATTAGTTATTTTTATTATTTTTTATTAAAACTACCTTGTGGTTCCAGAAATATGGGCCTTTTTATTTTGTACTATTTTTATTTCTTTACCAAGGGGGCATGGCTAATAGGGTAATAATGCAGAGCAGTGTACAGACTCGCCCCAGAGGATCCTGTGAGCGATGTCCCATTGGTAAAGAAGACCAGGAGAGCTAGCACTTAACAAAAACTCTCTGGAACCATATGGCGCATTTAACAAAAAATATTACAAAATCGTAATACTCGGGAGTATCAGGAATAAAATAACAGCACAAACTGTACACTTTTGACCTGGTGACAAGATCTCATTAAATAAGGTGAAAATGATCCATACCAATTAATATGCTGTAGTTTGTGAGTTGCTGATGAATGAATTTCCATCATGATTTTGCATGGAGATTAGTATTTAGTTAAAAATGGCCACATTATGTGAGGCATACATAGAAATCACATGACCACTGCGAGACATAGCACCAACATTGCAGGAACTTCACTTGTGCTGGAGGTATATGGGTTTTGCAATTTTATCAGGGCCACATCAGCAGATAAGAATGGATTGTGGAGTAGTGGACAACCCCTTTAAAACACCCTACAGACATTTTACTTTTGGCTATGTGCACGGGAGATATTTAAATCAGCTAGTTCTGCATAGATCTAAATCAAAAGACATGCGAACAATGCCAACTCACTGAATGACATTAACAGTCCATTCTAACCCATCAAAATTAAAATGACAGCTCTGACACATGTACACAGTGACTTCTGGCAGAACACGACTAGATCTATACAGAAATAAACTCAGAGGTTATTTAACCTTATTTCACAACACCTGACATCATTGCATTTTGCCATTTTGGGTGATTAAGCTAAATAAAACATTGGTGAAGTTAAGCAAGTCAGGAACACATGTAAAATATTGTATTACTTACATAGTAACATAGTAACATAGTTAGTAAGGCCGAAAAAAGACATTTGTCCATCCAGTTCAGCCTATATTCCATCATAATAAATCCCCAGATCTACGTCCTTCTACAGAACCTAATAATTGTATGATACAATATTGTTCTGCTCCAGGAAGACATCCAGGCCTCTCTTGAACCCCTCGACTATAGTAACATAACATACTTGCAACTGTAAGCAGTGTCGGACTGGGATGCCAGGGGCCCACCAGTAACATCAACTCCTAGATGCTGACTTTGTCTGTACATAGTGAATCAAGTGTATTGTGGCAAGTACTGCTCATATAAGTGGATGGTGGCCCACTCCTGCATGGGGGCCCACCGGAGGATTCTCCTGTTCTCCTGTGGGCCAGTCCGAGCCTGACTGTAAGACTGGTTCTACTTGCAGAGACAATGTAATATAGTTTCCTAAAATTGATTACAAAAGAATCACAAATTTTAGAAAGTTGATTATACATCACTTTCTATGAGAAATTAAATTACACACCAGCTGCATGATTTAAAAAGAGTAACAAAACTTGGCTACGTTTTTGGATATATATTTTAGGCCCTTAAATTTCCTGAAAATCACTATCAGCCTAGGTCCTGACTTCTACTAATCACTCGAAAGACTACATGTCTTCCCTTCTCCCCTTATGTTTTTGTAGCATTCAAAGTTGCGCGGGGCCAGAGCCATTGGCAAGGTACTCGTGTTTCATGCCCCAGCACGCTGCATGAAAATGGAGGTCGTGACTGGGTGTGTGGACTTTAGCTATAGGGGCTCTACACCCCTGCAAGCCACATGATGACTTCGGCTGGCCACAACCAGATGTTAGCAAAAGGAGAAACATAGGAGTTTTATGGTAGAAAAACTTATGAAAAATCTTTATTAATACAATAACACATATATTGACAATTTAAAAAATATATACAGTGGGGCAAAAAAGTATTTAGTCAGTCAGCAATAGTGCAAGTTCCACCACTTAAAAAGATGAGAGGCGTCTGTAATTTACATCATAGGTAGACCTCAACTATGGGAGACAAACTGAGAAAAAAAAATCCAGAAAATCACATTGTCTGTTTTTTTTATCATTTTTTTTGCATTTTATGGTGGAAAATAAGTATTTGGTCAGAAACAAACAATCAAGATTTCTGGCTCTCACAGACCTGTAACTTCTTCTTTAAGAGTCTCCTCTTTCCTCCACTCATTACCTGTAGTAATGGCACCTGTTTAAACTTGTTATCAGTATAAAAAGACACCTGTGCACACCCTCAAACAGTCTGACTCCAAACTCCACTATGGTGAAGACCAAAGAGCTGTCAAAGGACACCAGAAACAAAATTGTAGCCCTGCACCAGGCTGGGAAGACTGAATCTGCAATAGCCAACCAGCTTGGAGTGAAGAAATCAACAGTGGGAGCAATAATTAGAAAATGGAAGACATACAAGACCACTGATAATCTCCCTCGATCTGGGGCTCCACGCAAAATCCCACCCCGTGGGGTCAGAATGATCACAAGAATGGTGAGCAAAAATCCCAGAACCACGCGGGGGGACCTAGTGAATGAACTGCAGAGAGCTGGGACCAATGTAACAAGGCCTACGATAAGTAACACACTACGCCACCATGGACTCAGATCCTGCAGTGCCAGACGTGTCCCACTGCTTAAGCCAGTACATGTCCGGGCCCGTCTGAAGTTTGCTAGAGAGCATTTGGATGATCCAGAGGAGTTTTGGGAGAATGTCATATGGTCTGATGAAACCAAACTGGATCTGTTTGGTAGAAACACAACTTGTCGTGTTTGGAGGAAAAAGAATACTGAGTTGCATCCATCAAACACCATACCTACTGTAAAGCATAGTTGTGGAAACATCATGCTTTGGGGCTGTTTCTCTGCAAAGGGGCCAGGACGACTGATCCTGGTACATGAAAGAATGAATGGGGCCATGTATCGTGAGATTTTGAGTGCAAACCTCCTTCCATCAGCAAGGGCATTGAAGATGAAACGTGGCTGGGTCTTTCAACATGACAATGATCCATAGCACACCGCCAGGGCAACGAAGGAGTGGCTTCGTAAGAAGCATTTCAAGGTCCTGGAGTGGCCTTGCCAGTCTCCAGATCTCAACCCTATAGAAAACCTTTGGAGGGAGTTGAAAGTCCGTGTTGCCAAGCGAAAAGCCAAAAACATCACTGCTCTAGAGGAGATCTGCATGGAGGAATGGGCCAACATACCAACAACAGTGTGTGGCAACCTTGTGAAGACTTACAGAAAACGTTTGACCTCTGTCATTGCCAACAAAGGATATATTACAAAGTATTGAGATGAAATTTTGTTTCTGACCAAATACTTATTTTCCACCATAATATGCAAATAAAATGTTAAAAAAACAGACAATGTGATTTTCTGGATTTTTTTTTCTCAGTTTGTCTCCCATAGTTGAGGTCTACCTATGATGTAAATTACAGACGCCTCTCATCTTTTTAAGTGGTGGAACTTGCACTATTGCTGACTGACTAAATACTTTTTTGCCCCACTGTATATATCATGGTAATGGACACCAATAAGCAACATATAGCACCATATGAATATGAACGTCCAAAACAAAAGGACTAAAAGTATATAAGGTCAAAACCCCTACCCAAAAGTGTGTCCAAACATATCCCCTCAAGACCTCTAGGGGGAGGACAGCACAAGTTCTGTCCCAATGGTTAATGTATGATAATGTCCACAGTTCATAATAGCTCCGTCTCTCATGCCACCATGTAGGTACAAAGTTATAACATAGGTATTAGACAGAAAGAATAAGGGTTAACCTTACCGGTGCCGTAATGCGCAACTGGACGCGTCATATTCATATGGTGCTGTATGTTGCTTACTGGTGTCCTTTACCATCATATATATTTTTTTTTCAAAATTGTTAGTCAATATATGTGTTATTGTATTAATAAAGATTTTTCATAAGTTTTTCTACCATAAAACTCCTATGTTTCTCCTTTTGCTAGTATATGGTAACGGAGTGGTATACAGGTAGCTAGGTGATGGCGCTTGGCTTACTGATTATAATGAGTGTGGGCATTTTTGTATTGACTACAACCAGATGTTGCAGCATATGGTATTTTCATACATATTCCGTTCCTTCCTGAGCTTGCTCCTTTCCTCTCTCTCGGTCCTTTAGACTCTCTTTCTAGATTCACCACCACCCAGAAAAACACTTTGGGAGCTTCCCTAGTCTCCAACAGCAGCACCACTAACCAGAAAGCAAGAACCATGTTCTTGAAACCATGGTTCCAAGTCCTTTTCTCCTTAGGGGAGCTACTTGTGCCACTATGGCCGTTACCTAACTTCTCTGCTTACCGATGCCTTGGAACTACCACACAGGGCACTCTCTCTTCGTCCTGCCTTCCCTTTCAGTGCTGCTCTTTCTTTTGCCTGTACGATAACTACATACTGTCCCTCTAGGCTTCCTGCCTCAGTAATATGGAGGATCACTCACACCCTATATTATTGAATGGGGCCACATCTCCACCTCCGTACAAGCACTGCGCTCTGTGAGGATTCTGTCACGGACGTGATTTGTGGAACCCCTGTGCCTCAGACCGCGGAGAGCCTGGAGAGGTGTGACTAAGCGAGCACTGGACTGTTCACTAGAGCCTCTGATGGTGAGGTTAGACTTGGCTTTCAATGAACGCCAGGTGCAACTCCAGGAAAGACCAATGGACACTCGGCAGCTGGACCCAGAAGGACAGTCTGGATAGTGTAGCAAGCAGAGTTTGAATCAGAGTGCAGCAGGGAGAGCACATATCAGAGTGCAGCAGGCACAGTGCGTGTCAGAGTGCAGCAGATAGAATCTTGCACCAGAGTGCAGCAGACAGGATCTGCACCAGAGTGCAGCAGGCAGAGTGTGTGTCAGAGTGCAGCAGGCAGGATTTGCACCAGAGTACATCAAGGACTGGTACGCAACCTTACAAAACTTAGACTGCAGAACAGGAAGGTTGTTCAGGCACCTCCCCAGTGGGGAGGAAGCAATATATACATAATGCCCCACAGCCATTGGCTGGGGAGGAAATAGCAAGTGCACGCGCTGACCCATTAAGAGGGCAGGAGCATGCCACGTGCTCTAAGGACATGGCTGGGAGCCCGGCTGGAAGCTCTGCTGGAAGCATGCAGAGCATGGGGAAGAGAAGCACTGACCGCAGCACGGGTGAGTGAAGTGACACGCCAGAGATCCTGCCTGTCAGAGCAGGGATCTGGCATGGTGCTAACAGATTCTCTGGTGCTTGGAGTGGCAAGCGCGTGCCCGCAAGTATGTGATTTGCATACATGTGGACATGCGCAGAATAGACATGCGTGGCCTCGTTCAATACAAGTGTATTGAGTGAGGCCGGACACATCTAGTTGGAATGTGGACTGAAGTAAGCATATCACATATCCTGCCAGACAACCCTTTTAAGAGCAGAGCTCCTGAGGCAAAACTGTACAAAAAAATAGGTATGAATTCAATAAGAACTCTATGGACTTTAAATGGAGTATTTGCTTTGTGTGCACTCCGGCCCATTGAGCAATTTTTGCGCGTTTTAGGACTTGGACACCCATTGACCTTCATTGAATCTAAGGGCCTTTAATATTTTTTAAAAAGTACCAAACTTTAGTTACTTTTAAAACTATTCTAGACTAGGCTAATTTTTTCTGTTCATAACCAGATGACCAGACACAATTTTTTGTACGTGTGGTTTCAAAAAGGTATGATTATTTATCTTATTAGGTTAATCAAATTATTTTCTTTCATAGTACATTTATTGTTTTATATAGGGTACCTATTATTTTATATTTCTTCCAGTTATTCCGCCTTAAACATGCAGTAGATCAGTTGGGTCTGGCTTCCTTATGTGCCATTCCGACCGAGCCGCTGCAGTAACTGTACTGGATGATGGCAGTTCTGAGTGCTGTTCGAGTCCGACTGGGGGCGTGTGCCAGTCTTTGTCAACTGTGGGGTTAATAATAATTTTAATAAAAAGGTTTGTGACGCCAGTTGGGATGTTCTGCCTGGTATGGCTGGGCACTGATGAGGGTCCCTGGGAGTTAGGTGGTGATCGACAGTGCGAGATGATTAACCACTTCCCAGTTAGAGCTGACTCCCAGGGTAGTTGGAGCAGCAGAGAATAATCAACGTTAGGCAGGGTAATGATCAGTTTTGACCTTTTACTGAAGTTCACATACAGGGATTTGGTCAGGCCTGCATGGTGAGAGTTCAGCTTCTCTGCTGTGACTTAGTGTAGCCTTCCTGCTGCTAATTATACCTCTGGTAAACGATTGCTGGATCTGTGATCCCTTCCAGCGAGCAGGCAGCTCGTATCCTGTGGAAAAAAACTCTCTCTTGCAGCCGTGCCTCTGATTCTATGCGCTGCTGATCTTCTGGGCAAAAGCAGACTACTGCTCGGTATATGAAAACCGAGCAGTCTTTCAGTTTAATACGGAACCTGGAAGGCTTTGTGCTCTAGGGACTGATACCCTGCCTAGTGCAGTTTGTCCTGGCAGGGAGAGCACACTCCTCTCCTCTGCCTGTGGACCTTAATGTTCCTATCTCTCCCTACATGTTCCTTGGTTCTGCACATTGCAACCTCTTAGAAGCACCTCCTCTCCCTCTGAGGGATCATGCATACCTCCTAGTACAGACAGGTATCCGACAGTCTACTTGCGGTGGATACCGCGTAGCTGCACCAGTCCTCTGCGTACCTTTTTCCTTTCCTTCTACGGCTGGACTGCCACATCATTTAGTGTTTTCCTCAACACTCTCCAGTTGATGCAAACTAACTGTATTGGGGCCCACTATATGGTTCACATCACCTCGGCTATATATCTAGCACACTGATGAAGGTCCACGTGGACCGAAACGTTTGTGACTACTGTATGTACATTAAATTTTCCCCTTTGCATCACATTTCTGGAGTGTGCCAATTATAAATGATTTCACGTATTAAGGTTTGGGAACCTATATTTGTGCACCTCCCTAGCAGGCTGTGCTGAAACATTTTCTATACTATCAAAAATACAACTTGTCCTGCCAAAAACAAGCCCTCATATGGCTATATTAACGGAAAAATAAAAAAGTTACGGCTCTGGGAAGAAGGGGAGCGAAAAACAGAAACAAAGAAATGAAAAAGGGCTCAGTCATGAAGAATTTTGCATATGTTGTGCTGCTAATGTCCTTTTTCTAAATATGTTCCCTTTCTATTACATCTTCTTTCTACCAGTGATATACAGTTTGGGGTCATTAGAGGTGGAGCTGGAAGCTGAGGTACATGAATGCTGGAGTGAAATCAGTAGGCATTATAGCTGCTGCTGCACTGCCCACACAGCAGTCATTCGGCCCAGTGTGTACAGATGTCAGAGATCTCTGCAGCTGCAGACTCAGCGGGAATGTTAAGAAATGTATTTGCACAGTCATATCCAGAGAGGAATTTTGTGATAATCCATTACATAAAATGGGCAATATGAAACTCTTATTTAACGCTACCATGTGGTATTGCCTTTATACATATTACATTTTACACCTCTACTCTTGATCTTTTTGTAGATCCATTGCCACCAGCTGCTCCTACCGGTCTTAGAAAACTTATCGAAACTGTTGGTCAAGATGGCACTGTGAGTGTGAACATTACATGGGCTGTGCCAACGGAGCATGACCTGAACATTCATCATTACAGAATATGGTGGAACATTAGGATTACTGGAGAGCTGCAGTCGCAGAGGAAGGTGGACGGCTGGGTTTTGACAGATGGGGTGCGTAATGCTTATTTTCAGTTCCCTACTCACATCTGATCAAACTTTTCTCTTGTAATTTCAAACGTATCTGTGTTATCTTTTTATTTAGGCAAAGACGGAATGTACACTACAAGGCCTGCTACTTGACTCTGAGTATCTTGTAAAAATACAAGCTGTGTCCTACTGGGGACAGAAAAAAATGAGGAGCCCAAAGACACAGCTCGTCTTAAGTACAAGACAGGAAGGTGACACCATGACTGCTCTCACATTTTTCTACGTGTTCACTTCAAGGCCTCATTCAGATGTTTGTTTTTTTACATAGCAGTCTATGGTCATGTTAAACTACTTCCACAAAAAAATAAAATTGGACACGTGTTGCTTTTTGTTCCAATTTACCAATTTCAAGTGCATGAGTCTGGTACAAAAAAAAGCAAATACACATGGATGCTATCCATGTGTCATCTGGGCGCTGTTTATTTTTTACGCACACATGGCCCAAAAACTGAATAAACTCATATCCAGTAGAGTGATGAAAAACTTTTTTTTCTATTGGACTTCTGAATGATGTTGAATAAATAACTTTGAGTAATATATCGTGAGCTACTTTCTTAGTTTAATTTTTTTCTAATTCATACAGGTTTAAAAACAGGAAGCATGGATCGCCCTTTGAATCCATGTAATGGCCGTGGCACATCAGTCGAAGACTGTAAAAATGTTTTACGAGCATTTTCCTTTTACCACAATAATCAGCTTAAAATCCAAATATTCTGGAAGCAAGTGTCAGGTAAAATATATTGCACTACTTTATATTGAAGTCCTTTTAGCATATTGGATAGGGTCCGGTATATTTCTTTCTTCAAAAGTTAGAGAAAGTCAAAATTGGCACTTTTATGATTATTGCATAGGTTAAAGCACCACTCCAGCGTGTTTTTTTTATTGCAGCACGGGAGTGGTGCTACTAAACTAAGTTCCTTGCCTATAGTAAATACCAACTATCATCTTCATATAATATTGCCATCGCTTCTGCAAGTGGTTGGATCATCCAGTGATTGCTGGGTGAGCCAGACGTTACAACTCAATGTAAGTCTATGAGAGCTAGATGAGGCCCGAACAAGGCTCTCAAAGACTTCCATTGAGAGCTTGTGACTATTATCTCTCACTTCCAGTCAGTCAAAAGTTGCGATCACAATTTGATAGTGCAATACCGGAGTGGCACCGAGAATGGCTGAAGACGGCAGCTGAGTATAATACTGGGGTCGGAAAACTTAGATTAGTAGCACTCCAGCGCTGAATTTAAAAAAAAGCTCTGGAGTGGGCATTAGGCATGAATTCATAACATACCCGATTCTTTGTTCCCATGGCAGATAATATACTGCAACATCTGGGAGCGGCATGTCCCTTATTATAAACATGTGTGCTTGCCCCAGTCAAGTGTGCATGTGTATGAGGGAGTCAAAAGGAATCGCTGCGACCAACAGCTATTGAAACTGTATGGGCATATATAGTCTACTCGTACAGTCATAGCTCCCACTAAAATCCAATACTTCAACTCTTAAAAAACAGACAGTTTAGCTTAAAGGAAACCTGTTATTTCAAGAAAGGCTACTTGCCTGCACATATAGGGTAAATCTGCAGGTAAATAGAATTGAATTCCTATCTATCAGGCTTATTAGAGCAGCAGCCAAAGGGATAAAACTAAGTTTTATTCTCGCTGCAGCCGCTCACTCTTAGTCATGGAGACGTAGCAGATAACAATTAAAGTCATTGCTAACTACACGGTGAGTGCTGCTGTAATAATTCCCTAGCACATTGATTTGACAACCTGCAATGCAGTGTATGTGCAGCATATGTGTGTAGAGGAGGTTGTCAATCAATTTGCCAGGGAGTGATTAGAACGCACTAACGGTATGGTGAGCAATTACTGTAACCACACCCTGTGTTGCTCCAAAGACTTGAAGTGAGCAGCTACAGGGAAAATAAAACTTCATTTTCTCTCTGTAGCCACTGCTGAAGTCAGGATTTGACACTATTTACATGGAGATTACCAATAAGTCTGCAGGTAAATATGGTTTCTAAAGGGGACAGATTCGCATTAAAGAGGTTTACTTAGGAAGACAATCATTGCTAGTGACAATCATCTGTTATTGCTAGGCGTAATTTTGCTAGCATTACAGGCTGGCCATTAAAAGGAACCTATCTCCAGGGTTTTCCCATATATAGTACATCTAGCATCTTTAAGCCCTATTTTATAGCATTCTAGTATGCTCTATAAATGTCCCAAATCCCCTAATCAAGGCACAAAAATGACTTTTATTACATTGACAGACGGCCGATGGGCGTCTCTGGTCTTTATCTGGCACCTCCTCTCTTCGTATGATCACCGTCCTCCTTCCCTGCTTCGGGTGGATGACGCGTCCTGTGTCATCCACACTGTATCTCCAATCACGCTCCTGCGCAGGAGCTCTACTCTCTGAACTGCAAAGAACAGAGTAAAGTATTGTAGGGGGTCATAGTACTTACGGGGTCGGTCCCTAACATGGCATAAGGACAGGGGTCGTGTTGTGAGACAACTCACTACATCCAAAAGGGAACCTAACTGTCAACAACTAGGCTGGGGAGAAATATATAATTACATAATTCATGACCAAAAGAGGATCTATCACCAGATTTCCCAATGCAAACTGCATACATTATTAATTAGATTCTTAAGATCTTATAAGCTTATGTACTTACTTTCCCATCAGGGAAATTCTCTCTCGCTCGCTCTTTCTCTTTTTACTATCGATGCTGCCTATGAAGCATCAATAGTAACAAGATATAATGTGAAAAATAATTTTTAAAAAATTTAAAAAATCGCAATATTCTCACCTGACGTCCCGCGCAGCATCACCGATGCCTCCGGGAGCTAGCGTTCCTAGTAATACATTGCGAAATCGCGCGAGTCTGCGACTTCTCATGAGATTTCGCAATGTATTACTAGGAACGCTAGCTGCCGGGAGCATCGGTGCGCGGGAACGCCGGTAGGTGAGAATACTGCGATTTTCTTATTTTTTTTTAACCTGGTTTGTGTTGTGTATGCGTTTTTGCAGCGGAAAACCGCTGCGAAGACGCATAAACAACAGGTACACATAGCCTCGATGGGTCCGTCAGAAAGACCGGCCCAGTGCGCACGTTTTCCACAATCTGCACAAGGTCCGTCATTTCAACGTCTTGACTAGGGTTGAGCGAAACGGGTCGGCCAGATTCAGAAGTCGCCGACTTTTGACAAAGTAGGGTTTCATGAAACCCGACCCGACCCCTGTGTGGGGTCGGCCATGAGGTCGGCGATCTTCTGATCTGGATTCGGAATTCCGATACCGAGTTCCGATATGTTTAAGATATCGGGAATCGGTATCGGAATTCATATTTAAGTGTAAAATAAAGAATAAAAATAAAAAAATATTGATATACTCACCCTCGGACGCGCCCTGGTTCTCACCGGCAGCCTTCCTTCCTAAGAATGAGCGCCTGAAGGGCCTTCGATGACGTCGCGGCTTGTGATTGGTCGCGTGAGCGGTCACATGGGCGTCACGCGACCAATCACAAGCCGCGACGTCATCTAAGGTCCTTCAGGCGCTCATTCTTAGGAAGGAAGGCTGCCAGTGAGAACCAGGGCGCGTCCGAGGGTAAGTATATCAATATTTTTTATTTTGATTCTTTATTTTACACTTAAATATGGATCCCAGGGGCTGAAGGAGAGTTTCCTCTCCTTCAGACCCTGGGAACCATTAGAAACCCAATGCACTGCATTGGGTTTCGTGTTTCGGCCAACCCCGACCCCGACTTTTCTATAGGATCGGCCGATTTCACTCGACCCGACTTTTGAAAAAGTCGGGTTTTGTGAAACCCGACCCGATCCTATAAAAAGAAAAGTCGCTCAACCCTAGTCTTGACGAATCCTGTGCAGATTTGGAAGACGGAAGTGTGAAAGAAGCCTTACTCAATCATCTTTTGTTTACAGACAATTATGTGGAAGGATATACTTTTCTAATAAAATGGAGACCAGTAAGGTGTGATGATAATGACACTTTTCCAGGGGGTAAAGCAGTTGTGAAGGTAAGAAATATCTGTATTTTATACTTAGAATATAGATTGGAACGTTAACATTCCAGAAATATGCAAAGGTTTTTATTTCTCTGATTTTACTGACCAAGAAGGACTTGAGCTGAATGAACTGCTGCCCAATACAAACAATTTGATCATCCGATATACAACCCTGGCCAGAAAACTGTAGATGTGTGCTGCCAGTGGTCCCAGAATTGAAGGGTCCAGCAACAGTAAGTTGCTGAGAATGTTTTTATTGGGGTTTTTTTGGGGTCTGGGACTTAGGAGCAACTAGAAGAATCTGGGTGGGAAAGGACGCTCCCACACCTCCAGATTGGGCTTTGCTGGTCTTACAATAGGCAGCTGAAGTGGCTCAGGTGTGTCTAATGTGTGAGAACTGCAGTGTGTTCATTACTTCTGACCAAACTAAGGCTACTTTCACACTAGCGTCGGTACGGGGCCGTCGCCATGCGTCGGCCCAACGTACCGACGCAAACTGCGAAAATAATGAACAATGGGGGCATCGGATGCAGTTTTACAATGCATCCGCTGCCCCATTGTAAGGTCCAGGGAGGAGTGGGCGGAGTTCCAGCCGCGCATGCGAGGTTGGAAAAGGCGGACTAAACGCACAAAAAAGTTACATGTAACTTTTTTTGTGCCAACAGTGCGCTAAAACACGACGCATCCGTCGCACGACGGATGCGACGTGTGGCCATACGTCGCAATGCGTCGCTAATGCAAGTCTATGGAGTAAAAATGCATCCTGCAAGCACATTTGCAGCATGCGTTTTTCTCCAAAACGACGCATTGCGACGTACAGCAAACAACACTAGTGTGAAAGTAGCCATAGACAGAAGCAGTACCTGGATTGCTGCACAGCTGAGACCGTGGTGTATCTTTTACCTATTCAGAGAAGAGACTGTATTCTTCCTATTCCTGTTATTCGTTTAAGCTGAGCAGAGCTTGTGATCACACCACTAGTACTGTAGAGATCAGTACTAAGGCTAAGTTCACACTTGCCTTTGGCTGGTGTGCATATGGCTGAGTACCCGATGTTAAAGATAGGTATGCAGGATGATGCAGGATGCATGCGGAAGTAGGTGGAGCGTAGGCAGAGCTTAAGGGAGGAAGTATGCAGTCATATGCAGACCAGCTAAGCGCAAGTGTGAACCCGGCCTAAGTGATAGTTTGTGAGCCGTGTTAATAAGTTAAGCAAAATTACAAACATTTGTAAAATTGTGGAATCACGCAATTTTGAACATTGGTCATACACTCTGGTAATTGTACAGCAGTCACACTCCTTTGAAGGGCTTGCTTGGTGATTCAGCCATTTTTGCCTTCTTCCTAATTGTTTTGCAGCATTTCATGATGCGCTATGGAAAATAATGAATTGGTGATGAATTACAAATAGTCATGATGCCAATGAAGCCTAGTAAAAAAAATAGGTCCTGTAGATTTTTGGGGAAATGGACAAAGTGGCCTAAATTATGGATTGGTGAGCTCCCACCAGAACAATGAAAACTATGTAAAATATGGTAGTAGTATGGTTGTAGAACTCCAAAACAAGAACTGCTCTCCACTCTGAGTAATGGAGGACATCCAAAGAGTTTAAATGTTAAAAATACTCATTGTAAAACATTATTAAAAGTATGTAGCAAAAAAAAACTTGGCCACTGATAACTAAAGGCCTTTGAACCCCTATTAAGCCGTAGCATAATTAGCATGCTGAAGAAATAAAAATGTGCTCAAAATCCACGTGTAAAATATCCGTATTATGTGCTCGAGATTTTCTACAATGCTGATCATTTGTCTTTCACTGCAATCTTTTTTACCTGTGGAAATCCATAAGTAAAATACACAATAAATCTGTCACATGTGAACTTGGTTTTAACATTTTCAAAATCTTGTTTGTGGGTACAGTTGTTTAGCAGGCACGTTGCCTTTACTGCCTACGGTATATTGAAATGTTAAATGAGGACGTCTCTTTTCATTTTTTTTAACAACAGGGAACGAGCTACATTTTTACTGGCCTCCAGTATGCGTGCACCTATAAAGTAACAGTACGGCCATTCACCCTTCAGGGACCATGGGTTGAAGAGGTGACATTTGTAAAAACACCCGGGTGCAACAACATGAAAGTTAAAAGCCTCAGAGATGCACAATGTCCAAAACAGGGTGAGTGACCTACAAAGTAAGTGCAATTTTAAAGATTGGTTACTGTATACTGACTTTCCGAAAAATAAAAATGTAATGTCTCGAATGGCATTTCCAGTTAAAATAAAATGAATCATTGATGTAAATTGAATTCATTTATAAATCAAAAAAATGAATAACCTTGTAAGGGGTGGTTGTGGATGGTGGTGGTATGCCCTTTTAAAGGGAGTCTGTCAGCCCAGATGGCATAAACTAAGCATATATACGTAGCCTTGTAGGGGATATAGCCCCTATAAAAATCCGACCTTTAGCCTAATTGCCTCCGTGCACTGTTCCATCCATTACTTTTGCATACTCCTCCTCCCTCACTGTTGATTGCTAGCATCGACTTGCCTGGAGTCGGCTTTGTTTACAGAGAAAGCTCAGGCCCGCCGGCGCTGTCAATCACCAGTGTGGGAGAGGGGATCATGGTTTACTAGAGGGATAAACAGTGGACTGCGTTAAGGGCCGGACTGGCAATTCTGGCAAGGGCCTGTCCGATCTTGGGCCGCCTTATCTGCTACGTTGTTAACAGAATTAGTGTTCTCAAGATACCCATACTGTTACGAGTTGTGATGGAGCACACAGTCACTGAGTCCGTCACTTACCTCAGCAGGCCACGAGAATCATTAGAAATATTGGTCTTGTAGTAAATCTTGCTTTCCTCCATCCAGGGTAATATTAGTAAGAGATCCCATCTGGTACTTGGGGATGGGAACATGGACCTGTGTGATTTCAATTGCCAGGGCTGAATTTTGGCCCCAGTCCGTACCTGACTGCGTCTCTTCCACACCAAGGATGCACCTAGCACTATAATGAGTGTATCTTATTACACTTCAGTTTCTGTAAAAAGGAGGCAGCATTCACAACGTTGAATGTGTGATCATTTTTATAGGGGCTATATTTCCTACAAAGCCATTTGCCTAGTTTGTACTTTCAGTTTGTGCTGACAGACATTCTGTAAATACAATATATATTGGCTCAGGAATGATGAAAGGAAGTAGTCGCATATACATGTTCTTTCAACACCTTTAGTCACAGGGAGGTACAGTACCGACATTGATACCTATACAGTCTAACATGAGACAAAAAGCTTAAAGGGAACCTGTCACCTGAATTTCGCGGGACCGGTTTTCGGTCATATGGGTGGAGTTTTCGGGTGTTTGATTCACCCTTTCCTTACCCGCTGGCTGCATGCTGGCCGCAATATTGGATTGAAGTTCATTCTCTGTCCTCCGTAGTACACGCCTGTGCAAGGCAATCTTGCCTTGCGCACGCGCAATATGCTTTGCTCAACTGCGGGCAAAGCTGAAAAGCATTAGTGGCCATGTATGTCCCGGAACACAGCGAAATACTTCCAGGACATAGTGCGCCGGCGCATGCGCGATATTGCTTTTTGGCTTTGCCCGCAGTTGGGCAAAGCATACTGCGCGTGCGCAAGGCAAGATTGCCTTGCGCAGGCGTGTACTACGGAGGACAGAGAATGAACTTCAATCCAATATTGCGGCCAGCTTGCAGCCAGCGGATAAGGAAAGGGTGAATCAAACACCCGAAAACTCCGCCCATATTACCGAAAACCGGTCCCGCCAAATTCAGGTGACAGGTTCCCTTTAATGACTTTAAAGGGAATGTGTCATCAGATTTTTACCTCATCTGAGAAGCAGCATAATGTAGAAAAAGATTAGTATCTTTTCTATGCGGCCTTTTCTGTACAGTTTGTAGGTGAGAACACTAAGGAGTTAAATAGGTGAAAAATGACAATATACGTCCCTCCTTGTCTTTAAAAGTTGGGAGATGCGGCATTGTGTGACTGTGCTTATGCCCCGGGACCCGGCTGACATTGGACCCACATATAAACCCCCCATATAGTATGAAGGCAACATAGACATCCATATAGTATGATGGCCCCACAAAGTACTGATTGATTAAAAACAAATAAATACAAATAAAAACCTCTCTTCATTCCCCGCTGCTCCAGCCGGGCCGCCGCTGTAACGTTACTAGGGCAAGAGAGCAGAACGCACACTCTCTACCCACAGGACGCACTGACATATGACAGTGTCAGCGTGTTCCCGGCTCCAGCCACATGGGTGTCGCAGCGTTCAGCACAGACGCCCCCGGAGTCACTGAACCCCAGAAGGCACCCAGAAAATTAAAGGGGCTGGCAGCCATAGAAACGGGCTGGCGGCCCCCCAAACACAGTGCCACAACACGTCCCTCCGGGCAAGTGCCTGGAAGGGCAGATTAGCAGTGTGGGCCTGTCTGCGAGTTATAAACTCTAGGCCGTAGTGCTAGGCACCCTGAGCCAGGACCCCTCTCCGATCGATCACTCTGTTCCTTCAGTCACTTCTCTGCTCAGGAACTCGCTATCCTCTGTCTCTGTCTCCAAAAGAAGATGGTTGGTCCTGATGTCATTTATCCAACATGTATGACCAATTTTGAAGACAACTACAGTTTCTAGCTTGATGATTTATGCAATTGAAAGTATATTTCAGAAAATGTGATTACCACCAAAGCAAAAGTATGGGTATGTGCGCATGTTGAGTAATTTCTTGCAGAAATTTCTGCAAGGTTTCTGCATCGCATGGCAGCAAAAACACTGCAGAAATTTCCGCTGCGTTTTTGCATGCGTTTTTTTCCTGTGCATTCAATGGGTCAAAAACGCAGGCAAAAATGCACAAAGAATTGTCATGCTGCGGATTTAAATACACAGCAAATCCTGAAAGGAAAAATACTGATCATGTGCACAGCACTTCAGGATTCTCGTTGACTTTGCTGGCATAAGGATTCTACAGCATTTTTGGTGCCAATTCCGCACAGAAAAAAACACATCATGTGCACACAGCCTGAAATGTGGACATAAGTCGCAAGTGCATAGTTACCAATTGCTTATAAATGTCTATGGAAGGTCAAATAATTGCACTTTAAAAAGTAAAAAATTACAATTAATGAAGATAGAAACTTATAGCTGTGAATGATTAAAATGAGACTTGGTAAAATGTATTAGAAGCAACTGACTTCTGCCACCATCAGCCTGTTCACCATGCTCAGATAGAAGGATGATGTATAAAATGTGCCTTTCATCTGCAACTCTAGAGCGCCACCGTCTGTCCAGAAGTTTGATGCACAGATCAGAAAAATTAAGAGCAGTCTTCCAGAATGTTAATGGGAAAATTACAGGAGAATTTCACTGGCAAGTCTTACAAACTGGCCCACTTATCCATGTCAGAAGCTTTCTGTTCAGTTGGGCAGAGATGTCAAAGACTGCTGCATCTTACAATACCCGCACAATTCCAGCTGTAAGTATAATGGTTTCAGAACTGAGAAATGGCTGAAATGAGGTCTTGCTCACAATGTTAATGTGTGCAAAACTGTAAAGCGATGCGGAATATGTTGGCGCTATATAAAAATAAAGATTATTATTTATTATTACATGTCTGTATTTTTGGCTAATATTTTGCATTAGTACATATACTGCAAAACGAACAATAGATTATAAACAGTAAAAAGTAAATAGAAAGATTTTGCGCTCTTCCGTGTTTTGGAAACAATACTGGGCTTATGTAACAAGTACAATATAGACTAAAATACACAACAGTAAGATTCTTACATTTATCACAAAGCATACTTTTGTATTTTGCAGTGTTTTGATATAGTGTGATCTCTCATTGCAAGTTTCGTATTTTCAATGAAATGTCTGTATTTCAGTCATTATTTTGAATAAGTAGTTGTAAGCTAAGTCAGCAGCCAGTATTTGTGTATGCTATTGGGTGCATGGGGTTGAAGCAAAATTATTGAATGATGGTACCAGGTTCTGAGGCTGGTTTAGGAAAGGGAAACAGAGAAAAGTTAGCTAAGTTATATGATGTGTGACAACGGTGGGTGTGGACCCACGGCGCCACGGGCCTGACTATCACTAGAGCCTTTAGTGGTGAGGCTAGGGTTGGTAACAGGAGTGATGAGACAAAATAGCACTGAAACTGAATCTCGGGGACAGGCAGGAACCAGGAAACTAAGTTCAGGCAGGGAACAAGGGGAGGAGTCGCCTAGTATATCCCTAGGGAAGCCAAATCCTGCAGAACACCGCAGGGTTAAATTCCTGCAGGATCTGGCCGCACCTCCCTATAGCCAAGTGGAGACAGCAGGAGGATGCAGCAGAGCTGGAAGAGCTGCATGAGGTAACTCAGCTAGGTAGCCCGACATGGTGAGGGGCAGAGCGGCGAACACAGTAAGTAGCACAGTGATGAGAATGGGTGCGTTTTACCGCTGTTACAATAAATCTGTGTAAATAGATCCAGAGAGCTGGGGCAGCACGAAAAAGTCTTGGATACAAGAGTGGTGGTTAGGATTATGAAAGATGTCAGACTTAGATCACACTGTTCTAAAGCCAAATCGATTCAGAGATGAAAAGAGTTGAATCAAACTAATTTTGTGGTGCTGAAAATTAATATGATGCTAAACAATGCTCTAATTTTGAAAATCTAAAGGAATACGACAATGTATTTGTCGCACAAAGAGCCCAACGCTGATTCATTTGGATCGCATGGCTGAGCCGTGGCATTATGCGACTGCTCAGCCATGAATCCAGGAGACACTGAGCTGAGCCTGAGAGCACAGCTTAAAGCGAACCTGTCACCAGGTTTGGCCATTATAAGATACAGTCACTGCCTTTTGGGGCTTATCTATCTTGCATTCTAGAATGCTGTAGATAAGCCCCCGATCCGATCTGAAAGATAAGAAAATAAGTTTTATTATACTCACCCAGGGGGAGGTCGGGTCCGATGGGTGTCGCAGGTCCGGGTCCAGCGCCTCCCATCTTCTTATGATCGTCGCCCTCCTGCTTGCTTCATGGCTCCCCGGAATTGCGCTCCTGCGCAGGCATACTTATCTGCCCTGTTGAGGGAAGAGCAAAGTACTGCAGTGCGAAGGCGCCGAGAAAGGTCAGAGAGGCCCAGAGCCTGTGTGTCATGATCCCAATGGCAGGGGATCACAAAAGGACAAGCACACAAAAAACAGAACAAGCTCTAGGGTGATGGAAACTGAGCTGACCGCGATCCTGAACCTAATTCACAACACTAGCAGTAGCCGGGGAATGTGCCTACGATGATTCTAGACGTCTCGCGCCAGCCGAAGGACTAGCTTCCCCTATTAGAAGAAACAAAGACCTCTCTTGCCTCCAGAGAAACACCCCACAGAAATAGCAGCCCCCCACATGTAATGACGGTGAAATGAGAGGAAAGCACATACGTAGTAATGAAAACAGATTCAGCAAAATGAGGCCCGCTAAAACTAGATAGCAGAGGATACAAAAGTGAACTGCGCGGTCAGCGAAAAACCCTACAAAAAACCATCCTGAAATTACCTGAACTCATGTGCCAACTCATGGAACATGAGGAGTAATATCAGCCCACTAGAGCAACCAGCAACAAGGAATCACATAACTGCAAGCTGGACTAAAACAAAAATAAAGCAAAACGTGGAACAGGAAAATCAAAAACTTAGCTTGTCCTGATGATTACAGAAGCGGAAAGCAGAGGTAACAAGACACACTGATTACATTGATCGCCGGCGAGGAAATGACAAGAAAGCCAGGTTAAATAGGAAACTCCCATATCCTGATAGAACAGGTGGACACCAGAGACCGCAGAGAACACAAGTCACCCAGTACCATCTGTAACCACCAGAGGGAGCCCAAAAACAGAATCCACAACAGTACCCCCCCCTTGAGGAGGGGTCACCGAACCCTCACGAGAACCACCAGGGCGACCAGGATGAGCCCTATGAAATGCACGGACCAAATCAGCAGCATGAACATCAGAGGCAACCACCCAAGAATTATCCTCCTGACCATAACCCTTCCACTTGACCAAATACTGAAGTTTCCGTCTGGAAACACGAGAATCCAAGATCTTCTCCACAACATACTCCAATTCTCCCTCCACCAGCACCGGAGCAGGAGGCTCAAGCGAAGGAACAACAGGTACCTCATACTTCCGCAACAACGACCGATGGAACACATTATGAATAGCAAACGATGCCGGGAGATCCAAACGAAACGACACAGGGTTAAGAATTTCCAAGATCCTATAGGGACCGATAAACCGAGGCTTGAACTTAGGAGAAGAGACCTTCATAGGAACAAAACGAGAAGACAACCACACCAAGTCCCCAACACGAAGTCGAGGACCCACGCGGCGACGGCGATTAGCAAACTGCTGAGCCCTCTCCTGGGACAACTTCAAATTGTCCACCACATGACTCCAAATCTGATGCAACCTATCCACCACCATGTCCACTCCAGGACAATCAGAAGGCTCCACCTGACCAGAGGAAAAACGAGGATGAAACCCCGAATTACAAAAGAAAGGAGAAACCAAGGTAGCAGAACTAGCCCGATTATTAAGGGCAAATTCGGCAAGCGGCAAAAAGGTAACCCAGTCATCTTGATCAGCAGAAACAAAACACCTTAAATAAGTTTCCAAGGTCTGATTAGTTCGTTCCGTCTGGCCATTCGTCTGAGGATGGAATGCAGACGAAAAGGACAAATCAATGCCCATCTTAGCACAGAACGTCCGCCAAAATCTAGACACAAACTGGGATCCCCTGTCAGAAACAATGTTCTCCGGAATCCCATGCAAACGAACCACGTTCTGAAAAAACAGAGGGACCAACTCAGAGGAGGAAGGTAACTTAGGCAAGGGGACCAGATGAACCATCTTAGAAAAGCGGTCACACACAACCCAGATGACGGACATTTTTTGAGAGACAGGGAGATCCGAAATAAAGTCCATGGAAATGTGCGTCCAAGGCCTCTTCGGGATAGGCAAAGGTGACAACAATCCACTGGCCCGAGAACAGCAAGGCTTAGTCCGAGCGCAAACTTCACAAGACTGCACAAAAGAACGCACATCCCTCGACAAGGAAGGCCACCAAAAAGACCTGGCCACCAAGTCTCTAGTACCAAATATTCCAGGATGACCTGCCAACGCAGAAGAATGGACCTCGGAGATGACTCTACTGGTCCAATTATCCGGAACAAACAGTCTTTCAGGCGGACAACGATCAGGTTTATCCGCCTGAAACTCCTGCAAAGCACGTCGCAAGTCTGGGAAGACAGCCGACAAAATCACCCCATCCCTAAGGATACCAGTGGGCTCAGAATTTCCAGGGGAATCAGGCACAAAACTCCTAGAAAGAGCATCCGCCTTCACATTCTTTGAACCTGGCAGGTATGAAACCACAAAATCGAAACGGGAGAAAAACAGTGACCAACGAGCCTGTCTAGGATTCAGACGCTTGGCAGACTCAAGGTAAATCAGATTTTTGTGATCAGTCAAGACTACCACACGATGTCTAGCACCCTCAAGCCAATGACGCCACTCCTCAAATGCCCACTTCATGGCCAAAAGCTCCCGATTACCAACATCATAATTCCGCTCAGTGGGCGAAAACTTTCTAGAAAAGAACGCACATGGCTTCATCACCGAGCAATCGGAGCTTCTCTGTGACAAAACCGCCCCCGCTCCAATCTCAGAAGCATCAACCTCAACCTGAAAAGGAAGCGAAACATCTGGCTGACGCAACACAGGAGCAGAAGAAAACCGGAGCTTAAGTTCCTGAAAGGCCTCCACAGCCGCAGGAGACCAATCAGCAACATCAGCACCCTTCTTAGTCAGATCCGTCAAAGGCTTAACAACACTAGAAAAATTAGTTATGAAACGACGATAAAAATTAGCAAAGCCCAAGAACTTCTGTAGACTCTTAAGAGATGTAGGCTGTGTCCAGTCACAAATAGCTTGAACCTTGACGGGATCCATCTCAATAGTAGAAGGGGAAAAAATATACCCCAAAAAAGAAATCTTCTGGACTCCAAAGAGACACTTTGAACCTTTTACAAACAAAGAATTGGCCCGCAAGACCTGAAACACCTTCCTGACCTGCTGAACATGGGACTCCCAGTCATCAGAAAAAACCAAAACATCATCCAAATACACAATCATAAATTTATCCAGATATTCACGGAAAATATCGTGCATAAAGGACTGGAAGACAGAAGGAGCATTAGAAAGTCCAAAAGGCATCACCAAATACTCAAAATGGCCCTCAGGCGTATTAAATGCGGTTTTCCACTCATCACCCTGCTTAATCCGCACAAGATTATACGCACCCCGAAGATCAATCTTAGTGAACCATTTAGCCCCCTTAATGCGAGCGAACAAATCAGTCAACAATGGCAAAGGATACTGATATTTGACCGTAATCTTATTCAAAAGACGGTAATCTATACAAGGCCTCAAGGAACCATCTTTTTTGGCCACGAAAAAAAAACCTGCTCCAAAGGAGATGAAGATGGACGGATATGTCCCTTTTCCAAGGACTCCTTAACATAATCCCGCATAGCAGTATGCTCTGGCACTGACAGATTGAACAAACGACCTTTAGGAAATTTACTGCCAGGAATCAAATCTATAGCACAATCGCAATCCCTGTGAGGAGGAAGCGAATTGAGCTTAGGCTCCTCAAAAACATCCCGATAATCAGACAAAAATACAGGAACCTCAGAAGGAGTAGATGAAGCGATAGAAATCGGAGGTGCATCATCATGAACCCCCTGACATCTCCAGCTTAACACAGACATCGCCTTCCAGTCCAAGACTGGATTATGAGTTTGTAACCATGGCAGACCAAGCACTAAGACATCATGTAAATTATACAGTACCAGGAAGCGAATCACCTCCTGATGAACGGGAGTCATACGCATGGTCACGTGTGTCCAGTACTGAGGTTTATTCATAGCCAAAGGTGTAGAGTCAATTCCTTTCAAAGGAATAGGGACTTCCAGAGGCTCCAGACTAAACCCACAGCGGTTGGCAAATGACCAATCCATAAGACTCAGGGCAGCGCCTGAATCCACATAGGCATCGACGGAAATGGCTGATAATGAACAAATCAGAGTCACAGACAGAATGAACTTAGACTGTAAAGTACTAATGGCAACAGACTTATCAACCTTTTTTGTGCGTTTAGAGCATGCTGATATAACATGAGCTGAATCACCACAATAAAAACACAACCCATTTTTCCGCCTATAGTTTTGCCGTTCACTTCTGGACTGAATTCTATCACATTGCATTGTCTCAGGTGCCTGTTCAGAAGACACCGCCAAATGGTGCACAGGTTTGCGCTCCCGTAAACGCCGATCAATCTGAATAGCCATAGTCATAGACTCATTCAGACCTGTAGGTGCCGGGAACCCCACCATAACATCTTTAATGGCCTCAGAAAGGCCATCTCTGAATTTTGCAGCCAGAGCGCACTCATTCCACTGAGTAAGCACCGACCATTTCCGAAATTTCTGACAATATATTTCTGCTTCATCTTGCCCCTGAGAGAGAGCCAATAAAGCTTTTTCAGCCTGAATCTCTAGGTTAGGTTCCTCATAGAGCAAACCCAATGCCAGAAAAAACGCATCCACATTGAGCAACGCAGGATCCCCTGGTGCCAATGCAAATGCCCAATTCTGAGGGTCACCCCGCAGGAAAGATATTACAATTTTGACTTGCTGAGCAGGGTCTCCAGAGGAGCAAGATTTCAAAGAAAGAAACAACTTGCAATTGTTCCTAAAATTCAGAAAACTAGATCTATCTCCAGAAAAAAACTCTGGGATAGGAATTCTAGGTTCAGACATAGGAGCATGTACAACAAAATTTTGTATATTTTGAACCTTAGCAGCAAGATTATTCAGGCTGGAAGCCAAACTCTGGACGTCCATGATAAACAGCTGAGGTCAGAGCCATTCAAGGATTAAGAGGAGGTAAGACGCAGCCAGGCTGCAATTAAGGCTAGGCAGCAAACTCTGAGGGAAGGAAAAAAAAAAAAAAAAACTTCCTCAGACTACTTTTCCTCCTACTTCAGCCAATACGATTACCACTTTTGGGCCGGCGATACTGTCATGATCCCAATAGCAGGGGATCACAAAAGGACAAGCACACAAAAAACAGAACAAGCTCTAGGGTGATGGAAACTGAGCTGACCGCGATCCTGAACCTAATTCACAACACTAGCAGTAGCCGGGGAACGTGCCTACGATGATTCTAGACATCTCGCGCCAGCCGAAGGACTAGCTTCCCCTATTAGAAGAAACAAAGACCTCTCTTGCCTCCAGAGAAACACCCCACAGAAATAGCAGCCCCCCACATGTAATGACGGTGAAATGAGAGGAAAGCACATACGTAGTAATGAAAACAGATTCAGCAAAATGAGGCCCGCTAAAACTAGATAGCAGAGGATACAAAAATGAACTGCGCGGTCAGCGAAAAACCCTACAAAAAACCATCCTGAAATTACCTGAACTCATGTGCCAACTCATGGAACATGAGGAGTAATATCAGCCCACTAGAGCAACCAGCAACAAGGAATCACATAACTGCAAGCTGGACTAAAACAAAAATAAAGCAAAACGTGGAACAGGAAAATCAAAAACTTAGCTTGTCCTGATGATTACAGAAGCGGAAAGCAGAGGTAACAAGACACACTGATTACATTGATCGCCGGCGAGGAAATGACAAGAAAGCCAGGTTAAATAGGAAACTCCCATATCCTGATAGAACAGGTGGACACCAGAGACCGCAGAGAACACAAGTCACCCAGTACCATCTGTAACCACCAGAGGGAGCCCAAAAACAGAATCCACAACACCTGTGCACTGCAGTACTTTGCTCTGCCCTCAACAGGGCAGATAAGTATGTAAGTAGGAGAGCCAGGCTCGGCGTGCTTCATCCGGGATGGATCCAGAACCACCGATGCTGTCACCTGAGTTGCAGGGGGAAGAGTTTAGTTCCCCGGACTGACTCTTGAATCCAAAGCGAGGGGAAGTGGTTAGGATAAAATGGTGGCAGAGCGCGGGAACAGCGGGAATTGTGACGAGAAGTTGCAGAGCGCGGAAGATAGGTGTTAGGCTCCCTGCGCTGCAGTGTCAGGAGAAAGCAGGTCCAAGCAATAGGGGCCCGCAGGTGGCTGCCAAACACTACCGACGGGGACACACCCAGACACCACTGTCCCTGCTGACTTCCATGACATCGCTTGGCGTGAGTGACTTTCCCCCCCGACCGGGCCCTGAGTTACACACTCCACAATAGGGGAACCAGGCCGCATGCAGATTGTGGCTGCTTGATTTACCTGCTCCTATACACTCGCGGGCAGTGTTGGTCGTGAACAAGAAGGACTGCTTCCCTCCTGGGTTTTCTTCTTCTGAATGCAGGAACTGCGACCATACATCAGAAGATCACTGACGACGCCGGAACCCCGCCTCTTTCCTCAGAGGGACAACACCGGATCCTTCAAGCATCCAGGCCGAGATGCCACCACCATCATCTCAGAGACTGCTCCTCCACATCGCAGGATAGATAGTTTGATTTCTTTGAACTTTACCCTCCCTCTGTTTACACTTGTTGCCCTTAAGTTTCCAATCACTTGTTCTACCATACTGTCTATCTCACACCTTCTCCCTGCGCGGAGTATACCTGTTATATTAAATTCTCACGTTAACTCTTGCTCTACCTCCGACCGTTACTGCATTCCTGTGCCTGCTTATAAGTACGCCTGGGCAGGAGCACGGTGCCGGGGAGCCATGACGCAAGCAGGAGGACTTCATGGCAAGAAAATAATAAAACGTATTTTTCTTATCTTTCAGGTCGAATCGGGGGCTTATCAACAGCATTATAGAATGCATTATAGAATGCTATAGATAAGCCCTGTAAGGCGGTGGCCGTATCTTATAATGGCCAAACCTGGTGATAGGTTCACTTTAAGTGTCTTGCTGTGACATCATTGATGTTACCACAGGCCATAGACAGCCACATTCCCACGGTCAGTTAAAAGTGAGCCGGCCAATGAACTGCAGTAACCTCTATGACGTCACCACTAGCACCATGAGTTGTTGGCAAATTTACCATGAAGAATAGATATTCTTCCTGTAAAAATGATATAAACCATGCTTAAACCAGACAAATAGACAGGTGGAAATTATGGTGTGACAAAACTGGCTATACGTAACTATGCATTACATTAATTTTTCCTGGTTAAAATGATGGTCTATCTATTGTGCGCAATCCTTGTTCTCTTCATTGGAAACTGTTAACAGTTAGCCATGCAGTCATGAGAAAAACTAAGTGTTCATTCTTTGAGTTCTATGGTTTTATGTATAAAGACATAAAAAAAACCATCTGCTCCTTAGAAAATCTTAAAATCATGCAAACAGCAACTCAGTTGAACAACAACATATAACAAATTACACTGCCATTTTTTTTAGCAAAAATTAGGCCAAACTGCAGAAGCAGTGTGTAATAATTTAAGCACATATTTACTATAAAAGTGTAGGATTTGTGGAACTCCTAAGGTGAACCCAGAGAACCGCGACAACGAACCTCCCAAGGGCGAGCTGGCCTGGTAAACCACCCCCTATACAGAGAGAGTCAGGGGCAGACCCAAAGGAAACTATTGTCACGGATGCTGATACCTGGGGACAGGACGTAGGAGAAGCACAAAAGGCAGGAGACTGGAGATATAAGAGGAACTGTACAAAACAGACAGAGGAGGACGAAGGGAGGACACTGACGAGAGGCTGGGAAACAAAGAGCAGACTGGGATGGACGGAAGGCACACGGAGAGTGCTACTGAGGGGTACCAGGACAGGGAAGCACTGGATACGACACAGTGCAAAAACACAGGACTGAGTGGGAGAGAAACAGGAAAGCTCAGGGAAGCAAGGGACCTGAAGCTAGCGTGAAGCACAACAGACAATCAGGCAAGGAGCAGGGGGAGAGGCTACCTGATATAGGACGGACAGCGTAGCACTTCCGGGTCAGGAAACCTCCAGGATCACGAAGGGGAGAAACGGAGCAAACGAAGACCAGCCTATGGTAGTGTGCGTGCGCCGCCAGAGCAGGAAGGTGAAGTGCATATGCGCCAGCGTCGGGAAGCAGGATCCAGCGAGGAGGCAGGAAGAGAGAAGGCCAGGCAGCGCGCAGACGCCCGGGAGCATGCAGAGCCGGAAACGCACGCCGGGAGCCGGAAGAAGACTCAACAGAAGCGGCAGCAGCAGCGGCGCGCCGGGACAGGTAAGTATGTGAAGAGCCAGAGGGGGATGCGGGAGGCATGACAAAAAGGTAAGTATGTCCTCCAGGTTCTCTGGTTTCCCACACTCCAAAGACATACTTAGGGAATTTATATTATGAGCCCCAATGGATACAGCAATGATAATGTATGTAAAGCGCTGCAGTATATGATAGCGCTATATAAGCAATGCACAATAAATAAATTAGTAGCAGCTAGCTGCTGCTAATCAAATGTCCTTGATTATTAATTGTGTATCAGCAAGTGTAATCAACTATAGAAAAGCAGACGTTTTGGCAGTTTGCTTGTCCTAAGCAATCAGCCATGTGTTAATACAATTATTGATTGAGAGAGGACTCTCTCTACTTGCGGTGGACACCGCGTAGCCTTTGTGCCTCTCTCTCTCCCGCTGGTCGGACTGACCTGCCGCACAATACTGTTCCCAGTATATATTTTCCAGTAAACTTACTGTATCCTCAGGCTTGATGTAAACTAGTTAATTTCTACCGGGGTTCTACTACTATATGTACCACTCTCGCTATATTTAGCATACTGATGAAGGTCCTTTGCAGACCGAAACGTTTGTGACTACTGTATGTATTTTAAAGGGAAGGTACCGTGTTTGTAGGCCATTAATAAATCACTGTAATGTAGCATAACATGCTGCTATAAGCAAGTTTGAAATGCATGTGAAACAGATTTCATGTGTTATGTGAGTTTAAAGAATGCACTGGGGGCTGACATTTCGGTTTTGCAGCAGTAGCAGGGCACTATCAGTGTCAGATTACGGCACCCCATGGACATAGGGTCAGCGCCGGTCTATTATCTCCTATCTGTAACATTGCAGCAGCATTAGCAGTGAGCTGGGCACGCCTCTGTGGGCTACACAACTTACTGCTGTAGGTGTGACTAGCTGCCATTTTATTATAGCCCTGTGCTCTCTATCGCAAGACAGAAGAAGCCCTCACTGCTCCTCTGTACTCCAGGCAGGCACATCCTCTGCTCCTCACATGCTGCCCTGTGTGCTTCTCCTGCTGTGCCTCTGCCTCCCCCTCACACACAGTCCCTGTGATCTCTGGTAAGCTGCACTCACAGCCTGCAGAGAGGGAGGTGACACCTGGAGAGAGAGAGCAGGGCAGCTGACAGGACAGGGATTAAGGTGGGGGAAGGGGGATGGCAAGAATGTTATTCACAAAAAATGCTGCTGAGCCCACTGTGTTCTGCTCCTCTGTAAACAAGCTGTGCCTCTGATGCAGTAACTGCTGGTGATAGCAGAACACAGGGCAGTCACACACAAAATGGTGCTGCCCTGTGATGCTGCTCTTCATTCTGCCCCAGGGATATTAGACCACCCAAAAGGGGAGGGAAATGGTGATGTCAGCAGTTACTGCCCCAATTTTCCAGCAAAGAGTAAAGTTGCTAAATCTTACTATAGCTGCTTGAGGTCTAAAACGGAAAATGCTCCACCTAGTGGTAAATATGTATATTTGTAGAAAAATATATAATATTTTTCATATAGAAATGTTTGCAAACAGTGCAAACATTGCATTAATACATTTTAATTACTATTTTAAGCTTAATTTCACAAAAAAAAACAAAATACAAGAAAACTGGTGGCACCTTCCCTTTAAACACCCTCTTTCTGCATCTGTCTAAACTTTGCAAACTTCCATCTGAACAAAATACAAGACTTCTAGAACAATGTCCTTTGGACAGACAAAATCAAAGTAGAGGCCTTTGACAATAATACCCTGTATCACATTTGGAGACAAACAAACAGTCTCTTAGAATCAGATGATAACAAAACCTTTGAAGACAATATGTTTTTTGTTATAGAATCATCTACTCTCTGTATATGTGACAAATGTTGATTGTGGAAAAACATATAAATACCTGTAGGTATACAGTATAATTTTTTGTATGCTTTGTCTTTATGTCTTTCAACACTACAATTGTCATTTGTGTGTTTTAGACCCATCATTTTGTGATCATTGATGACCTCAAGCCATTAACATTCTACCACGTTAAGGTCCACATCATTGCCCTTAATTATTCATCTACAGAGAAAACCTTCCTCACTCCTACATTAGTTCTGTAAGGTGAGTTACAGTGGGCCATTTTGACAGTGTGGATTCCTGATGTAATAATCCTAATTGACTTTTATATAATTAAGTGAAATTGAAGATATGTGGCTTTTTTCATTGCATAATAAGGCTTTCCCTATTATCTTTTATTAGAATTGTCTTTCATAATCAGAAAATAACAAGGATGAGTTCACACCATATTGAGGTAGATATCAAACCTATGCCTAGACGGAGACATATATATACTTTTTTTTTTTTTGTATGAGCACGTCAGACATATTTATTGCGAAAACAACAAAAAGGGAGCTCCATAGTGTGTCAGTGGGATTAAATGAAAGTTGTCATGTCCAGACACGCTATGCACCCACAGATATACTGTACCTGTTATGTACAGGTAATTAGCATTTAAAGCCCATTTAGCCAGTTTAAGAGAGCAACAGGGAGAAAACTAAATTATATTCAGTGAGTGCAGCTGTAAACACTTCTTGGCACTTGGATTGACAGCCTACTCTGCTGTGTATGTCTGCAGAACAGAATGACAATCCCATCTCCTGAGACTGATTACAGTGCACTGACTATTTAGTGAGTGGTGACTATAAATGTCCTCTGCTCCGCTCTGATGACTGGAAGCAGGCGGATATAAGTTCATTTTTGTCCTTGTAGCCTATGCTCCAGTGAGTCAGCTAAACAGGATTTAAATGCTATTAACCTGAAGATTACCAATATATTTGCAGTAAAATAGTTTTTGTACTGGATGTGACCAGTTCTCATTAAATTGTGTTAAAATGTACTGTAGGAAAGTAGCTAACCTTAACAAATGGAACAATAGCAGGCCCAACTCTGTGTAGCTCTATTTGTCTGAACAATGAATGAACCTGACAATGGTGGACTCACTACGCCACTGGATAAGTTTACCCTGGAGCGGTGTAACCAAGTAACTACCTGGTCTTCACTAGAGCCTCTGATGGTGAGGTTGGGCTTGGGCCATTAGGGTAGTCACCAGGTGCCACTACATGGCAGTCTCTTAACCTGCAGCAGCTGACAGAGGGGTCAGAGGCACAAAACGAAGTATTGAGAGCAAAGACAGAGATGTGTTCAGATAGTCTAAGGTTAGGGTGGGCAGCAATAATAAACCTTGACAGGGGACTAGTAACAGACTACAACTAGAAACCAAAGTTCAAGCAAGGTGGGAGGGAGGAGCTGCCTAATATATCCCGCTCCAACAACAGGGGAATTCAGCAGTGCTGCAAGATGCAGTTTAGCATGATGGACTGACACTGGGAAGAGCAGAGCAGTGAACAAAGAGAGTAGGATGGTGCTGAGAAAACGTGAACCTGGCTGATGCACCACCTGCTGAACCCAATCAACTTCTGGCTTCAATTTAAATTATGCTTCAATTCAGTTAGAATAAAAGCAAGTATGTTCCAATGTAGTTAAAAGGCTTTATTTAGAAAACGCATTCCGGTAATTGACAAATGTATTCGATAAATTCTAACAATACTGAACCTGATTCATCAAGATCGGCATCCACGTCGATCTTGATGAGGGGGTGTCCTGGATGCTTCTGATTCATAAAGAGGCATAAGAATCAGGAGCGTTGGATGAGCGGTACACACCTTTGTGTGCGCCTCACCACCAATCCTAATCTAGACCTTGCCGGCATAAGATTTTTGGCTTAGCGAAAGCCACTGCTCTTCATCAATTTGACAATTGGCGGTCGCCATGCCCCAGCTTCATTCATTTCAGAGGAGTTTGGAGAAACTGGCATGAAAACACCAAAAGTCACATTTTGGCACAACACTAGAATTCTGGCCTGTTGCCTAAATAAAGCCTTTTTACCACATTGGACCATACTCTTTTGAATCATTGACAGCACCCAAGTGAAACCACGTTTATTCTATCTGAATTGAAGGAAACATACACATTGGGAAAATGTAAAATAGAAAATAATGGTTGATTCATCCTGCCTGAATCACAAGCCGCATAAATCAGACTTAGGCCGGAGTCACACTAGAGAGGAATACGGACGAGTGCTATGCAAGAAAAAAATCACATATCACTTGGACCAATGTTAATCTATGGGGCAGCTCCCATCATCCGTTTTTTTCTCAGCCGTTTTATACGTGCGAGTGAAATCGCATTATGCTGCAATTTGCACCGTATATCGGCCGAGACTCACCAATGCAAGTCTATGGATGCAAGAGAAACTCGCACACAACACGGACCATCAGTGTGACTTGCGAGAAATACGCACCGGTGTCCTTTGAAAAGTCGGCAATTCAGTGTGGTGTACAGTAAAATCACACTGACAGCTTACATTAGAATAGATAAAATAGATACATATATATATATATATACATACAGTTATATGAAAAAGTTTGGGCACCCCTATTAATCTTAAGCTTAATGTTTTATAAAAAATGATTTTTTTTTGCAACAGCTATTTCAGTTTCATATATCTAATAACTGTTGGACACAGTAATGTTTCTGCCTTGAAATGAGGTTTATTGTACTAACAGAAAATGTGCAATCTGCATTCAAGCAAAATCTGACAGGTGCATAAGTATGGGCACCCTTATCATTTTCTTGTTTTAAATACTTCTACCTACTTTTTACTGACTTACTAAGGCTGGTTTCAAAAACGCATGTAAACGCGTGCAAACGCTGCGTTTTTTTGACGCATGCTTTTTTGCATGTGGTGAAAAAAACGCAGCGTTTTGACGCATTTACATGCGTTTTTTCATGCGTTTGCGTTTTTTAAACGCATGCTGAGAAATGTGTGACAGCTGCCAATCATCAAAATAAAGTAAAAAACCCACTATAAACAGAAATAGTTAGGGTTAGGGGTAGGGTTAGGGGTAGGGATCATAACCCTAACCCTAAAGGGATCCTAACCCTAACCCTACCCCTAACCCTAAAGGGATCCTAACCTGTTATGGACCTGGTGGTTAGGAGCACCCGGAACGACCTGATGGTTAAACTCACACAGGACAAGCTCTGGGAAGGGGAAGCTCTGCTGACCGCAACCCCTAATCCTATCACACAACTAGAAATAGCCGTGGAGCGTACCTAACATGACCTAGACGCCTCTTCACAGCCTAAGAGCTAACTAGCCCTAAAGATAAAAAATAAAGCCTACCTTGCCTCAGAGAAGTTCCCCAAAGGAAAAGGCAGCCCCCCACATATATTGACTGTGAGTTAAGATGAAAGTCACAAACACAGAAATGAAACAGGTTTCAGCAAAGGGAGGCCAGACTTACTAAACAGACTGAGGATAGCAAAGGTATCTTTGCGGTCAGCACAAAAAACTACAAAAAGACCACGCAGAGTGTGCAAAAAGACCTCCGCACCGACTCACGGTGCGGAGGTGCCACTCTGCATCCCAGAGCTTCCAACTAGCAAGGAAAAATCATGATAGCCAGCTGGACAAGGAAACAATGAACAAATAAATGACTAGCAGGGACTTAGCTTCTGCTGGAGTAGACAGGTCACCAGAAAGATCCAAGAGCGAACTGAACCAGTACAAGAACATTGACAGCTGGCATGGAGTAACGATCTGAGTGGAGTTAAATAGGGCAGCCAGCCAAAGAATAACCTACGTCACCTGTGGAAGGAACCTCAGAAGCAGCAGCTCCACTCACAGCCACCAGAGGGAGTCCATGGACAGAACTCGCCGCAGTACCATTCATGACCACAGGAGGGAGCTCGATAACAGAATTCACAACACTAACCCTAACCCTAAAGGGATTAGGGTTAGGGTTAGGATCCCTTTAGGGTTAGGGTTAGGATCCCTTTAGGGTTAGGGTTAGGGTTAGGGGTAGGGTTAGGATCCCATTAGGGTTAGGATCCCTTTAGGGGTAGGGTTAGGGTTAGGGGTAGGGTTAGGGACAGGGTTAGGATCCCTTTAGGGTTAGGATCCCTTTAGGGTTAGGATCCCTTTAGGGTTAGGAGTAGGGTTAGGATCCCTTTAGGGTTAAGGTTAAGGGTAGGGTTAGGATCCCTTTAGGGTTAGGGTTAGGGGTAGGGTTAGGGGTAGGGTTAGGATCCCTTTAGGGTTAGGGGTAGGGTTAGGATCCCTTTAGGGTTAGGGGTAGGGTTAGGGTTAGGATCCCTTTAGGGTTAGGGGTAGGGGTAGGGTTAGGATCCCTTTAGGGTTAGGGTTAGGGGTAGGGTTAGGGATAGGATCCCTTTAGGGTTAGAGTTAGGATCCCTTTAGGGTTAGGGGTAGGGTTAGGGTTAGGATCCTTTTAGGGTTAGGGGTAGGGTTAGGGTTAGGTGTTATGACCTGGTGGTTAGGAGCACCCGGTACGACCTGATAGTTAAACTCACACAGGACAAGCTCTGGGATGTGGGAGCTCTGCTGGCCGCAACCCCTAATCCTATCACACAACTAGAAATAGCCGTGGAGTGTTCCTGACTCTCCCTAGATGCCTCTTCACAGCCTAAGAGCTAGCTAGCCCTAGAGATAGAAAATAAAGCCTACCTTGCCTCAGAGAAATTCCCCAAAGGAAAAGGCAGCCCCCCACATATATTGACTGTGAGTAAAGATGAAAGTCACAAACGCAGAAATGAAACAGGTTTCAGCAAAGGGAGGCCAGTCTTACTAAACAGACAGAGGATAGGAAAGGTATCTTTGCGGTCAGCACAAAAAACTACAAAAGACCACGCAGAGTGTGCAAAAAGACCTCCGCACCAACTAACGGTGCGGAGATGCCACTCTGCATCCCAGAGCTTCCAGCTAGCAAGACAAAATCATAAGAACCAGCTGGACAAGGAAACAATGAACAAATAATAACTATCAAGAACGTAGCTTCTGCTGGAGAAGACAGGTCACCAGAAAGATCCAAGAGCGAACTGAACCAATGCAGGAACATTGACAGCTGGCATGGAGTAACGATCTGAGTGGAGTTAAATAGAGCAGCCAACCAAAGGATAAACCACGTCACCTGTGTAAGGAACCTCAGAAGCAGCAGCTTCACTCACAGCCACCAGAGGGAGTCAATGGACAGAACTCGCCGAAGTACCATTCACGACCACAGGAGGGAGTTTGACAACAGAATTCACAACAGTACCCCCCCTCCCTTGAGGAGGGGTCACCGAACCCTCACCAGATCCTCCAGGCCGATCAGAATGAGCCAAATGAAAGGCACGAACTAGATCGGCAGCATGAACATCAGAGGCAAAAACCCAGGAATTATCTTCCTGACCATAACCCTTCCACTTGACCAGGTACTGGAGTTTCCGTCTCGAAACACGAGAATCCAAAATCTTCTCCACCACATACTCCAACTCCCCCTCGACCAACACCGGGGCAGGAGGATCAACGGAGGGAACCATAGGCGCCACGTATCTCCGCAACAACGACCTATGGAACACATTATGGATGGCAAAAGAAGCTGGAAGGTCCAAACGAAATGACACAGGATTAAGAACTTCAGAAATCCTATATGGCCCAATGAAACGAGGCTTAAACTTAGGAGAGGAAACCTTCATAGGAACATGACGAGATGACAACCAAACCAAATCCCCAACACGAAGTCGGGGACCAACACAGCGCCGGCGGTTAGCGAAACGTTGAGCCTTCTCCTGAGACAATGTCAAATTGTCCACCACATGAGTCCAAATCTGCTGCAACCTGTCCACCACCGTATCCACACCAGGACAGTCCGAAGGCTCAACCTGCCCTGAAAAGAAACGAGGATGGAAACCAGAATTACAGAAAAAAGGAGAAACTAAAGTAGCCGAGCTGGCCCGATTATTAAGGGCGAACTCAGCCAAAGGCAAGAAGGACACCCAATCATCCTGATCAGCAGAAACAAAGCATCTCAGATATGTTTCCAAAGTCTGATTAGTTCGTTCGGTTTGGTCATTAGTCTGAGGATGGAAAGCCGAAGAAAAAGACAAATCAATGCCCATCTTAGCACAAAAGGACCGCCAAAACCTCGAAACAAACTGGGAACCTCTGTCCGAGACGATGTTCTCTGGAATGCCATGCAAACGAACCACATGCTGGAAAAACAATGGTACCAAATCAGAGGAGGAAGGCAATTTAGACAAGGGTACCAAATGGACCATCTTAGAGAAGCGATCACAAACCACCCAAATGACCGACATCCTTTGAGAAACAGGGAGATCAGAAATAAAATCCATGGAAATATGCGTCCAGGGCCTCTTCGGGACCGGCAAGGGCAAAAGCAACCCACTGGCACGAGAACAGCAGGGCTTAGCCCGAGCACAAGTCCCACAGGACTGCACAAAAGAACGCACATCCCGTGACAAAGAAGGCCACCAAAAGGATCTAGCCACCAAATCTCTGGTACCAAAGATTCCAGGATGACCGGCCAACACCGAACAATGAACCTCAGCGATAACTCTACTAGTCCATCTATCAGGGACAAACAGTTTCTCCGTAGGACAACGGTCAGGTCTATCAGCCTGAAACTTCTGCAGCACGCGCTGCAAATCAGGGGAGATGGCAGACAAAATTATCACCTCTTTAAGAATACCCGCTGGCTCCGGAACACCCGGAGAGTCAGGCACAAAACTCCTTGACAGGGCATCAGCCTTCACATTCTTAGATCCCGGAAGGTATGAAACCACAAAATCAAAACAGGAGAAAAAGAGCGACCATCGAGCCTGTCTAGGATTCAACCGTTTGGCAGACTCGAGATAAGTCAAATTCTTGTGATCCGTCAAGACCACCACGCGATGTTTAGCTCCTTCAAGCCAATGTCGCCACTCCTCGAATGCCCACTTCATGGCCAACAACTCTCGATTGCCAACATCATAATTGCGCTCAGCAGGCGAGAATTTTCTAGAAAAGAAGGCACATGGTTTCATCACCGAGCCATCAGAACTTCTTTGCGACAAAACAGCCCCTGCTCCAATCTCAGAAGCATCAACCTCGACCTGAAACGGGAGCGAAACATCTGGCTGGCACAACACAGGGGCAGAAGAAAAACGACGCTTCAACTCCTGAAAAGCCTCTACAGCCGCAGAGGACCAATTGACCACATCAGCACCTTTCTTGGTCAAATCAGTCAACGGTTTAGCAATACTAGAAAAATTAGCGATGAAGCGACGGAAAAATTAGCAAAGCCCAGGAACTTCTGCAGGCTCTTCATAGATGTCGGCTGAGTCCAATCATAAATGGCCTGAACTTTAACAGGGTCCATCTTGATAGTAGAAGGGGAAAAAATGAAACCCAAAAATGAAACCTTCTGAACTCCAAAGAGACACTTTGACCCCTTCACAAACAAGGAATTTGCACGAAGGACCTGGAACACCATTCTGACCTGCTTCACATGAGACTCCCAATCGTCCGAAAAGACCAAAATGTCATCCAAATATACAATCATGAATCTATCCAGGTACTCTCGGAAGATGTCATGCATAAAGGACTGAAACACAGATGGAGCATTAGAAAGCCCGAATGGCATAACCAGGTACTCAAAATGGCCCTCGGGCGTATTAAATGCTGTTTTCCATTCATCACCCTGTTTAATTCGCACAAGATTATACGCCCCTCGAAGATCAATTTTGGTGAACCAACTAGCCCCCTTAATCCGAGCAAACAAATCAGACAGCAGCGGCAAAGGATACTGAAATTTGACTGTGATCTTATTAAGAAGGCGGTAATCAATACAAGGTCTCAAAGAGCCATCCTTCTTGGCCACAAAAAAGAACCCTGCTCCCAATGGTGACGACGATGGGCGAATATGACCCTTCTCCAAGGATTCCTTTCTATAACTCCGCATAGCGGCGTGCTCTGGCACAGATAAATTAAACAGTCGGCCCTTAGGAAACTTACTACCAGGAATCAAATTAATAGCACAATTGCAATCCCTATGAGGAGGTAGGGCACCGGATTTGGGCTCTTCAAATACATCCCGGTAATCTGATAAAAACTCAGGGACTTCAGAAGGAGTGGAAGGCGAAATTGACAACAATGGAACATCACCATGTACCCCCTGACAACCCCAGCCGGACACAGACATAGATTTCCAATCCAACACTGGATTATGGACCTGTAGCCATGGCAACCCCAAAACGACCACATCATGCAGGTTATGCAACACCAAAAAGCGAATATCCTCCTGATGTGCAGGAGCCATGCACATGGTCAATTGAGTCCAGTACTGAGGCTTATTCTTGGCCAAAGGCGTAGCATCAATTCCTCTCAATCGAATAGGATACTGCAAGGGCTCCAAGAAAAAACCACAGCGCCTGGCAAACTCCAAGTCCATCAAATTCAGGGCAGCGCCTGAATCCACAAATGCCATAACAGAATAGGACGACAGAGAGCAAATCAGAGTAACGGACAAAAGAAATTTAGACCGTACCGTACCAATGGTGGCAGACCTAGCGAACCGCTTAGTGCGCTTAGGACAATCGGAGATAGCATGAGTGGATTCACCACAGTAAAAACACAGCCCATTCCGACGTCTGTGTTCTTGCCGTTCAGCTCTAGTCAAAGTCCTATCACACTGCATAGGCTCAGGCCTATGCTCAGAGAATACCGCCAGATGGTGCACAGCTTTGCGCTCATGCAAGCGCCGATCGATCTGAATGGCCAAGGACATAGACTCATTCAGACCAGCAGGTGTGGGAAATCCCACCATGACATCCTTAAGGACTTCAGAAAGACCCTTTCTGAAAATTGCCGCCAGGGCACACTCATTCCACTGAGTAAGCACAGACCACTTTCTAAACTTCTGACAGTACACCTCCGCTTCATCCTGACCCTGACACAAATCCAGCAAGAGTTTCTCTACCTGATCCACTGAATTTAGTTCATCATAAAGCAATCCAAGCGCCAGAAAAAACGCATCAACATCACACAATGCAGGATCTCCTGGAGCAAGGGAAAATGCCCAGTCTTGAGGGTCACCACGCAATAAAGAAATAATGATTTTTACTGGTTGAACGGGGTCACCAGAGGAGCGGGGTTTCAAAGCTAGAAACAGTTTACAATTATTTTTGAAATTCAAGAACTTAGATCTATCCCCAGAAAATAAATCAGGAATAGGAATTTTAGGCTCTAACATAGGATTCTGAACCACAAAATCTTGAATGTTTTGTACCCTTGCAGTGAGATGATCCACACAAGAGGACAGACCTTGAATGTCCATATCTACACCTGTGTCCTGAACCACCCAAAGGTTTAGGGGAAAAGAAAGACAAAACACAGTGCAAAGAAAAAAAAATGGTCTCAGAAATTCTCCTATCCATCTATTGAGATGCATCAATACTTTGGGCCAGCTATACTGTTATGACCTGGTGGTTAGGAGCACCCGGTACGACCTGATAGTTAAACTCACACAGGACAAGGTCTGGGATGTGGGAGCTCTGCTGACCGCAACCCCTAATCCTATCACACAACTAGAAATAGCCGTGGAGCGTTCCTGACTCTCCCTAGACGCCTCTTCACAGCCTAAGAGCTAGCTAGCCCTAGAGATAGAAAATAAAGCCTACCTTGCCTCAGAGAAATTCCCCAAAGGAAAAGGCAGCCCCCCACATATATTGACTGTGAGTAAAGATGAAAGTCAAAAACGCAGAAATGAAACAGGTTTCAGCAAAGGGAGGCCAGTCTTACTAAACAGACAGAGGATAGGAAAGGTATCTTTGCGGTCAGCACAAAAAACTACAAAAGACCGCGCAGAGTGTGCAAAAAGACCTCCGCACCGACTAACGGTGCGGAGATGCCACTCTGCATCCCAGAGCTTCCAGCTAGCAAGACAAAATCATAAGAACCAGGTGGATAAGGAAACAATGAACAAATAATAACTATCAGGAACTTAGCTTCTGCTGGAGAAGACAGGTCACCAGAAAGATCCAAGAGCGAACTGAACCAATGCAGGAACATTGACAGCTGGCATGGAGTAACGATCTGAGTGGAGTTAAATAGAGCAGCCAACCAAAGGATAAACCACGTCACCTGTGTAAGGAACCTCAGAAGCAGCAGCTTCACTCACAGCCACCAGAGGGAGTCCATGGACAGAACTCGCCGAAGTACCATTCACGACCACAGGAGTGAGTTTGACAACAGAATTCACAACAGTTAGGATCCCTTTAGGGTTAGGGTTAGGATCCCTTTATCACCTTTATGGTGGGGGGTGGCATATCAGTGTGTTTTCTGTTTTTTTTAAATAAAAAGCATGCGTTTTTAAAGCAAACAAACGCATGTGCTTAAAAACGCATGCGTTTCCATTGACTCCAATGTATTTTTTGACACAAAAAAAACGCATGAAAACGCATGCGTTTTTATGTGTCAAAAAAAGCCTCTCAAAAATACTACAAGTTGCATTTCTGAAAAAGAACGCATACAGCAAAAAAACGCATGCGTTTCAAAACGCGGCCAAACGCGTACAACAAAAAACGCATGCGTTTTCAATGTTAAATATAGGAAAAAAAGCATGCTTTTTTTGTGCAAAAAACGCTGCAGACAAAAACGCAAGTGTGAAACCACCCTAAAGCACTTATTTTTGTTTTCTAACCTCATTGAGCTTTGAACTTCATAGCCAAATGTATGCAATCATGAGAAAAGCTACTTAAAGTGGCCACTTACAAGTTGTTCTCCTGATTGAATCTCCTCTGAAGAGTGGCATCATGGGCTCCTCAAAACAACTGTCTAATGATCTGAAAACAAAGATTATTCAACATAGTTGTTCAGGGGAAGGATACAAAAAGCTGTCTCAGAGATTTAACCTGTCAATCTCCACTATGAGGAACATAGTAAGGAAATGGAAGAACACAGGTACAGTTCTTGTTAAGGCCAGAAGTGGCAGGCCAAGAAAAACATCAGAAAGGCAGAGAAGAAGAATGGCGAGATCAGTCAAGGACAATCCTCAGACCACCTCCAGAGAGCTGCAGCATCAACTTGCTGCAGATGGTGTCACTGTGCATCAGTCAACTATACAACGCACTTTGCACAAGGAGAAGCTGTATGGGAGAGTGATGCGAAAGAAGCCGTTTCTGCAAGCATGCCACAAACAGAGTCTGCTGAGGTATGCAAAAGCACATTTGGAGAAGCCAATTTCTTTTTGGAAGAAGGTCCTGTGGACTGATGAAACCAAGATTGAGTTGTTTGGTCATACAAAAAGGCGTTATGCTTGGCGGCCAAAAAACACAGCATTCCAAGAAAAACACTTGCTACCCACAGTAAAATTTAGTGGAGGTTCCATCATGCTTTGGGGCTGTGTGGCCAATGCCGGCACCGGGAATCTTGTTAAAGTTGAGGGACGCATGGATTCCTCTCAGTATCAGCAGATTCTTGACAATAATGTTCATGAATCAGTGACAAAGTTGAAGTTACGCAGGGGATGGATCTTTCAGCAAGACAATGATCCAAAACACCGCTCCAAATCTACTCAGGCATTCATGCAGAGGAACAATTACACTGTTCTGGAATGGCCATCCCAGTCCCCAGACCTGAATATCATTGAACATCTGTGGGATCATTTGAAGAGGGCTGTCCATGCTCAGCGACCATCAAACTTAACTGAACTGGAATTGTTTTGTAAAGAGGAATGGTCAAAAATACCTTCATCCAGGATCAAGGAACTCATTAAAAGCTACAGGAAGCGACTAGAGGCTGTTATTTTTGCAAAAGGAGGATCTACTAAATATTAATGTCACTTTTCTGGTGGGGTGCCCATACTTATGCACCTGTCAAATTTTGTTTGAATGCAGATTGCACATTTTCTGTTAGTACAATAAACCTCATTTCAAGGCAGAAACATTACTGTGTCCAACAGTTATTAGATATATGAAACTGAAATAGCTGTTGCAAAAAAAAACAATTTTTATAAAACATTAAGCTTAAGATTAATAGGGGTGCCCAAACTTTTTCATATAACTGTATGTGTCAGTGACACAGATATATATATATATATATATATTATACTAGATGGTGGCCCGATTCTAACGCATCGGGTATTCTAGAATATGTATGTCCACGTAGTATATTGCCCAACCACGTAGTATATTGCCCAGCCACGTAGTATATTGCCCAGTGACGTAGTATATTGCCCAGCCACGTAGTATATTGCCCAGCCACATAGTATATTGCCCAGCCACGTAGTTCACGTACTATATTGCCCAGTGACATAGTATATTGCCCAGCTACGTAGTATATTGCCCAGCCACGTACTATATTGCCCAGTCACATAGTATATTGCCCAGCTACGTAGTATATTGCCCAGTCACATATAGTAGATAAGGAGTCTAAGGGGTTAATGGTGGGGCGGTGACGTCAGAGGACTGAGCTGTGTGGCCGCTGTTCCCGCCTGTCTGGGATCATTGATGATTAGCCGCGGTCACGTGGTTACCTGGGGAGGAGGTGAAGTTCTGGCTGGCGCCGCTCACAGCCTGGTTGTGGAAGTGTCGGACGGGCAGGGTGATGTCCGCCTGCAGCCCCGGCCCCCACACCAGGCTCCGCTCCGGGCTCACAGCCTCCGGACACCCGGCAGCGCGGAGGCTCCCTGCACAGAACAACAGGAGCAGCAGCAGCGGCGCCATCCTCCTCCTGGTTGCATTGCGGTCTCGCGAGATGATGACGTAACAGTCTCGCGAGACCGTACGTCATCATCTCGCGAGACCGCAATGCATGCAGCGGTCACCGAGGCGTCGCGCGGAGTGGGAAAGGCCGGTTCCTGATCCAGGGGGGCCACCGGAGGGTGAGTATGTAACAATTTTTTATTTTTTTAATAATTTTTAACATTAGATATTTTTACTATTCATGCTGCATAGGCAGCATAAATAGTAAAAAGGTGGTCACACAGGGTTAATAGTGGCGGTAACCGAGTGCGTTACACCGCGGTCAACGCTGCCTTTAACCCTGTGTGAGCGCTGACCGGAGGGGAATATGCGGATGCCGGGCACTGACTGCGGGGAGGAAGGAGCGGCCATTTTTTTCCGGACTGTGCCCGTCGCTGATTGGTCGCGGCAGCCATGACAGGCAGCTGCCGAGACCAATCAGCGAATGAATAACTGTGACAGACAGAAGGACAGACAGACAGAAGTGACCCTTAGACAATTATATAGTAGATATATATATACCGTATGTCTTTATATTTCATAGAGAGATAGATAGCAGAATAGCAGATATTTCATTTGTCGGCTTCTGTAAAATCACTGCAGGAGCCGACAGGATAGGAGACATGGTTTACATACAGTAAACCATTGCAGAACAGTTAGATTTATAGATGTCAGTGTCTAATACTGTTAGCACTATGTGTGTGCAAAATTTGGAACCTGTATGTATTTAATAAAAGAATGTATTCACGGAAAAAACTGGCATCGGCTCCCACGCAATTTTCTGCGCCAGAGAGGGAAAGCCATGGTTATTGCCCCCCCCCTCCCCCCTCCGGTTAAAAGCATCTGCTCCCAGCCACCCCAGAAAAGGCGCATCTGTAAGATGTGCCAATTCTGGCACCTAGAGGTGGCATATGGGGTAATGAGGGGTTATTGTCACCTTTGTATTGTAAGGTGACATTAAGCCCAGTAGTAATGGAGAGGTGTCAATAAGATAAAGTTTGTAAAGGGTTAAATAAACACACAGGCATGCAGAATAAAGAATTTTAATGAAATGAAAGACCAAACAGTTTTGCAATCTTTATTCTTCTGCCATTCCAAATGAAGCTCTTGATCTCCTGTAATAAATTAAAAAATAACAAACCAACAATATACCCATACCTGTCCGGCGTACAGTCAGTCCCATGCCGTAATCCATATCTGGGGTATATACAGTTTACAACCGGGTGCAGTGCTAATGTGACCATTCCAGTTGTAAACTACTGGGGAAATGCTGGGAGCGGAGCTTCAGTGACTAGCAGTGACGTCACCGAAGCTGCGCTCCCTGGCTTTAGCAAATACAGAGTCAGTGACTGATTCATGCGGTCCATGGCTTGATAGTTTTCCTTAAAGCTGAATTTGGGGCCTAATGCAGTGTAGCTTTAGTCTAATTATGTCTTAAATTTTCCTTCAAAGTTTTTAAATCTATTTAACTGTTATTTAAAAATCCTAAGTGTTACCAAAATGACTGCCGTTACCACTTCTACAAGATTTCTGTGACCTCGCCATTTGCCCCATTACACTGGAATCTGTCTCCAGTACCTCTCTTGATCCATAATTAGGAAGATTTGGAAGGCACATGAAACCATTAGTCATGTCTAATTCCCACAAGAACAAGTAGAAGCTGCAGTTTTCTTTGGCTGGAGTCACATGAACGATGATTTTCTCGTGTGAGAGAATCAGCTCGATAATGGAAATTATAGTTAGCTTAAACTCTGTAAGAGTTTGAGCTGAGTGTCGTCTTAGTGTAATCCTATTCTCTCACATAAGACAATCGCATCACATGTGTGGAGAAGATGGAGAATTCCTCCATTTGCTCCATTGTCTGAGTCCCTGGATGTCGGACTGCACTCGGATGACATCCAAATGCAGTCTGATGTTTTACTTGTATCGGTGCACATAATCCAAATTATGAAGCCACTTGCAGTACCCTGCAATGTTTTTTTTTTTCTCAAGCTGAATCGGTATGACAAAAAATTTGCAGATCTGCACTGCCCAATGGTATAACACTGGGCCGAGTGCTATCCGATTAAACATCAGATAGAACTCAGCCATGTTATATGCTAATGTGAGCAAGCCCTAAAGATCATAATGCAAATTGAGTAATTTTAGGTATCTATTTTAGTTGTTCTACTTTAAAGGTAATTGTTAAAATTGTATATGTGAAAAGTAGTTACCGTACTTCTAATGTGTAATTTCTCTCTTTTCAGCTTTATGTCGTTTTCAGGAAATGAATAGGAAAAAAACAATTACTTCATAAGATAGGAATAGGCAGTAATCTCATCACGTGTAAGTTAAACTGAAGACAGGCCATGTGAAGAATAAGAGGAGAGAGATCCCAACCCCAGCCTTGCTCCAATCAAATGGTATAGGTGAATTCTGTACACAAACCCCAAGTACATACTGTAAAATACTGAGACATCTGTAAGGCCGGAGTCAGACTAAACGTATGAAAAATCAGTCCGAGTCTCCCTGCTGAGAGTCGCACAAGTGTTCTCCGAATGGTCATCCGTGTGTAATGCGTTTTCAATGCGATGATTCGATCATCTCGCACCTACTGTATGTATCCGTATGGCATCCATATGACATGTGTATGACTTTACACTTCTCACCGATTTTCCCCATTGAATTTAATGGCTCAATGGGCTGAAATGAGGAAAATGTGTGCGTATTTGTCGCAAGCTAGACGAATGGTCCGTGTGGTGTCCGAGTTTTTCTCGCACCCATCTACTTGCATTGGCGAGTCTCAGACGATATACGCATACAATCGCAGTATGCTGCCATTTTACACGCACATCGAATACGCCTGAGAAAAAATATGGTGATGGGAGCTGCCCCATAGATTAACACTGGGCAGAGTGCTATGTGATGTTTTCTCGCATAGCACTCGTCCGTATTCTATGGTAGTGTGACGCCGGCCTAAGTATGTCTATCACACAGCATACTAATTGACTTATGTGTACAGATTGTTAAGTTATGTTGATATAATATTTTGTATATAGTCATTTCTACATGTTGTATTTTAATTTATGCATTATTCATTAAAAAAAATTATAGCAAATCATCCATTAACTAGAACATGGCAGTGCAAATTTTATTTATGTGTGGACTGCAAATGCTAAGCCCATGAAATTATGACATGGTGAAGAATGCTATGTACATGGAAAGCTTCAGTAGAGTAAAAAGGAGTGCTCCCAGAATAAAAAAATATCACCTTTTGTACTGCATAGGGCATAAGTGTCTGATTGTTGAGCATCCCATAGTTGGGACTCCCAGCGATCACGAGAACAGGGACTCCTGTGTTCCCCGTATGAAAGGAGTAAGTGAGTATTTGCACTTGTGCTGCACTCAAAGTCTATGGGACTGACAGCTATCCACATAAATTGGTAAATAGGTTTTCTCTTAGGCCAGGGTCATACTTGCGAGTGTGATGCGAGAGACTCGCATGAGCCTGTCACATCAATACCCGGCACTCGGGAACGGAGTGTGCGGCTGCATGTATTTCTATGCACCTGGCAGTGCCGGGTATTGAGGTGAGAGACTCGCATGAGCCTGTCACATCAATACCCGGCACTCGGGAACGGAGTGTGCGGCTGCATGTATTTCTATGCACCTGGCAGTGCCGGGTATTGAGGTGAGAGACTCGCATGAGCCTGTCACATCAATACCCGGCACTCGGGAACGGAGTGTGCGGCTGCATGTATTTCTATGCACCTGGCAGTGCCGGGTATTGAGGTGAGAGACTCGCATGAGCCTGTCACATCAATACCCGGCACTCGGGAACGGAGTGTGCGGCTGCATGTATTTCTATGCACCTGGCAGTGCCGGGTATTGAGGTGAGAGACTCGCATGAGCCTGTCACATCAATACCCGGCACTCGGGAACGGAGTGTGCGGCTGCATGTATTTCTATGCACCTGGCAGTGCCGGGTATTGAGGTGAGAGACTCGCACGAGTTTCTCGCATCACACTCACAAGTGTGACCCCGGCCTTATGGTCAAGATTCCACAGAAAAGCTACTGCAGCACAAATTGTTGTAAACGTTACTTCTGGCTTTGCCAAAACGGCATCAGGGCACACAGTGTGCATCTCAGCTTGCTCCATAAAAGCAGAGCATGGGGAGTGCCTATGCTGACCCCCGTCCACCACAGAGAGCACCTACAATAAGCACATGAGCAGGGGCGTAATTATTGCAGTCACATAGGTTGCAAGCGGGCCTGTGCGAGTGAGGGGCCTGCTGATGCCACGATCATTCAGCTACAGTGCATTGCGGCGCTGAGGATCCTCCAGGTCCATACACTGTAATACACACTGCTGCCCAGCAGCCGATGTCGGAGCTCATGTGACTGGAAGCACAGAACAGTGACATCATGCGCTCCCGCACCTGCACACTGAAATCAGCTGCCGACTTCAGAAGAGGACACCACACAGAGGGCGAGCGAGGCGAAGGTAAGTAGAATCGTTTATTTTTCATGCATTAAAAAACAGCGGCTTAACGGGGAACATATACCAGAATGGGGAACACATATAACAGGATAGGGGATATATTTACACCAAGATGGGGGATACAGTATATACCAAAATGGGACCCAGGAAAGGGACATATATACGAAGATGGGGGATATACAGTATATACCGCAATGGGGCCCTTGATAATGGACATACAGTATATACCAAGCAACCTAGGATCAGATTTCAGTCGAGACATGCTTGAATCTGAGTGAGAGCATGCCCAGAAGGATTCAGGCAGTATTGAAAGTCAAAGGTGGATTTACAACATAATAAAAATAAAAATTTTAATTTTTAGGAGCAAAACAGTAACAATAAAGTGATATTAAAACAATCTGCACAAACAATAATATGCTAAATAGTAGCAAGTCAAATTTATGTATGAGCTAGTCAAGATGATTATCTATAAAGTGATCGTAGTGTCGCATTCAAAGCAGTAGTGGATGGTGAGATATGGAGCCTGAAAGTCAAAAGTTCAAAACATTTGTTACCCTTTTGCTTGTCACTGTATATACTAGGATGACAGACATATATACCAGGATGGGGAACATTCAGTATATCATATAAGTGAATATACACCAAAGTGAAAATAGCCAAATTGTGCCCAATTAGCCGTTTTCCATCCCCAATGTCATGTAACTTATTAGTGTTAAGAGATCTCAGGTGTGAATGGGGACCAGGTGTGTTAAATTTGGTGTTATGGCTCTCACAGGCTCTCATACTGGTCGCTGGAAGTTCAACATGACACCTCATGACAAAGAACTCTTTGAGGATCTGAAAAAAAGAATTGTTGCTCTGCATAATGGCCTATAAAGCCCCCGTCACACATAGCGAGATCGCTAGCGAGATCGCTGCTGAGTCACAAGTTTTGTGACGCAACAGCGACCTCAGTAGCGATCTCGATATGTGTGACACGTAGCAGTGATCAGGCCCCTGCTGTGAGATCGCTGGTCGTGTCGGAATGGCCTGGACCTTTTTTTGGTCGTTGAGGTCCCGCTGGGTAGCACACATCGCTGTGTTTGACACGTTACCAACGACCTCATGACAGGACGTCCCTCATTGAGGTCTGTTAATCGTCATGAAATAGCTGCCATGTGACATCGTTGTACAGGTCGCTACAGGTCGCCGCATCGCTGCTGCGTCGTTGGGGAGATCTCACAGTTTGACATCTCACCAGCGACCACATAGCGACGCAGCAACGATCCCTGACAGGTCGTATCGTTGTCGGGATCGCTGTAGCGTCGCTAAGTGTGACGGGGCCTTAAGAAGATTGCCAACACCCTGAAACTGAGCTGCAGCACAGTGGCCAAGACCAGGGCAGGTTCCACTTAGAACAGGCCTCGGCATAGTCGACCAATGAAGTTGAGTGCACAAGCTCAGTGTCACATCCAGAGGTTGTTTTTTTCAAAACAGACGTATGAGTCCATTTCTGCAGAGGTTAAAGGGGTGGGGATTAGCCTTTTAGTGTTCAGACCATAAGTCACACACTGCATCAAATTGGTCTGAATTGGTCTGCATGGCTGTCATCCCAGAAAGAAACTTCTTCTAAAGATGGTGCATAAGAAAGCAGCTGAAGACAAGCAGACTAAGGACATGTATTACTGGAACCATGTTCTGTGGTCTGATGTGATCAAGGTAAACTTAGTTGATTGAGATGGTGTCAAGCGTGTATGGTGGCATCCAGTGAGAAATGCAAAGACAAGTGTATTTTGCCTACAGTCAAGCATGGTGGTGGGAGTGTCATAGTTTGGGTCTGCATGAGTGCTGTCGGCTGTGGGGAGCTACAGTTCATTGAGGCAACCATGAATGCAAACATGTACTGTGACATACTGAAGCAGAGCATGATCTCCTCCCTTTGGAAACTGTGCTGCGGGACAGTATTCCCGCATGATAACGACCCCAAACACACCTCCAAGAGGACCACTGCTTTGCTAAAGCAACTGAGGGTAAAGGTGCTGGACTGGCCATAGATGTCTCAAGATATACACTCTATTGAGCATCTGTAAAAAGGAAGTATTCTCCAGCGATGGACTTTATAAATAAAACTTATCGTTTATTGTAATTTCATTATAAAAGCATGGACAATGGCATACCACGGATACCCTTGAGCAGTGGCGTAACTTCAAAGTTATGGGCCCCGGTGTGAACTTTCACATGCCCCCCCCCCACACACACACACCATGTCAAAGTATTTCCCACCCAAATTCACATTTTTCCTATTCATTTCACACACTATAGCTTTATTGCAAAGTTGTATAGTGTGACTTCAGTGGTGTAACTATCCTTGCCCCATCCTGGTATGTATTTGTCCCCTGTAATGGCATTGTTATGTAATGTATAACAGATAATAAACCATTATACTCATCAAGGGCTTACACAGAAGTCATGGGGATCCATATAAGAAGTATAATGCACCCCTGAAGTCCTCCTTATAATATAATGCACCCCCATAGTCCTCTATATAATATACTGCACAGTTCATAGTCATCCATATAGTATAATACACTCCCCATCGTCCTCCATATAGTGTAATACACTCCCCATAGTCCTCCATATAGTATTATACACTCCTCAGTCCTCCATATAGTATAATACACTCCTCCATAAATTAAAATACACTCCTCATAGTGCTCCATATAGCATAATACACTCCTCATAGTGCTCCATATAGTATAATACACTGCTCAGTTCTCCATATCTATATATATAATTGCCTAAGGGTTTTTCCGTCTGTCTGTCTGTCTGTCTGTCTGTCCTGGAAATCCCGGCTCTCTGATTGGTCGAGGCCGCCAGGCCTCGACCAATCAGAGACCGGCACAGCATCGACGTAGAAATCGCGCGTCGCGGCCTCGACCAATCAGCAACGGGCACAGCGACGATGATGTCATAAAGGACGTAGAAATCCCGCGTCTGATTGGTCGAGGCCGCCAGGCCTCGACCAATCAGCAACCGGCACAGCGACGATGATGTCATAAAGGACGTAGACATCTCACGTTTCTGATTCAGCGACGGGCACAGTGCCATGGCGACGATGATGTCATAAAGGTTGCCTCGACCAATCAGCGACGGGCACAGTGTGCCGCGAATTCTGGAATCATCATTGTCCATATACTACGGGGACATGCATATTCTAGAATACCCGATGCGTTAGAATCGGGCCACAATCTAGTCTATATATATAAAATTGTCTAAAGGTTTTTCCGTCTGTCTGTCTTTCTGTCTGTCTGTCTGTCCTGGAAATCTCGCGTCTCTGATTGGTCGAGGCCGCCAGGCCTCGACCAATCAGCGACGGGCACAGCGACGATGATGTCATAAAGGACGTAGAAATCCCGCGTCTCTGATTGGTCGAGGTCGCCAGGCCTCGACCAATCAGCAACGGGCACAGCGACGATGATGTCATAATGGTTGCCATGGCGACGATGATGTCATAAAGGGTGCCTCGACCAATCAGCGACGGGCACAGTCTGCCGCGAATTCTGGAATCATCATTGTCCATATACTACGGGGACATGCATATTCTAGAATACCCGATGCGATAGAATCGGGCCACAATCTAGTAGTATAATATACTGCTCATAGTACTCCATATAGTATAATGCACCCCTCATAGTCCTCCATATAGTATAATACATTCCTCAGTCCTCTATATAGTATAATACATTTCTCAGTCTTCCATATAGTATAATACACTCCTCAGTCCTCCATATAGTATAATACATTCCTCAGTCCTCCATATACTATAATACACTCCTCAGTCCTCCATATAGTATAATATACTCCTCAGTCCTCCACATAGTATAATACACCACTCAGTCCTCTATATAGTATAATACACCACTCAGTCCTCCATATAGTATAATATACTCCTCAGTCCTCCATATAGTATAATACACTGCTCATAGTGCTCCATATAGTATAATGCACCCTTCATAGCCCTCCATATAGTATAATACACTCCTTAGACCTCCATATAGTATAATACACTCCTCAGACCTCCATATAGTACAATACACTGCTCATAGTGCTCCATATAGTATAATACATAGTAACATAGTTAGTGAGGCCGAAAAAAGACATTTGTCCATCCAGTTCAGCCTATATTCCATCATAATAAATCCCCAGATCTACGTCCTTCTACAGAACCTAATAATTGTATGATACAATATTGTTCTGCTCCAGGAAGACATCCAGGCCTCTCTTGAACCCCTCGACTGAGTTCGCCATCACCACCTCCTCAAGCAAGCAATTCCAGATTCTCACTGCCCTAACAGTAAAGAATCCTCTTCTATGTTGTATGTTGGTGGAAAAACCTTCTCTCCTCCAGACGCAAAGAATGCCCCCTTGTGCCCGTCACCTTCCTTGGTATAAACAGATCCTCAGCGAGATATATGTATTGTCCCCTTATATACTTATACATGGTTATTAGATCGCCCCTCAGTCGTCTTTTTTCTAGACTAAATAATCCTAATTTCGCTAATCTATCTGGGTATTGTAGTTCTCCCATCCCCTTTATAAATTTTGTTGCCCTCCTTTGTACTCTCTCTAGTTCCATTATATCCTTCCTGAGCACCGGTGCCCAAAACTGGACACAGTACTCCATGTGCGGTCTAACTAGGGATTTGTACAGAGGCAGTATAATGCTCTCATCATGTGTATCCAGACCTCTCTTAATGCACCCCATGATCCTGTTTGCCTTGGCAGCTGCTGCCTGGCACTGGCTGCTCCAGGTAAGTTTATCATTAACTAGGATCCCCAAGTCCTTCTCCCTGTCAGATTTACCCAGTGGTTTCCCATTCAGTGTGTAATGGTGATATTGATTCCTTCTTCCCATGTGTATAACCTTACATTTATCATTGTTAAACCTCATCTGCCACCTTTCAGCCCAAGTTTCCAACTTATCCAGATCCATCTGTAGCAGAATACTATCTTCTCTTGTATTAACTGCTTTACATAGTTTTGTATCATCTACAAATATCGATATTTTACTGTGTAAACCTTCTACCAGATCATTAAAGAATATGTTGAAGAGAACAGGTCCCAATACCGACCCCTGCGGTACCCCACTGGTCACAGCGACCCAGTTAGAGACTATACCATTTATAACCACCCTCTGCTTTCTATCACTAAGCCAGTTACTAACCCATTTACACACATTTTCCCCCAGACCAAGCATTCTCATTTTGTGTACCAACTTGTGCGGCACGGTATCAAACGCTTTGGAAAAATCGAGATATACCACGTCCAATGACTCACCGTGGTCCAGCCTATAGCTTACCTCTTCATAAAAACTGATTAGATTGGTTTGACAGGAGCGATTTCTCATAAACCCATGCTGATATGGAGTTGAACAGTTATTCTCATTGAGATAATCCAGAATAACATCCTTCAGAAACCCTTCAAATATTTTACCCCTCATAGCCCTCCATATTGTATAATACACTCCTCAGACCTCCATATAGTATAATACACTCCTCATAGTGCTCCATATAGTATAATGTACCCCTCATAGTCCTACATATAGTATAATACACTCCTCAGTCCTCCATATAGTATTATACACTCCTCATAGTCCTCCATATACTATAATACACTCCTCATAGTGCTCCACAAATTACTAGTGGCAATAATTTTCATTAGTCTGCTGTTGCAGTATGTCACTAAGGCGATATAAAAAAAATACTAATTTTCTATTTGTTTAATAAACAGCGTATCTTTATTTAGCAGTTGTGTGACTGGCGCAAAGCCTGCTGAGATATGCAAACGTGACTATTTACCTTTAATTTTCATAAGTCTGCTGTTGCCGTGTGTAATAAAGCTGATATCTGAAAAAAAAATTTCCACACATTGCTAGATACAGTGAATTTGTGCATAACACCTCTGTGAGGGTACTTGTGAAAAATAAAGACAGGACAATTTTTTCATGAGCATAACGCATTCAATATGAGAAAGGGTGACGTTAAGGGATGTGGATGTGGTGGTACCCACCAAGGCCATGTAACAGATCAGAATCTCATTCTAGCGTTCTGTCAAAATTTGGTCAGCGCGCTACACCACTGACTAACCCAGACAAGTGCAAGGATGTTGTGGGTGGGATGGAAGACAAAGGCTCCATTGTATTTGGAGAGCCCGCCAGGGCCGTGGGGTACTCTGACCGGGTCCGACGGTTCTTAAGGGGGTGGTCATGGCAGCAGTGACCCGATCCGTGGCCCTAGGCGTCCAATAAAAGTAATGAAATGAAGAAGAAATAAAGTTTATAGGGGAAATGTTCGTGATGCCACCTGTGGTACTTGGCTAGGGATAGCCGATGCTGCTTAAAGAGACCGCTGGGGCTGATGGTGATGCAGCAGAGTTGTTACAGCTCTCCACAGGAAGAGCTTAGTCCCAGCGCAATTACGGTGTAAAATATGAAGATGGTGAATGTTGTGCAGGGCAGGTGATGCAGTAATAATTCAGAGGACACAGCAGGGTGCAGTTTCCACACCTTTACTCACAGTTCTTAAATACAGTCCTAGTCAGCTGCTGTAGCTGCTGTGTTCTCCGGATCTGTGGTCCAGCCAGCTCTCAGGTAGTTTGGGTGCACTTTTCCAGGACCCCCTTCTTATGTTCCTTTCCTGGCCGCCTCGCTGCGCTGGCTCTTACCTCTCCTGCCCTGCGCCTTCACACACAGTGTCCCAAGCCAGCAGCCTCGGATCTTGTCGGGCATTGTCTGTCTAGTCCCCTTGGTCCTATGTGGCTGCCTTTTCAGCGAATGTGTGTGGATGTGGCTGTGGCACATACAGATACCACAGCCTCCGGCTTGCTAGCTGAGCCTTGTAGTTCTCCACTAGTCTTGAGGGCTGGTTCCCCACTGCGACCTGGTCCCTCCACCCAACTATGGTCGGCATGGATGAGGGCCCCACGGGTGGATTCCTCACTACCTGTGCCCCTAGGTCCCCTTCTTTCTCTTCTTTCTGTAGCTTCACCTTTCTCTAAATCCCTCTCTCTGGGGACTGCTTTCTACACGTCTCACTCCATCTACTTCCTCTCACAGTCTCTAACTTTCCCTCCAACTGTCACTACTCCTCCCACCTGAGTGGGATCCCGCCCCTTTTTCTAGGGTCTGCCCATCTTGCCAGGCTAAAGTGTTATGATGTTGGATGCAAGTGTGTGGGTCCTGGGTAGTGTCCCCCCTCCTTACCCGAGAGGTGCAGTACCTCTGTGGCGACTGGACCCTCAGGGGCGCCACATATTGACAAGAAGCAACACAAAGTCTTCCACATGGTCCAGTCTCAGTAGCCAAGAGGCTGGGCCTCTGAATCCTCAACCTGGTCCTCCTTCCTTCCACCATCAAGAGTCCATATAACCCCAACGCAGGCCACTCTGAGGAATTATATTACCCAAAGTATTCAAAGACAAAATCAGTAAAATTGTACCATTTTATTAATAATTATAATAACACTAGATGGTAGCCCGATTCTAAGGCATCGAGTATTCTAGAATATGTATGTAGTTTATTTATGAAGATTTTAGAATAATACATTGAATACACAGGATTTAGCTGGCCACAACCAATTAGCGAAGCGTGGTTCAACTACAGCGCCAATTTGCGGTCGGACTGTGCCTGTCGCTGATTGTACGCGGCCGGCCACGTAGTATATAGCAGAGCCACGTAGTATATAACAGCCCACGTAGTAAATAGCACAGCCACGTAGTATATTGCACAGCCACGTAGTATATAGCAGAGCCACGCAGTATATAGCACAGCCACGTAGTATATAGCACAGCCCACGGAGTATATAGCAGAGCCACGTAGTATAGAGCACAGCCCACGGAGTGTATAACAGCCCACATAGCATATAACACAGCTCACATAGTATATAACAGCCCACGCATGCAGTATATAACACAGGCCACGTAGTGTATAACACAGGCCACATAGTGCATAACACAGGCCATGTACTATATAGCACAGCCCACATAGTGTATTGCACAGCCCATGTAGTACATTGCACAGTCCACGTACTACATTGCACAGCCCACACAGTATATAGCACAGCCCACGCAGTATATTGCACAGCCCATGCAGTATATTACACAGTCCCCGCAGTATATTGCACAGCCCACGTAGTATATTGCACAGCCCACGCAGTATATAGCACAGCCCACGCAGTATATAGCACAGCCCACGCAGTATATTGCACAGCCCACGCAGTATATTGCACAGCCCACGCAGTATATAGCACAGCCCATGCAGTATATAGCACAGCCCACACAGTATATTGCACAGCGCATGCAGTATATTGCACAGCCCATGCAGTATATTGCACAGCCCTCGCAGTATATTGCACAGCCCACGCAAAATATTGCAGAGCCCACGCAGTATATTGCACAGCCCGCATAGTATATTGCAGAGCCACGTAGTATATAGCAGAGCCACGTAGTATATAGCACAGCCACGTAGTATATAGCACAGCCCACGTAGTATATAGCACAGCCCACGGAGTATATAGCACAGCCCACGGAGTATATAGCAGAGCCACGTAGTATATAGCACAGCCTTAGCCTGATCTCAACATTTGGATCCCACATGATGTATGTATTTGATTCTTTTTCTGACATGCAGGACCTTATCATACTTTGTGGTCCCTTCATTTATCATGGCTGCATTGGGTAAAGGCCGTTTAGGCATTGATCTTTATTTGCCTGTGGGGTCCATTGTTTTCTATTGATACCTGTAGGGCTATATGGTACTGTGATAGTAGCAGGTCTACACTTATTTGCTCATATTGTTGTGTTGTTTTGATCTGTGAACCATGTATATATAACTAATTGTTTTTGTATACTAAGCACATTGTATATGGTTATACCACAGGCCATTATATTGTATTGTATGACCATGCTGGAGTAGTTGGGGATGTGGGTTGTCACTCTTTTCCTACATTATCATATTAGGATATGACTTGTGTACAAGATTTGTGCTGTTGTTGCACTTGTAATGTTTTTATCCGTTTTTCTGTGTGATGTATATTTTTGTGTGTTGTATTATTTTTTGTAAAAGCTTACTAAAAGATTTTGTATTTTTTACATATGGTTGTGGTGCTCCCTTCCGTGTGGACTTGATCTTTCTCTATGGGTTTAGTTGCTATGTGTCCAAGTCCACGGTGAGCCCCAACAGTTATATATTCAGCGGTGCCCTCCGCCCTCATGGATTTGTATATTGCACAGCCCACGTAGTATATTGCACAGCCCGGGTACCATATTGCCCAGCCCGCGTAGTATATTGCCCAGCCCGCGTAGTATATTGCCCAGCCCGCGTAGTATATTGCCCAGCCCTCGTAGTATATTGCATAGCCCGCGTAGTATATTGCACAGCCCGCGTAGTATATTGCCCAGCCCGCGTAGTATATTGCCCAGCCCACGTAGTATATTGCACAGCCCGCGTAGTATATTGCACAGCCTGTGTAGTATATTGCACACCCCGTGTAGTATATTTCCCAGCCGGCGTAGTACATTGCACAGCCGGCGTAGTACATTGTACAGCCCACGTAGTACATTGCACAGCCCACGTAGTATATTGCCCAGCGCATGTAGTATATTGCACAGCCCACGTAGTATATTGCCCAGCGCATGTAGTATATTGCACAGCCCATGTAGTATATAGCAATGTGGGCATCATATCCCTGTTAAAAAAAGAATTAAAATAAAAAATAGTTATATACTCACCTTCCGTTGGCCCCGGAGCCAGGAAGCATTTACCAACGCTCCTCGCACGCTCCAGTCTCAAGAGTGCATTGCGGTCTCGCGAGATGATGACGTAGCGGTCTCGCGAGATCGCAATGCATGGAGCGGTCACCAGAGAGTCGCGAGAAAGGCCTGTTTTGGATCCGAGGGGCCGACGGACGGTGAGTATATAATGATTTTTTATTTTTTTTATTATTTTTAACATTAGATCTTTTTACTATTGATGCTGCATAGGCAGCATCAGTAGTAAAAAGTTGGTCACACAGGGTTAATAGCAGCGTTAATGGAGTGCGTTACACCGTGGCATAACGCGGTCCGTTAGTGCTGCCATTAACCCTGTGTGAGTGCTGACTGGAGGGGGGTATGGAGCGGGCACTGACTGCGGGGAGGAAGGAGCGGCCATGTTGCCGCCGGACTGTGCCCGTCGCTGATTGGTCGTGGCAATGGTCGTGGGCGTTTTGCCACGACCAATCAGCGACTTGGATTTCCATGACAGACAGAGGCCTCGACCAATGAATATCCGTGACAGACAGACAGAAAGATAGACAGACAGAAAGATGGAAGTGACCCTTAGACAATTATATAGTAGAAGATTACACAGAAGAACCATAATATAAAATGTACATACATACAGGAAATAACTGATGTCACAAAAGGAATATATTAAAAATTTGTTAGCATACAATGCAATTAAAAGCTGGAATATATATAATTTCTACCTATGTGTCCCTGATGTGCGTTTTGCTGATATTCTGGCTTTTTCTAAGGGCAGGGTAGGCCGTACAAACAGAATATTTATACAAACTGTCACGATTGACAGGCATGACAGCCAACCACCACATGACATTCAAATAAAATAAAATGTAGGTCATATTAATTTTCACTTCATTAGAATGAAAAATCTTGGCTACATTGAATCATAAACCAAGCTTATCCTTTATATGCACATAAAGGGCTAACCCTTAGAAAAAGACGGGATGCCGGTGAAACACGCGTCAGGGATACATGCCCAATAGGTAGAAATTTGTCAGGCAGTCAGCAATGCCACTAATCAGCATGCATAGTCCGTAACTTTGAGCGGGCCACAATTACCGTGCACTGTTGCATATTGCCGTACTGAACTTGAAAGTAGATCTAGCTCAGTATACTGTATTCTTGTTTTATGGATTTTCATCCATTCTTCTTTTAAAAAACTCTTCCAGTTCTGTGAGATTCCTGGGTCATCTTGCATGCACTGCTATTTTGAGGTCTAGCTACAGATTTTCAATGATGTTCAGATCAAGGGACTGTGAGGGCCATTGTAAAACCGGGAACGGGTTCAGTGGCGGGAAGCTGTAGTGTGCGGAGGCAGAGTGTGAGCCCTCCCGTGCTGGATAGTCAGTGCAGAGTAGGCCCAAGCCAGAGGGGCCTAAGGAAGCTTATAGGAGACTTCAGGCGGAGACACTTCCCGAGATTGCTGACAGCACTGACTCCCATAACACCACTGAGTGTAAGTGACCCTTCCTTACGACCAGACCACAGAAGGCGCACGACGAGACGACCAGGCCGCAAACAGAGTGTGGCTGCCTGACATACCCGCTCCCGCATACTCCAGCGCTGTGCCAGTGTGTAAAGAAAGGATTTTCTCCTCTCCAGCGTATCTTCTCTTGGACCCAGGACCCGCGAGAGGACATCCCAGGACCATCGACGACATTGGGACCCAGGACCCCTTCCGGACCAGGACAATGCCGGATTCTTGAAGCGAACCAGCCGGGACGCCACCACCATCATCTCAGAGACTGCTCCTCATCAATGCCAGATCGATAAGTTTGATACTTTTGAACTCTCCCCTATCCCATATATCTGTTGCCCCCAAGGTAATCAAACACAGTTCTATCATCTTTCCGTCCATTTATTCTCTCCCTGTGTGGAGTAACGCTGTTATATTAAACCCCTCTGTTAACCTTTGCTCTGCCTCAGACCGTTACTGCACCTGTATACCTGTGTGGAGACCAGACTGAACCAAAGGATCCATTTTGTCTCCCAGATGAAATCTGCTTCTGCACAGCAAACTTGACATTTCCTTTTATAGAAGTAATCACGCGCGCATTTCTCCTTGATATTGTAGCCTTTCACCCACATACCAGATATTGTAACTTTTCACTAGTATAGATTTGCTTTGTAAGTGATTATGAAATATGAGCGCTTGTGCGCATGTCTGTAAATGCCTAACTTCTTACTATATAAAGAAGGGGCAGCGCCCAGTGAGGCGGGCGTGCTCCGGGGCTACCCCTGTTTATGAACACACAACCTTTGTGCTGCGTGTCATTTACTTGGATTCCTCAATCCAGGAAGCCAGGGACGGAAGAGGACTCAACATTTCTTGGCGCCCGAAACAGGGACCCGAGGCGAGAGTGTCTACTCGAGATTCACCTGCGGATACGGACAACGGAGATCTGGGATAATGGACGGCAAATGAATTGAAAAACCTGGCCAGGTAAGAGACATTATTAGTTCTCTTTTATCTGCCCTGTATTATCCGAAAGATCTCTACGAGCCGTGTCACGCTGGGTTAGTCTAGTAGTGAGTAGATACCTATAAAACTCGGGTTACCATATTGTATAGATTTATGAGTCCTGTCCCTGGCAGTGTGTGAACAAGTGTGAAGGTTGTGGCATGTTATGAAAGAAGGATAAAAGTACGTAGAACAATAAGCCGAAATTGTTAGGACAAGTCTTATTAGTGAAGTCAGCCTAACTGGGTCATGTGGTTGCGTCCTTTCGGGGAGACCTCCGCCCATGCTTGACTCTCTTTGAGAAACTTGTTCCTTCATTTTTGGATAAGAGTTTGATAGAATGAGCCCAGGACACGAGTCCATGAGCCTGGGACAAGTATGATAACAGAGACGGAGAGTTTGGTGATCTGTTTGGTGTTGCTGATCCTGTTTGCGTGCATTGTAGGAATCAAGTTTATTCTGCACATTAGAAAGAACGGAGCAGATCAGCCCTTCAATATCTTAGCTCCCTAGGAGAGAAGGCAACGAGACATCACTCCAGAGAGGTGGTTGTCCAAACGTCACCTAGGGTAGATACAGCTATTATTGAAAAGAAAAATGGGAAATAAACAGACAAAATCCGTCTTAGGACAAGTAGAAGCAAAAGATATCATACAGGAAAGATGTGGAAAGACAGTCAGAAGGCAGATCAGAAGGGTAAGAGAAAAATTGGGAATTTCAGAAGCACTTATGTTTAGCACTGAATGGGAAAGACTGAGTAAAGAACGAGGTGGAATTATCAAAGACAATGGGTGGGAAGAAATCATACACTGTATGATAAAGGTCTCAAAAACAGCTAAAGAGGAGAATTGGAAGTATGATCCAGACACTTCCAAATGGAGTATGGGTACGGGAAAATGTTGTGCCACGACTCATTCAGTTCCTCCTCCTTACCTAGATCCGAATGTTCAACCATTTGTACCTTCTGAAGGAGGACAAACCAAACCAAATTTATATCCTGGGTTAAATGGGGTGGAAGGATGGGTGTGCAAAAATTGTGGCCAGCAGAATCCAGACTGGAGAACTGAATGTTCTGCCTGTGGGGCCCCCAGAGGTCATCAATTGTTAGCTCCTGTTAGGATAGTACCGAAACCCTTCAGAGAAACTGGTGTAGATGGAGCAATGGCAACTAGATATCACCAAACCCGACAATACTTCCCTTGGTCCCCCGCTGAAGGAATGTCTCTTCTACATAATGCACCAGATCCTACCCAGTACCCAGTTAGATTCGCACAGTATATACAGCAAATTATGCAGACTCATGCAGGAGTCTGGGCAGATGGAGAGGAATTATGTAGAATGAAAATGACTCCTGGTCTCTTCCAGGAACTGCTAACACATCTACAGGGACACAGGCCACAGGTGGGACAGGAGCTACAAGAGGGACAAGCGGGACAAGGTGCCTTACAAACGATAGAATCAGGAACACAATTTGTAGACCATTTAATAGTTTTCATGAGGCAGAAACAGAGGCAGAGAGGAACAACGGGAGTGGTGGCTCAGAGACCTGGACAATCGGTAGATGAATATTATCTAGGGGTAGAGAATAATTTTAGAGATGAAGGAATAGATCTAACCGCTCCAGGAATGATGAGGTTAATTACAAAAACCTTTATAGATGGATTGTCTCCAAAAGTAAAGGAAAAACTTAAGGCTGCAACTCCTGATTGGAGAACCTTGGAAGACCCACACTTGGCCAGGCAAAAAGCCGTAGGGATAGAGTTGGATTTAAGAGAAAATCATAAGCCTGTCAGAATAGCGCAAGCAAACACAACAGGTGGAAGGGCAAGACATAATTTTCCCTGTCATTACTGCAAGAAACCAGGACATTTCCAGAAAGAATGTAGAAAGAAGCAGGCAGACATAAAATCAGGAAAATTTGTACCAAAGAATAAGCCCTCAGACATCCAACAGACATCCATAGTGGATGGTCCCATACCAGACTCAGATTGACTCAATGTGTTACAAACTTCCCTACCAGCTAGAAGACCTATAATACAGGTGAATGTGGGGGGAAGAGAGATTCCATTTTTAATAGATACAGGTGCAACTTCCTCAATTTTGAATCAAGATTTTCTTCCAAACCCGGAAGATATTTCACAACAAACAACTTTTGCTGAGGGTTATGATGGGGTAATTCGAACACTACCATATACTGTGCCCCTAGAGGTCTCATTAGGACCTAAATGTTTTGCATCCAGATTTTTGTATGCCAGAGGTGCCCCAACATGTTTGTTGGGAACTGATGTCTTGAAGAAATTAGAAGCTAACATCAATTTTAGGGAAGATGGCACAGTCATGCTGACTATCCCTGATGATGCAGAAACATTAGAACAATATGTCAGAATTCAGGCTTTTGAGGATTATACTGAAGAAAAAGAGTACACCACAGATCTAGACCTCTCAACGGTCCCAGAAACACTGTGGGCACAGGGTGACACTGATGTGGGATTATTGCATATCTCTCCTGTAAAACTATCTGTGCAACCAGGAACTGTTCTCCCACAGGTCAGACAATACCCTGTGAGTGCCCAGCAGGAACTAGCGATTACAAAACAGATAGAGGGATATAGAGAGAAAGGGGTTTTGGTAGAGATACAATCACCTGCTAACACTCCTCTGTATCCAGTCAAGAAGAGAACTCTTGATAAGGGTTCTATGCCCAAATATCGTATGGTACATGATCTAAGAGAAATAAACAAAGTTCTAGATCCAATCACCCCAGTTGTACCCAATCCTCATACGTTACTATCACAGATACCAGCCAGTTCTCAAGTGTTTACTGTAATAGATCTTTCAAATGCATTTTTCTCGGTTCCTTTACACCAAGACAGTTGGCATTTGTTTGCATTTACATTTAAGGGCAAACAGTTGGCGTGGACACGCCTTCCACAGGGAATGATACACTCCCCTACTCTTTATTCAAATGCCCTACAAACAGTCCTTCAGAGGTTTGAACCCGAACCACAGGTAGTAATTTTGCAGTATGTGGATGACCTACTACTTTGCTGCCCAGATCTAGAAACTGCAGAAAGGTCCACTGTGAGTTTACTATGTTTCCTAGAAAAAGAAGGGTGTAAAGTGAATAGACAAAAGCTACAAGTTTGTCAGACCAAAGTGGTCTTTCTAGGTCATTGCATTTCTCAAGGTAAAAAGCATCTTACACCTCAAAGAACTGAAGCAATAAGACAGATGAATGAGCCTAGAAATCATAAACAGCTACGAGCATTTTTAGGAATAGTGTCTCATTGTAGACAATGGATTATACATGCTAGTCAACTAATGCAACCACTGTATGACTGTGTAAAAAGTGAACCTTATTTGTTGACAAAAGAAGGTCAGATTTCGTTCCAACAATTAAAAGATGCCCTTGTTTCAGCTCCAGCGTTAGGGCTACCAGACTACACCAAACCATTTCAGCTTATGGCTGCAGAAGTTGATTCCCATGCTACAGGAGTTCTTACCCAGAAGCATGCAGGGAAACAAAGACCAATTGCATATCTTTCAGCAAGGTTAGATCCCGTAGCTAGAGCAGCGCCAACCTGTGTACGTGTAGTTGTTGCTGTCTCACTATTGTTGGACAAAGCATCAGAAATTGTCCTAGAGCATCCACTCACAGTTCAAACTACACATGATGTTTATGGGATATTAAACCAGGTCCAACCAAAACACATTTCCATGGCCAGACATTTGCGGCTGCAGTGTTCTTTGCTGCTCCCCTCTACTATCACATTTGCAAGGCTTCAGACTCTCAATTTAGCTACACTGCTACCTCTCGAGTCTAAAGGGGGGAATAAGGACACTGATCCACACGCAAATTTTTTCCCTACAGATACACATGATTGTACAGAGCTCATTTTACAAGAAACGGTAGGCTTACCCAATGTATCCGAAACACCACTTCAAAATCCAGATTTAGAGCTGTTTATAGATGGTAGTAGGTTTGCAGATGACACAGGTAACTTCCATACAGGGTATGCAGTTGTGTCAGAATCTGAAACTCTCAAAGCAGAACCGCTTCCACCGAAACAATCTGCACAAGAAGCAGAACTAACAGCATTGATTGAAGCTCTAAAAATAGCTGAGAATCAGACAGCTAATATATACACTGATTCTAGGTATGCACATGGTATTGTGTTTGATTTTGGAGTAATCTGGAGAGCTAGAGGTTACATGACAGCGTCAGGACAACCTGTAAAACATGCTTCTCTGATCAAACAGATCTTAGAGGCTGCACAAGAAACAAAAGAAGTAGCAGTAATCAAGGTAGCTGCACATGTGAGACTCGACACTAGGGAATCTAGGGGAAATGATAGGGCTGATAAAGCAGCCAAAGCAGCAGCAGTCAAACCCTTACAACAGGTCCATACTGTAAACCTCACAGAAAATACTGAAGATAGACTGAGACAAGCACAGGAAGATGCAGGAGAAGAGGAGAGGGACAGGTGGAAAAAGGAAGGGGCAGAAGAACAAGAGGGAATTTGGAAGAAAAATGGACTAATATGTCTACCTAGAGCCTGGTACCCGATAGTAGTTGGTGGATTACATCACCCTACGCATGTGTCTGCAAATGCAATGACACTACTGGCAAAGCAAGTCTGGTTGGCTCCAGGTTTTGTCAACTACGCAAGAGACTATTGTGCTGCATGCGCTATATGCCTGACACATAATCCCGGACAGACAGCAAAGACCCCTATGAAGCACCACGTCCGACCTCTCTACCCGTTTCAACGGTTGCAGATAGACTTTATCCAGCTGCCAAAGAGTAATGGGTATGAGTATGTGTTGGTGTGTGTGGACATGTTCTCGGGGTGGCCAGAGGCCTATCCAGTTCGGAAGGCTTCAGCTAAAAACACTGCTGTAAAGCTAGTTACCGAACTGGTGCCCCGTTATGGTCTCCCTGAAGTGATCGAGTCAGATAGGGGTACTCATTTCACTGGAGAAATATTTCAAAATGTACTAAAAATGTTGGGTGTTGAAAGTCAGTTACACACTCCGTATCATCCTCAAAGTTCTGGTAAGGTAGAACGCATGAATGGAACTTTAAAATTAAAAATACAGAAAGCCATGGCTGAAACAGGAAAGCCTTGGACAGAATGCCTTCCACTGGCCCTTTACTCAATACGCAATACCCCAAGGGGTAAGACTAAACTGTCTCCATATGAAATTTTGTTTGGCAGGACTGCCAATTTAGGATGTTATTTTCCACAGCAACTTGTGTTAAATATTGAATCACTGACTTCCTATGTGCAAAATCTTCAGAAACAATTAACTAAGGTGCATGCACAAGTTTTTGCTTCCCTTCCAGATCCTGACAACACTGAAGGAAGTCACAAGTTGGAACCAGGTGATCAAGTCTATATAAAAAGACACACCAGAAAGGCTCTTGAACCAAGATTTGACGGACCCTTCCAAGTCCTGTTGACAACACCTACATCAGTCAAGCTTGAAGGAAAGGCATCATGGATACATGCAAGCCATTGCAAAAAAGCAGTATAAAACTCATGATATTGATGTTAATAATGTTAACCACAACGAAGGCATGGGAAAGACTAAATTCTTTAGCCCCTTTGAACAATAGATTCGTACAACATCATAGAAAATTAGTGCACGACTTGTTAAACAATACACAAACCCTGACAGATTGTTGGATCTGTACCCATTCGCCGGTATCAGCCACAAGTATACCTTTTCTAGCAGTTCCCGTATCAGCAGAAGAAATATTCGCTTGGCCTAATTGTTCAGACAACCTGGCCAACAACCAAACTGGTAATACTAGGCTATGGAATACTACAATCGCCATACCGATTGTGGGATGGGTAGAATTTCCTTGGTGGCAGGGTAATCTCTCAGGGAGTAACACACATCTACAATATTTGGCCTATAAGGGTGGAGCCTGGGTCCCTAGGAATAAGACTGGATTAACTAATTTAGGACAGGTCCCCACAGAAAATCTACAGCTCAGTTTCAGTACAACCGCCCCTCCCTCTGATGCTTTCAAACCTGTAGTATTGGAAAGATACATACATAATAGAAAATGGGAACATTCTGAGTTGTTCCCCCAAGGTGATGATAACAGTTGTACAAGTAAGCCGGGGAACCTGGTTTGTAATGAATCTGATGAGTATGTCAACGGAATGCATGTGTGTGGGAATCCCGCAGCCGGGTACTGTAGCCCCTTGGGACAAAAACCCTCTTGGTGTATGCTTCAAAATGTATCTAGTTTTGTGGATTTGGCTCACAGATTGGTATTGCAGCACTCAGCTCTATGGGATCTGCCTGAAGGTACATTTTGGATATGCGGAGAAGGAGCATATAAATGGCTTCCCGTAGGTATAAAGGGTACTTGTACATTAGGACGCCTAACCCCAGCTACTTTCATAATTTCAAATAAACAAGTGAATATGCAAGCCGTACCCAAGCACACACTATATAAAAGAGCTGCAGATAACTCACCACGTCCCTCGGGGAGGCCACATATAGTACAAATGGGAATTCCCAACAAAATTGCTAGTACCATTTTTATTTATCCTATGTTAACACAAATGTGGGATAAATTAGTTAGAGCCACGGATTATCTAGATGATCAGATCTGGGATATATATTAGATATACTAAACACTAGTGTAGCTGTACAGAATTAGCTTATAATAGTCGTCAACCAACATACCCTGGTATTGGATTACCTAACTGCCTCACAAGGGGGTATGTGTCAAATCATTGGACCCACCTGCTGTCATTATATAGACCCGAATAGTACTATGAGTATGACATTTAGATTAAAGGACGTACAACGACTCAGAGATCAGTATGACAAAGACAATGACCAGAATAAGGATAGCTGGTGGTCAGATACCTTTTCTTTTCTTAACCCAGCCAACTGGTTCAGAGGGATCGGTGGGTGGGTTGCCGGGATTATGCAGAGCATAATACATATAGTTATGATTATTGTAATCATATATGTGTTATTCAAGATTGTACTCAAGGGTATCTCAGTATGCACAAATAAATTTTGTGTAATAGATGCAAGAGTATAAAGTTTATTATTGCCGTACTAATTTTCTTTTATATTTTAGTATACTGCCGCATAAAGAAGAAAATGCACAAGCTTCATGCAAAAATTTATGACAAATAATAAAAGAATATGTCAAAGGGGGGAATTGTGGAGACCAGACTGAACCAAAGGATCCATTTTGTCTCCCAGATGAAATCTGCTTCTGCACAGCAAACTTGACATTTCCTTTTATAGAAGTAATCACGCGCGCATTTCTCCTTGATATTGTAGCCTTTCACCCACATACCAGATATTGTAACTTTTCACTAGTATAGATTTGCTTTGTAAGTGATTATGAAATATGAGCGCTTGTGCGCATGTCTGTAAATGCCTAACTTCTTACTATATAAAGAAGGGGCAGCGCCCAGTGAGGCGGGCGTGCTCCGGGGCTACCCCTGTTTATGAACACACAACCTTTGTGCTGCGTGTCATTTACTTGGATTCCTCAATCCAGGAAGCCAGGGACGGAAGAGGACTCAACACCTGCTTCACATGCAGTCTTTGATGGCTATATTCCAGGTTACGGAAGATGGATGTTTGGAGTCCCAGTTCCACACTGAATATTATCTTGCTTAGGTTTTCTCTTTTGCTTCTCCAGTGGTTTGTGTATTCTCCTTCTCAGCTTTTTTTTTCCATTTTATTGCATTCACGGTCTGGGAGTCTCGTATACCAAAAGTCTTTTTGGGGTTCCTTTCTTAGGATGTGGGACATATATACCAGGATGTGGACAGAATGTGTAACATTAGTACAAGTTGTGGGACATTACTATATAACGCGGGAAGGTGGAAACATGTATATCCTTATAGGATTTTAGAATGCTACAAGGGCCCATAAGCTCTATAGTTCGCGCGTGCGCCATGCAATCTTCACTCGCTCAGTATGATTTGTCCAACTGTGAGCAAAGCCAAAAAGCATTACTGCGAATGCGCCGGCGCACTATGTCCCGGAAGTATTTCGCTGTGTTCTGGAATATAGTACGCGGGCACATGTGCAGTAATGCTTTTCGGCTTTGCCTGCAGTTGGGTAAAGCATACTGTGCGTGCGCGAGTGAAGATTGCATTGCGCACGCGCGAACTATGGAGGACAAGTACTCTAATTCTCGAACATATTGTGGACAACAGGAATGGATGGGGTGGAGAAATGAAGATGAAACGCCGCCCATCGGACCGGGAAAAAAGGCATTTACATATCCCGCCAATTTGAGATGACAGGTTCCCTTTAATTTTTGCCAGAGCTGTATATCGGCTCCCATAGTGATGTAGCAAGGGATGATCAATGAACACTCCGTAATGGAATGCAAGGTACTTGTGACTAAGTTCACTTGAAAACCCGACAGGTGCTCTGCTTTACGGCTGGCCGGCGCTGACACAGTGCAGGGAAGCTGACGCCGGGGGACAGACACCGGAATGTAAGTATGTAGTGTTTGTTTTTTTTACATTTACAATGGTAACCAGGGTAAACATCGGGTTATTAAGCGCGGCCCTGTGCTTAGTAACCCGATGTTTACCCTGGTTACCCGGGGACTTCGGCATCGTTGGTCGCTGGAGAGCTGTCTGTGTGACAGCTCTCCAGCGACCACACAACGACCTAAACAGCTACATTGCAGCGATCAGCATCGTTGTCTATATCGCTGCAGCGTCGCTAAATGTGACGGTACCTTATTGCAGGGGCGATCCTGAGCGTAGCGCCCCTGCGCCCGGGGTGGACGGCCGCTCCCCTGTGGTGCCAGCTACATACATACTACATACAGCCGGTCCCCGCTGAGATAAGGAGTACCCTGCGTCGTGTACCCGGCGGCCGGGGCAAGGTTGCCAAACTTCACTTACAGTATTTTTCGGGACAGCTTATCAAAAACTCACGGACAGACAATATTTTTTACAGACACGTTGGAAAACTATAATAAATCATTATGAATATCAGCGACACAAGTCTACAGCCCATAATTCAGATATAAAGACATTCGCTCCATTCACTCGGTACTATAAAATTATGAGAAATACAGTCAAAATTATTGACGTTTCTTCAGCATTAAAAAAACTCACGGACACCTTAAAATCTTCTTACCGACAGAGCAAAAAAGTGCCTGTGCTTATTTACCGACTGACCTGCAATTTCTGGACGGTTGGAAGGGTCCGATGTTACGGAAATAGCGGAGCGCTACGCTGCCTACGTAACTCCGTTAGAAGTGACTTGGATTATGGAAAACACATAGCACAGTGATCTACGCTGTTTCCGCAATTCAGGAGTTACGGAAATAATCGAGCATCTGTGCTACGCCGTTAGTGTATCTCTCATAGGTGTGCAGCTTACGGAAACAGCGTGGCATACTGTTTCCAAAACGTCCTTCGCAGTTTTAGCACAGCCTGCTCGTTTTTCCGTAACTCATATTCACGTACAGATCGTAACACAGACGCTCTGCTACTTTCGTAACTCTTGAATTACGGAAACAGCGTAGATCACTGTTCTACGTGTTTTCCTCGCGTTCACTTCTATCAGCGTTACGTAAACAGCTTAGCTTAGCCCGCTCGGCTATTTCCGTAACTCCTGAATTACGCAAACAGCGTGGACCGCTGTGCTACGGGTTTTACGTAACTGGCATTTACTTCTACCACGGTTACGTAAACAGCGAAGCCTAGCCGCTCGGCTATTTCCGTGGCCCCGGCCACCTTTAGCTGCTGCATACAGACAGGTGTTCCCATCTCACGACTGGCTGGGATGAGAATACCGAATGTGTATGCCACGACCGTCCTCTCCCTTACCGGGGGCCACAGTTTCCTGGTAGAGCGCCTGTATGAGCTCACGCTCGCTGCGCCCTCCCCCAGAGCTCAGGGCAGCCCCGGGCCAGTGCTCAGGCGGTCACGTGTTCCTCCCCGGCTGGGGTTCGCACTGTGCTGGTTGTTTGTCCCTTGTGATGCTCCGTACAGGAGGCGTTGTGCTGTGCTTGGCCAGGAGGAAGCCGGAGGATCGGGGCAGTTGTGTGCTGAGAGTACCGGGGGTGCCCTCCCGTAGAGCCCGGTGCGGACGGAGCGGCGGCGGTCTGTGTGGCACGTACCGGCACCGTGCCTGGCCCTCGTTCTAGGACGCTCTCGGTGGCCGTGGTGGTCGGTGGCTTCCCGTGCTGTGGCCGTGTATTGACATGTGTGCTATCATGGATGTGAGTGGGATCCGCCACATGGCCTGCCCTGCCGAGGTAATACATGACTGTGCTGTGTCCCCGGGAGATCTGTGGGGGCACCGGGGGTCTCCTTGTTGCTATGGGTTACACCACTAATACACACATGCTGGTGTGTCAGGCTGAGGATTTGTGGAGCAGCCAGTGGTGCCGTGTCCAGGGCTCATGTGGCCCTTGGGGGTCCCTGATCACCCCCAGCGGTAACCTCTTGTTTTCCCATCCATACAGCTTTTGTTGCGGTGCGACCTTCTTATTTGGGGCCATTATGGGGGTGATGCGACTTTCTGTTCTATTCCATGATTTGGCAGCGAAGTGACCAGAAAGCAGCGATACATTCTGATATTTTATTAGATCACATAGTTTCGCACGCAGCATTACCAGATATGTCATCTTTTCATTTGGTGGTCCAGGATTGTATATGCTCCCGTTGTATTAATATGTCCAGAGATGCACATTAATGGATGATAGTAGGTAGGAATTATTGTTCTTTTTGCACTAAACCCCACTCTGGGCCTCTAAGATTAGGTTTACACGAGTGTGTAAATGGAAATATGGAGAGCACTGAGTCTTAGGGTATGTTCACACGTTCCTGATTTCCATCCTTTTTTTTTCAGGACTGAAACCGCAGCTCTTGGCAGAAAACGCAGGTCCTTTTTTTGGTCCTTTTTTTTGTGCTTTTTTGGTGCGTTTTTTGATGCGTTTTTTGATCCTTTTTTTTTATGCAGTTTTCTATGCAGAGTCTGTGTTTTTTCTAGGAAGTTTTTTTAGGGTTAAAATGGCTGAAAATACCCTACCCCTAACCCTACCCCTAACCCTACCCCTAACCCTACCCCTAACCCTACCCCTAACCCTACCCCTAACCCTAACCCTATTCTAACCTTAGTGGAAAAAAAAAAAAAAATTCTTAATTTTTTTATTGTCCCTAGCTATGGGGGTGACAAAGGGGGGGGGGGGTGTCATTTACTATTTTTTTATTTTGATCACTGAGATAGGTTATATCTCAGTGATCAAAATGCACTTTGGAACGAATCTGCCGGCCGGCAGATTCGGCGGGCGCACTGCGCATGCGCCCGCCATTTTGCAAGATGGCGGCGCCCAGGGAGAAGACGGCCGGACGGACGGACACCGGGAGGCCGGGTAAGTATAAGGGGGGGAGATTAGGGCACGGGGGGGGGGGGGGGGGGCATCGGAGCACGGGGGTGGGGCATCGGAGCATGGTTGGGGGGTGGGATCGGGGCAGCCACACTCCGCCCACGCACTTCCGCCCGCTTCCCCGCACTTCCTGCTGCAGCGGTTCGGCACCACAAACCGCAATAAAACCCGCAGATATATTTTTGATCTGCGGGTTTTACTGCGGGTTTGACCTCACAATGGAGGTCTATGGGTGCAGAACCGCTGCGGCTCCGAAAAAAGAAGTGACATGCTCCTTCTTTTTTCCCGCAGCTATTCAGCGCGGCTTTTTTTTTGAAATTCAGGATCATGTGCACAGCGGTTCTTGTTTTCCATAGGGTACATTGTACTGTACCCTGCATGGAAAACAGCTGCGGAACCGCAGCGGCAAAAACGCTGCGGTTCCGCAGTAAAAAACGCACTGTGTGAACATGGCCTTAGGCCGGGTCACACAGCTCCATCAGTGACTCAGGCCGATTAAGCCAAAGTCACTCCGATCAACCTCTGTCAGAGATTGATACAAGTGTCACCTAAGGCTACTTTCACACTAGCGTCACACGACGTACCGACGCATGCTGTGAAAGCGCAGCACAACGGGGCCAGCGGATGCAGTTTTACAACGCATCCGCTGCCCCATCGTGAGCTCCGGAGAGGAGGGGACGGAGTTCTGGCCGCACATGCGCGGTCGGAAATGGCGAACACAACGCACCAAAAAACGTTACGTGCTGATGGTCCGCCACAACGCGACGCAACCGTCGCATGACAGTTGCGACGTGTGGCAATGCGTCGCTAGTACAAGCCTATGGAGAAAAAACGCATCCTGCAGACAACTTTGCAGGATGCGTTTTTTCTGCAAAACGACGCATTGCGACGTGCGTCGTATGACGCTAGTGTGAAAGTAGCCTAAGTGTGATCCAATTTTCTCTCATGAAAAGACGGAGAACTTAATTTCTGCATTTTCTGTGTCCGCTCATGTTGGACTGCACACGGATGACTTCCAAGGGCATGTATGTGTGTGTGTGTGTATATATATATAGATATAGATATAGATATATAGATATAGATATATAGATATAGATATATATATATATCTATATATATATATCTATATATATATATCTATATATATATATCTATATATATATATATCTATATATATATATCTATATATATATATATCTATATATATATATATCTATATATATATATATATCTATATATATGTGTATATATATATATATATGTATATATATATATCTATATATATGTGTATATATATATATATATATATGTATATATATATATCTATCATTTTTTTTTTTTTTACACAATGGTCATATAAGACGATATTAAGAGATGAGCACCTGTTCTTACGTCAGGATGATTTACGCTGCATTTTATCTGTCTTTTAGGATAGCTTCAAGCCTTTTATGTGGCTGAAAAATGAGAGAACATAAATTTTTGCAACCCCGAAAAAATCGATTTTCTGTTCTGCCATCAAAATGTTCAGGACAGTTCAGAGATTTTAACAACTTTGTCTTCAAAGAGCAAATAAATCTCTTCCCCCAAAAATGGAATAATGCCTGTCTGAATAATGAGCGCGAGGACCAGCAGATTGCCGGCAGTTACGCCAAATCACCGGAGAGACTTGCTGGTCAGATCTCGGGAACAGAATTTGGAGAAAACGCTGTCAGAGAAGATAGGTTAAAAAGTCTTAAAAGAAAATGTTTTTCTTCTGAGGTTCCTTTATGTGACAACCCAGTGACCCCATCGCAAGCCGCAAAGAAGACTAAACGTTGTGGTGGGAAGGAGACCCCAAGACCTGTGTCCACAAATCATCTCGTCCAGCAAGACTCTGCTAGTGTGCCACCAAAGAAGATCGCCAAGGTGCAGAAAGTCAAGGATGAGATTGCCTGCAGCGTCGAGGCAGCGAAGAGTCAGGGAAGGAGAGTATCTGGCTTATTGAAGCGAACGTGCTCTGGAGGCTTATGGCTGCTGAAAAGCTGTAATTTGCTTAATATCGGAAGAGTACCCTTATTTATGATGCAGAGAAAACTCTTTCAGATTGCAGCCTGTGGTAAATTACAGTCTGAGAAGCTCAGAGCACAGAAGACGAGATATAGACTACTGGATTTTAACTGGATGTGGTTTCAGAGAGGTTTTTGGAACTGCTGCAAGAAGACTCTGAGAAGCAGGATTAAGAAAGCCGTCTCATATTTGAAGTTGAAACTTCAGAGACACGAACGAGCGGGACGGAGGTCATACGATATGAACAATAACACTTCAGGAATTTTATATCAGATCCCACAATGCCCAACCAAAAGCTGCCTACGAGGTGACGCCAAGCTGCCGAGCGTGGACGCTCCCTTCGGAAATGCTGCATCCAACGCCGCCCTCTTAAAAGACAGCCAGCAAGCTGTGCTCTGTGCGCCCGCTCCGTGGTGCGACCCCTTAACCAAGAAGGCAAGTGAGGCGCCCGTTATTAACAACCAATCACACGACTTTTTACTTACCGAAAAAGAGGTCTGTATCTCTTGCCAGGAGGAAACGACCACTCATGGCGAGAAGGACGATGACCAGATTCCCCTGCCTAATGACAAACTGCATGAGTGTGCGAGCGATGCTTTTGCAGGTCAGGAAAATGCTTCCATGGACGTTGTTGGGAACGGAGATGAATCCTGCCCCATGGACTTGGATGACAGCACAGACTCTGACATATTTAGTGCAAAGTTGTTGGATCACCCTTACTGTAAAAGTCCCATGCAGCAGACCACTTGTGAAGGGCTGGATGTACCGGGCCTACAGAACGGACAGAAAATGTTCTACGTCCCAGATGAACAAGTTGCATCCAGTATTTTCGGTATGTGCCCCTGTGTGTTTAAAAAAAAAAAAAACTACTTTTAGTGACCACATAACATTTTCTAATTGGATATGTCTAACTTGATGTTGGTAATAACTCTAGTATGTGTAAACATATATCACAGTGATTCTTAGATTTTTTTTTTTTCCATTACACATTGTATTTTGTTAGTAATTTAGAATGATCTATTTTGAATTTATAAAATATTGGAAATTTAATGAATATGGGGGAAGGGGAGCGGTGGAGCAGCGGCAGGAGCTGGCAGCTGTGACATCATATTCGCCCTCCTCGCGCCATCGCTGCTTCTCCGTTCCAGCATCTCTGTTGTCTCGGCGACAGCATCGCTTCCTGACTGTGCTAAGCGGTCACGTGACACCACTCATTAAGGTAATGAATATGCACGTGTTTCCACTCATATAGGTGTGGAGCGCATATTCATTACCTTAATGAGCGGTATCACGTGACCACTCAGCACAGGACGAAATGCTGGGACGACTGAGATGTAGCGACGGTGCGAGGAGTGTGAGTAAGACGTGCGGGGATGCGAGCCATGCATACAACAATGGGACAGGGGAGCCGAGCCATGCATACAACAGGGGGAGCCACACATACCAGGACAGGATGGGGGAACATGTCTGTCTCCGCAGAGAAGCCGGAGGTGTCCGTTCTCGCATAGTGGAGAGGGGATTTCTTGAAATCCCATCCACTATGCCGTAACATCTGGCCGCTGCGGATGTACGCAACTATCAACCCGCAGCGTTTACTGACCGTGCGAACATACCCTTACAATCATGCAGTGCTCATGATCACCATAATGACCACAGGGTCAGTCAGCCTTGGTGGCCTATTGGGCCTGCCATAAGCGGTACTTTACACACCTCCTGTCAGTGTAAGGGGGACTCATGCAGACGAGCGTATAAATTGGACGTGTGCTATTCGATACATTTATTTATTTTATTTAATTGGATGACGCCCTGACCAATGTCATTCAGAAGGTGTTGAGCTGGAAAAAAAAAATGATGGCACCATTCACTACTTTCATCTAAGTCTAGGATGAGACTTGCTCAATTATGTCTATGATTCTGTTAAAAAAAAATTATGAAAAATGTCTCACACAGAACATCCAACGGCATCTGATTTTTAGATACATTTTTATTATAAACGTAGGAAACTATGCATGATCATGTAAATTTTTTAGCACATATGTATGAAAACCGATCTTGCAGACTTAAAAAATGGACACACAAATTTACTGTGGACAGGGAAATAACATTAGTGCCACCACTCCAGTGCTAAAAGAAAAGAAATGCTGTAATGGTGCTTTAATGGGTCGATATTGACTTTTAGGATTTCTGCATCCATTAGGCCTGTCCCACACGTCCAGATAATTCCGGTACCGGAAAAATCGGTACCGGAGTTATCCGTGTCCGTGTGCTCACGTGGCACATCAGTGTGGCACACTTGCGGCAGCCGTGTGCCAACTGGGTACCACACGCACCGTGCAGGAGACAGCGCTAGAGTTAAGCGCTGTCCCCTGCTTTGGGTGCTGAATCCAGAATTCATTCCTTCTTCCCAGCAGCGTTCGCTGGAGAGAAGGAATGAAAAATCATTTTTTTTTTAATTTTTAAAATAAAGTTCCCGGTAATCTCCCCCCTCCCACCCCCTGTGCGCCTGCCCTCTGGCATTAAAATACTTACCCAGCTCCCTCGGCGCTTCCATCCTCTCAGCGTCGCAGCTCTTCCTGTATGAGCGGTCACGTGGTGCCGCTTATTAGAGTGATGAATATGCGGCTCCACCCCTATGGGAGGTGGAGCCGCATATTCATCACTTTAGTAAGCGGCACCACGTGACCGCTCATACAGGAAGAGCTGCGACGCTGGAGGAAGCATCGAGGGAGCCGGGTAAGTATTTTAATGCCAGCGGGCGAGCGCACAGGGGGAGGGAGGGGGGAGATGACCGGGAACTTTATTTTCACAACAAAAAAAGTAAAAAAAAATGATTTTTCATTTCTTCGCTCCACCGAACGCTGCTGGAGAGAAGAAATGAATGGGGCTTCAGCACCACAAGCTGGGGAGACAGCGCTTACTGTAGCTCTGTCTCCTGCACGGCACACGGAGTGCACACGGACAGCATCCGTGTGCGGTACGTGTTTTACACGGACCCATTGACTTTAACCCCTTCATGACCCAGCCTATTTTGACCTTAAAGACCTGGCCGTTTTTTGGAATTCTGACCAGTGTCCCTTTATGAGGTAATAACTCAGGAACGCTTCAATGGATCCTAGCGGTTCTGAGATTGTTTTTTCGTGACATATTGGGCTTCATGTTAGTGGTAAATTTAGGTCAATAAATTCTGTGTTTATTTATGATAAAAACGGAAATTTGGCAAAAATTTGGAAAATTTCGCAATTTTCACATTTTGAATTTTTATTCTGTTAAACCAGAGAGTTATGTGACACAAAATAGTTAATAAATAACATTTCCCACACGTCTACTTTACATCAGCACAATTTTGGAAACAAAATTTTTTTTTGCTAGGAAGTTATAAGGCTGGGGTCACACTGCGTTAGTGCAACCCGTTTAGCGCTAAGCAATGTCGCGTTAAACGTCCCCGCTCTCGCAGATTCCCGATCTGCGAGAGCGGGGAACGGACCTCGGGCGCGCCACGGACGCTGCAAGCAGCGTCCGAGGCGCGCTACAAAAGAACGGCATATCGCTAGCGCGTGCCGAAAATGACACGCGCTAGCAATGCGCTTGTACATTGCGGGCAATGTGAGCGCTAACGGACGCGTTGCACGGCGTTAATTTCGCCGTGCAACGCTGTCCGCTAGCGCTCACATTAGAACGCAATGTGAACCTAGCCTAAGGGTTAAAATTTGACCAGCGATTTCTCATTTTTACAACGAAATTTACAAAACCATTTTTTTTAGGGACCACCTCACATTTGAAGTCAGTTTGAGGGGTCTATATGGCTGACAATACCCAAAAGTGACACCATTCTAAAAACTGCACCCCTCAAGGTGCACAAAACCACATTCAAGAAGTTTATTAACCCTTCAGGTGCTTCACAGCAGCAGAAGCAACATGGAAGGAAAAAATGAACATTTAACTTTTTAGTCACAAAAATGATCTTTCAGCAACAATTTTTTTTATTTTCCCAATGGTAAAAGGAGAAACTGAACCACGAAAGTTGTCCAATTTGTCCTGAGTACGCTGATACCTCATATGTGGGGGTAAACCACTGTTTGTGCGCACGGCAGGGCTTGGAAGGGAAGGAGCGCCATTTGACTTTTTGAATGAAAAATTGGCTGCACTCTTTAGCGGACACCATGTCACATTTGGAGAGCCCCCGTGTGCCTAAAAATTGGAACTCCCCCACAAGTGACCCCATTTTGGAAACTAGACGCCCCAAGGAACTTATCTAGATGCATAGTGAGCACTTTAAACCCCCAGGTGCTTCACAAATTGATCCGTAAAAATGAAAAAGTACTTTTTTTTCACAAGAAAATTCTTTTAGCCTCAATTTTTTCATTTTCACATGGGCAACAGGATAAAATGGATCCTAAAATTTGTTGGTCAATTTCTCCCGAGTATACCGATACCTCATATGTGGGGGTAAACCACTGTTTGGGCACACGGCAGGGCTCGGAAGGGAAGGCGCGCCTTTTGACTTTTTGAATGGAAAATTAGCTCCAATTGTTAGCGGACACCATGTCGCGTTTGGAGAGCCCCTGTGTGCCTATGCATTGGAGCTCCCCCACAAGTGACCCCATTTTGGAAACTAGACCCCCCAAGGAACTTATCTAGATGCATACTGAGCACTTTAAACCCCCAGGTGCTTCACAGAAGTTTATAACGCAGAGCCATGAAAATTAAAAAAAAAATTTCTTTTCTCAAAAATGATTTTTTAGCCTGGAATTTCCTATTTTGCCAACAGTAATAGGAGAAATTGGACCATAAATGTTGTTGTCCAGTTTGTCCTGAGTACGCAGATACCCCATATGTGGGGGTAAACTACTGTTTGGGCGCAGGGCTCGGAAGGGAAGGCACGCCATTTGGCTTTTTAAATGGAGAATTAGCTCCAATTGTTAGCGGACACCATGTCGCGTTTGGAGAGCCCCTGTGTGCCTAAACATTGGAGATCCCCCACAAATGACCCCATTTTGGAAACTAGACCCCCAAAGGAACTAATCTAGATGTGTGGTGAGCACTTTGAACCCTCAAGTGCTTCACAGAAGTTTATAACGCAGAGCCTTGAAAATAAAAAAAAAAAAATTTCTTTTCTCAAAAATGATTTTTTAGCCCGCAATTTTTTATTTTCCCAAGGGTTACAGGAGAAATTGGACCCCAAAAGTTGTTGTCCAGTTTCTCCTGAGTACGCTGATACCCCATGTGTAGGGGTAAACCACTGTTTGGGCACACGTCGGGGCTCAGAAGGGAAGTAGTGACTTTTGAAATGCAGACTTTGATGGAATGGTCTGCGGGCGTCACGTTGCGTTTGCAGAGCCCCTGGTGTGCCTAAACAGTAGAAACCCCCCACAAGTGACCCCATTTTGGAAACTAGACCCCCCAAGGAACTTATCTAGATATGTGGTGAGCACTTTGAACCCCCAAGTGCTTCACAGACGTTTACAACGCAGAGCCGTGAAAATAAAAAATCATTTTTCTTTCCTCAAAAATGATGTTTTAGCAAGCAATTTTTTATTTTCTCAAGGGTAACAGGAGAAATTGCACCCCAGTAATTGTTGCGCAGTTTGTCCTGAGTATGCTGGTACCCCATATCTGGGCTCGGAAGGGAGAGAGCACCATTTGACTTTTTGAATAAAAGATTGGCTGGAATCAATGGTGGCGCCATGTTGCGTTTGGAGACCCCTGATGTGCCTAAACAGTGGAAACCCCTCAATTCTACCTCCAACACTAACCCCAACACACCCCTAACCCTAATCCCAACCCTAACCACAACCCTAATTCCAACCCTAACCCTAAGGCTATGTGCCCACGTTGCGGATTCGTGTGAGAGTTTTCAGCACCATTTTTGAAAAATCCGCGATTAAACGGCACTGTGTTTTACCTGCGGATTTACCGCGGATTTCCAGTGTTTTTGTGCGGATTTCACCTGCGGATTCCTATTGAGGAAAAGGTGTAAAACGCTGCGGAATCCGCACAAAGAATTGACATGCTGCGGAAAATACAACGCATCGTTTCCGCGCGGTATTTTCCTCACCATGGGCACAGCGGATTTGGTTTTCCATGTGTTTACATGGTACTGTAAACCTGATGGAACACTGCTGCGAATCCGCAGCGGCCAATCCGCTGCGGATCCGCAGCCAAATCCGCACCATGTGCACATAGCCTAATTCTAAAGGTATGTGCACACGCTGCGGAAAATGCTGCGGATCCGCAGCAGTTTCCCATGAGTTAACAGTTCAATGTAAACCTAAGGGAAACAAAAATCGCTGTACACATGCTGCAGAAAAACTGCACGGAAACGCAGCGATATACATTCCGCAGCATGTCACTTCTTTCTGCGCATTCCGCAGCGGTTTTCCAACTGCTCAAATAGAAAATCGCAGTTGTAAAACCGCAGTGAAATGCGCAGAAAAACCGCTGTAAATCCGCGATAAATCCACAGCGGTTTAGCACTGCGGATTTATCAAATCCGCTGCGGAAAAATCTGCAGAGGACCAGAATACGTGTGCACATACCGTACCCTAACCCCAACCTTCAACCTTAGTGGAGAAAAAAAAAAAATTCTTTATTTTATTATTGTCCCTACCTATGGGGGTGACAAGGGGGGGGAGGGGGGTCATTTACTGTTTTTTTTTTTATTTTGATCACTGTGATAGGTTTTATCACAGTGATCAAAATTCACATTGGAAGATGGCGGCGCCCAGGAAAGAAGACGGACGGACCCCGGGAGGCTAGGTAAGTATAAGGCTATATTCACACTTTGCGGATTTTGCTGCGGATCCGCAGCGGATTTGACCGCTGCGGATCTGCAGCAGTTTCCCATGAGTTTACAGAACAATGTAAACCTATGGGAAACAAAAAACGCAGTGCACATGCTGCGGAAAAAACCGCGCGGAAACGCTGCGGATTACATTCCGCAGCATGTCACTTCTTTTCTGCGGATTTTCACCTGCTCCAATAGAAAACTGCAGATGAAAATCCGCAGAAGAAACCGCAGTAAATACCGCGATAAATCCGCAGTAAAAACCGCAACGGGTTTTCACTGCGGATTTTGGAATTCTGCTGCGGAAAAATCCGCAGTGGAATCTGCAAAGTGTGCACATAGCCTAAGGGGGGGGGAGATCAGGGCACGGGGGGGGGGGGAGATCAGGGCACGGGGGGGGGGGGGGGGCGCGTCGGAGCACGGGGAGGGGGTGGATCGTAACATGGGGGGGGTGGATCGGAGCGAGGGGGGGTGGATCGGAGTGCAGGGGGGGTGGATTGGAGCACGGGGGGTGGGATTGGAGCACGGGGGGAGCGGACAGCAGGACGGGGGTGCGGAGGACAGGACGGAGGGGAGGGGAGCGGACCACAGATCGGAGGGCTGGGGGGGCGATCGGTGGGGTGGGGGCACATCAGTGTTTCCAGCCATGGCCGATGATATTGCAGCATCGGCCATGGCTGGATTGTAATATTTCACCAGTTTAAACAGCCAATCAGAGTGATCGTAGCCACGGGGGGGGGGTGAAAGGTCGGGAAGGGGTTAATGGGTCCGTGTGATCCGTGCGCTCCCACAAACACTGACATGTCTCCGTGTTTTTCAAACGGACACACGGTCCGTGAAAACACGCTGACATGTGCAGAGACACATTGATTTTAATGTGTCTACGTGTGTCATTGTCTCCAGTACGTGAGGAAACTGTCACCTCACGTACCGGAGCCACTTACGTGTGAAACCGGCCTTACATGGTGCTTGAGGTCAACTCCTTTTTTTTTTTTTTTTTTTTCTCACCCTGTGGTTCCAAACAGGTCAGTACTAGTGATGAGCGAATGTGCGGAGATAACATCTTATCCGAGCATGCTCAGGTGTTAACCAAGTATCTGGGCGTGCTCTTACATTATGTTCGAGTCCCTGCGGCTGCATGATTTGGTCTGTTAGACAGCCTGACCACATGCAGATTGCCTGTTTGTTAGGGAATCCCCACATGTCTTCTGCCTGTCTAACAACTGCAAATCATAGAGCCACAGAGACTCGAACATACGGTAATATACGAGCACGCCCATATACTCTAACACCCGAGCATTTTCATCCCTAGTCACTACACCATATGAATTTTCAATCTATTCCATCCAGAAGTCAGGTCGCACTTCCCTTTGATGACACTTTCGTGTCCTGAGTTTAAATCCCACCAAGGACAACATCTGCAAGGAGTTTGTATGTTCTCCCACACTCCAAAGACATACTGATAGGCAATCTGGATTGTGAGCCCCAATAGGGACAGTGCCGATGATATCTGTAAAGCACTGTGGAATTAATGGCGCTACTTAAGGGAGTTAAATAAATTACAGCTTGTGAGAATTAAAAATTTGAAGCGAAAGCAACATTTTGCTTGAATCCCACTTTGAGATAATGATGTTAAGCACCTGAAGGGTTAACAATCATCCTGGTTTTGAATACTCCAAGGGGTACAGTTCTTAACCCCTAAGGGTATGTGCCCGCGATCCGGAATAGCGGCGTTTTTGACGCAGCTCACCTGCGCTGGATCCATAACACTATGTTCTAGGTTACAAGCACAGCGGTTGGGATGTCTATAAATCCCATGCTCACTGTATTTCTATTTAACGCTGCGTAAACTCCCCCACGCTGCCGGTTTCCGAGCCGCAGTATGTCCGTTATCTGCAGTGGAGACTGCGTATTCTCACCCATACTCCTTCATTACATGCGGTAATTCAGCACAGTTCAGTGAACGCATGCGGATTTACCTGCGTGATTAGAACGCAGCGTTCTGGATGCAGCCAAAATACTCTGCGTTCAAAACTCTGCTCTATCGTGGGCTCATAGCCTTAGGGGATGTGCACACGCTGAGTAAAATTTCTGCACCATTTCTGCATCTCATGGCAGGAAATACGCAGCTGCAAAAAAAGTGCGCTTTTGGCTGCCTTTTTTCCCCTGTTTTTGATTGAGTAAGGTTAATGGTGAAAAAGGCAGGGCAAAAACATACAGAGAATTCACATGGAGCAGATTTACTGCAAGTCAAAAATACTCAACCTGTGCATGACACTTCAGGATTCTCATTCCCTTTGCTGGCATCAGGATTGTTTCAAGTTTTGTTACAAATCCGTCAGAAAAACCGTTGCAAACGCGCCAGATCTGCCACGTGTGCACACAGCCTTTGGCTACGTTCACACTGGCGTTCCGCCAATGCGCGTCGCTGTTCCGCCGGCGACGCAGCGGCGAAGCGCCCCTATGTTTAACATAGGGGACGCGTGCGTCGTTTTGGTGGCGTTTTTCGCCACGTGCGTCGTTTCCGACGCTAGCGTCGGACGCAAGGAAACGCTACATGTAGCATTTTCTGTGCGTCCGATTTTCGTCGGAAAACGACGCACACGTCGCAAAACGTGCGCGTTTTTGCGCGCGTTTGCGTGCGTTTTAGCGTGCGTCGCGCGTTGCGTCGCCGACGCACGGCGGCGCAACGCTAATGTGAACGTACCCTTAGTAATTCATCCAGTTTTAACCTTAAAAAGGACGGATCACCTTCACACATACTGTTATATCACAGTAAGGAGGCTGCATGTATAAATATGCAATAAATCACCTTTGAAAGAATAATATCTGTGAATAGAAGAATTATGTTGAGAGAATCCCAGTGTATGGGAGCCGCCATCTTGGGATTGGCAGCTCAGGGTGCTGTGTGCTAGTGAAACGCCCCCAGATTCCGGGCTGGTTGCTAGGCAGCATCTGAGGCTACAGAGTAAAAAAAACCCAGCAACAGCAGGTATTACCATATCGACCCAGAGCAATGTCCTCATTGCAGCATGATGAACATGTGACGTCGCTCCAACCAGGCAAATCATAACGGGCTTCAGATGCTGGGAGGTAGGAGGCAGTTTGCAGGGCTCCTGTCCCATGGACAGATTATTGGCCTACTCACTATATGTCCTGCACATCGATCTATATATATCTATAAGCAATGGCATACTTCCAATGGTGGCAGATCACGCGCCCACCGCCTATGAGGTCCGAGGGGGGTATCTGATGCCAATTCCTGAACCGGGCTAACCTGTATTGGCATCCTGGATGCTGATCTAGTTCAAAGCAATAATGGAAGATGGAGCCGCCCACTCCCTCCATTATTCCACCTCTGTGTCTAGGCTCTGACATCTCAGCTTGACGGGCGCAATGACATCACTAAATCGCACCGCTGTGCCAAGCAGTGCAGAGCTTCAGACCACAGGCTGAACAGACTGGACCAGCGGGAGATCTAGGAAGGGTGAGGGTTGTTTTTGTTTTAAAACCATGAGTACATTGTGGGGCACATTATATTAACTGGAGGGCTATGCGGGGCACGTTATATTAATTGAAGGGCTATGCGGGGCACGTTATATTACGGTAATTGAAGGGCTATGCGGGGCATGTTATGTTAACTGGAGGGCTATTATTCAGTTTGCAGTGCTATGTGCGGGCATTATATTGTTTGGATGGCTAGTGGGGGCCATTATACAGTGTGGAGGTTTGTGTGGGGGGCCATTATGCTGTTTGGAGGGCTGTGTAGGGGCCATCTTACTGTGTGAAGGGCATTATATTCTATGGAGGACAGTGTGTGGGCCAGTATATTGTGCGGATGGCTGTGTTAGGGTCATAGGTGGGGCACCATACTTTGCCAGGTGAGAACAGTAGGGTCATCATACTGTGCGTGTGGAGGGTACTGTGCAGAAATTCACTGTGTTTGGAGGGTAAATTTGTTGGCATTATACTTAATGGTGACCATGAAAGGGGTGATGTCTTTGTGTGAGAGCACTAAGGGGCATCAAATAAAGCAAAATTACTTTGTAATGGCTGCAAAGTTGTGAGCTATGCCTTTCTGTGACTCCACTGAAATGTTGTTTTTTTTTTTTTTATTGAAGTGAGGGGGGGATTGGGATTTCTGCTATGGGGCCCCATGATTTCTATTTACGCCTAAGGCTGCATCATACCGTGTACAGTGCCAGCAAAAAAAAAATCTTTAAAAGGAACCTGTCAGCTGTTTTGGCCGATATAAGATATGGCCACCACCTTTCATTGCTTATCTACAGCAGATGGGAGGCGCTGTAAGTTTTTTTTCAGGCATGCGCAGTTTGTGCTGCCCTTCGACTCCCACCACACGATGGGGACGTTAATGAAGGAAGTGGAGGCCCCCAGCGCGCGGAGTTTTGAATGATGGCTGGAAGGCGTTTGCGTCTGGGGGAAAAAGACATCCCCCCCCCCCCCGGACAGACTACGGGTATGAGGGGCAAAATTATAAAAACGGATATTGCAGCATTGAGAGGGACCCCAAATAAAAGAGCCACCTTGACAGAATGCAGCATTAGTGCAGCACAAGGTGGCTCTTTTAGTTACAAACGCCTGAGGGGGATGACAGGTTCCCTTTACGGGACATCCAACAGATACCTTTTCTGGGTGGCTGCGGACTGCGATTTTTAAACTGGAGGGGGCCAATATCCATAGCCCCTTACCAGCCTGAGAATACCAGCCCCAAGCTGTCTGTTTTAGCTTGGCTAGTTGTCAAAAATGGGTGGGACCCCGTGCCGTCTCTAAATTATTTATTAAATTTTTTTTTTTAAAGCGTGGGGACTCCTCTATTCTTGATAACCAACCTTGCTAAAGCTGACAGCTGAGAGTTGCAGACCGCAGCTGTCAGTTTTGCCTGTCTGGTTATCAAAAATACATTATTTATTTAGAGTGGAGGAGTCGGCTGATGAATAACACGGCCTGCTCTCGCTGTTATTAGCAGCAGCAGGTGTAGGCTGATGGGACTTCTACCTCCATCAGCTGATGCCAGTGACCAGAGGTAAACCTTGTTAATGATTTTACTGCTGACCTTCAGCAGTGTTTTGCTGTGCTGTCATGGAAAAGTAAAAACGTTGAGGGACTTTCAATAATAATAATAATTTCATTTATATAGCGCCAACATATTCCGCAGTGCTTTACATTATAGAGGGGACTTGTACAGACAATAGACATTACAGCATAACAATAATCACAGTTCAAAACCGATACCAAGAGGAGTGAGGGCCCTGCTCGCAAGCTTACAAACTATAGGAAAAGGGGAGACAAGAGGTGGATGGTAACAATTGCTTTTGTTGTTCGGACCAGCCATAGTGTAAGGCTCGGGTGTTCATGTAAAGCTGAATGAACCAGATAACTGCCTAAGTATGTAACAGTATAGACACAGAGGGCTATTAACCCCTTCCCGACCTTTGACGCAGCGTATGCGTCATGAAAACCTGTGCCATTCCGATCTGTGACGCAGCATATGCGTCATGGCCTGATTGGGCTCCTGCAGGCCGGGTGAAAGGGTTAACTGTAATTTCACCTGGCCTGCAGGGACAGGAGGAGTTGTACTTTAGCCCAGGGGGGGTGGCTTAAACACCCCTCCCCCCCGCCCCCGTGGCTACGATCGCTCTGATTGGCTGTTGAAAGTGGCGTATCACTTTCAATCAGAGCAAGAGTAATATTTCACCAATGAAGATTAGTGAAATATTACAATCCAGCCATGGCCGATGCTGCAATAGCATCAGCCATGGCTGGAGATCGCGATGTGCCCCACCGCCACCGATCACCTCCCCTCCGTCCTCTGTCCTGTCATTTCCTGTCCTCCGCTCCCCTCCGTCCTCGTGTCCGCTCCCCCCGCTGTCCGGTCCCCTCCCCCCTGCTGTCCGATTTTCCCCCCCCCCATCATACTTACCGATCTCCCGTGTGCCTCCCGGTGTCCATCCGGCTGCTGCATGGGCGCCGCCATCTTGGAAAATGGCAGGCGCATGCGCAGTGCGCCCGAGGAATCTGCTGGCCGGCAGATTCGTTACAAGTACATTTTGATCGCTGTAATAGGTTCTATCACAGCGATCAAAATAAAAAAATAATAAATAAACCCCCCCCCTTTATCACCCCTATAGGTAGGGACAAAAATAATTTTTTTTTTTCTTTTCTTTGCCGGGTTAGGGTTAGTTCACACTGCGTCTAAGCAGTCCGTTAGACGGACTACGTTACACCACAGCATAAACGCGGTGTAACGTAGTCCGTTATGGCCGCCATTGACAGCAATGTTGGACGCATCACTAGCACACGCCCACAATGGGTGTACGCTAGGGATGTGCCGTCATTGAGTGATGGACCCGGAGACGCGGGCTGCAGCGTTTCCGGGTCCGTCACTGCTAGCGCAGATAGAGCTAGCAGATGCTCTATCTGCGCTAGCGCGATGCAAACGTCGGCACTTGCGCTAGCAGCAGCCCATTAGCGTATGTGCTGAACGGGCTGCTGCTAGCGCAATGTGAACCTGGCCTTAGGGTTTGGGTTACGGCTAGAATTAGGGTTAGAACTAGGGTTAGGGTTAGAATTAGGCTTTGTGCACACAGTGCGGATTTGGCTGCGGATCTGCAGCAGATTTGGCTGCGGATCCGCAGCGGATTGGCCGCTGCGGATTCGTAGCAGTTTTCCATCAGCTTTACAGTACCATGTAAACCTATGGAAAACCAAATCCGCTGTGCCCATGGTGCGGAAAATACCGCGCGGAAACGCTGTGTTGTATTTTCCGCAGCATGTCAATTCTTTGTGCGGATTCCGCAGCGTTTTACACCTGTTCCTCAATAGGAATCCACAGGTGAAATCCGCACAAAAAACACTGGAAATCGCCGGTAAATCCGCAGGTAAAATGCAGTGCCTTTTACCTGCGGATTTTTCTAAAATGGTGCGGAAAAATCTCACACGAATCCGCAACGTGGGAACATAGCCTTAGGGTTGGAAATAGGGTTAAGATTAGGCTGTGGTTAGGGTTATGGTTAGGGGTGTGTTGGGATTAGGGTTAGGGGTGTGTTGGGGTTAGGGGTATGTTGGGGTTAGGGTTGTGATTAGGGTTAGGGGTGTGTTGGGGTTAGTGTTGGAGTTAGAATTGAGGGGTTTCCACTGTTTAGGCACATCAGGGGTCTCTAAACGCAACATGGCGCCACCATTGATTCCAGTCAATCTTGCATTCAAAAAGTCAAATGGTGCTCCCTCCCTTCCGAGCCCCGACGTGCACCCAAACAGTGGTTTACCCCCACATATGGGGTACCAGCATACTCAGGACAAACTGGGCAACAATTATTGGTGTCCAATTTCTCCTGTTACCCTTGTGAAAATAAAAAATTGCTTGCAAAAAAACATAATTTGAGGAAAGAAAAATGATTTTTTATTTTCATGGCTGTGCGTTGTAAACTTCTGTGAAGCACTTGGGGGTTCAAAGTGCTCACCACATATCTAGATAAGTTCCTTAGGGGGTCTATTTTCCAAAGAGGGGTCACTTGTGGGGGGTTTCTACTGTTTAGGCACATCGGGGGCTCTGCAAACGCCCGCAGACCATTCCATCAAAGTCTGCATTTCAAAAGTCACTACTTCCCTTCCAAGCCCCGACGTGTGCCCAAACAGTGGTTCCCCCCCACATATGGGGTATCAGCGTACTCAGGACAAACTGGACAACAACTTTTCGGGTCCAATTTCTCCTGTTACTCTTGTAAAAATAAAAAATTGTGGGCTAAAAAATAATTTTTGAGGAAAGAAAAATGATTTTTTATTTTCAAGGCTCTGCGTTATAAACTTCTGTGACGCACTTGAGGGTTTAAAGTGGTCACCACACATCTAGATTAGTTCCTTGGGAGGTCTAGTTTCCAAAATGGGGTCACATGTGGGGAAACTTCAATGTTTAGGCACACAGGGGCTCTCCAAACGCGACATGGTGTCAGCAAACGATTGGAGCTAATTTTTCATTAAAAAAGTCAAATGGCGCTCCTTCCCTTCCGAGCCTTGCCGTGTGCACATACAGTGGTTTGTGACCACATATGAGGTATACATTTTAGGATCCATTTATGCTGTTGCCCATGTGGAAATGAACAAATTGAGGCTAAAAGAAATTTTTTGTGAAAAAAAAAAAAAAAAAGTACTTTTTCATTTTTACGGATCAATTTGTGAAGCACCTGGGGGTTCAAAGTGCTCACTGTGCATCTAGATAAGTTCCTTGGGGGGTCTAGTTTCCAAAATGGGGTCACATGTGGGGAAGCTCCAATGTTTAGGCACACAGGAGCTCTCCAAACGCGACATGGTGTCCGCTAATGATTGGAGCTAATTTTTCATTCAAAAGTCAAATGACGCTCCCTCCCTTACGAGCCTTGCCGTGTGCACATACAGTGGTTTGTGACCACATATGAGGTATCGGTGTACTCAGGACAAATTTTACAATAACTTTTGGTGTCCAGTTTCTCTTTTTACTTTTGGGAAAATAAAAAAATTGTTGCTAAAACATCATTTTTGTGACTAAAAAGTTAAATGTTCATTTTTTCCTTCCATGTTGCTTCTGCTGCTGTGAAGCACCTGAAGGGTTAATAAACTTCTTGAATGTGGTTTTGAGCACCTTGAGGGGTGCATTGTTTAGAATGGTGTCACTTTTGGGTATTTTCAGCCATATAGACCCCTCAAACTGACTTCAAATGTGAGGTGGTCCCTAAAAAAATGGTTTTGTAAATTTTGCTGTAAAAATGAAAAATCGCTGGTCAAATTTTAACCCTTATAACTTCCTAGCAAAAAAGAATTTTGGTTGCAAAATTGTGCTGATGTAAAGTAGACGTGTGGGAAATGTTATTTATTAACTACTTTGTGTCACATATCTCTCTCGTTTAACCCCTTCATGACCCAGCCTATTTTGACCTTAATGACCTGGCCGTTTTTTGCAATTCTGACCAGTGTCCCTTTATGAGGTAATAACTCGGGAACGCTTCAACGGATCCTAGCGGTTCTGAGTTTGTTTTTTCGTGACATATTGGGCTTCATGTTAGTGGTAAATTTAGGTCAATAAATTCTGCGTTTATTTGTGATAAAAACGGAAATTTGGCGAAAATTTTGAAAATTTCACAATTTTCACATTTTGAATTTTTATTCTGTTAAACCAGAGAGTTATGTGACACAAAATAGTTAATAAATAACATTACCCACATGTCTACTTTACATCAGCACAATTTTGGAAACAAAATTTTTTTTTGCTAGGAAGTTATAAGGGTTAAAATTTGACCAGCGATTTCTCATTTCTACAACGAAATTTACAAAACCATTTTTTTTAGGGACCACCTCACATTTGAAGTCCGTTTGAGGGGTCTATATGGCTGAGAATACCCAAAAGTGACACCATTCTAAAAACTGCACCCCTCAAGGTGCACAAAACCACATTCCAGAAGTTTATTAACCCTTCAGGTGCTTCACAGCAGCAGAAGCAACATGGAAGGAAAAAATGAACATTTAACTTTTTAGTCACAAAAATGATCTTTTAGCAACATTTTTTTTATTTTCCCAATGGTAAAAGGAGAAACTGAACCACGAAAGTTGTTGTCCAATTTGTCCTCAGTACGCTGATACCTCATATGTGGGGGTAAACCACTGTTTGGGCGCACGGCAGGCCTTGGAAGGGAAGGAGCGCCATTTGACTTTTTGAATGAAAAATTGGCTCCAATTGTTTCCGGACACCATGTTGGGTTTGGAGAGCCCCTGTGTGCCTAAACACTGGAGCTCCCCCACAAGTGACCCCATTTTGGAAACTAGACCTCCCAAGGAACTTATCTAGATGCATATTGAGCACTTTAAACCCCCAGGTGCTTCACAGAAGTTTATAACGCAGAGCCATGAAAATAAAAAATAATTTTTTTCTCAAAAATTATTTTTTAGCCTGGAATTTCCTATTTTGCCAGGGGTATTAGGAGAAATTTGACCCCAAATGTTGTTGTCCAGTTTCTCCTGAGTACACTGATACCCCATATGTGGGGGTAAACCACTGTTTGGGCACACGTCGGGGTTTGGAAGGGAAGTAGTGATGTTTTGAAATGCAGACTTTGATGGAATGCTCTGCGGGCGTCACGTTGTGTTTGCAGAGCCCCTGATGTGCCTAAACAGTAGAAACTCCCCACAAGTGACCCCATTTTGGAAACTAGACCCCCAAAGGAACTTATCTAGATATGTGGTGAGCACTTTGAACCCCCAAGTGCTTCACAGAAGTTTATAGCGCAGAGCAGTGAAAATAATAAATATGTTTTCTTTCCTCAAAAATAATTTTTAGCCCAGAATTTTTTAATTTTCCCAAGGGTAACAGGAGAAATTTGACCCCAATAGTTGTTGTCCAGTTTCTTCTGAGTACGGTGATACCCCCATATGTGGGGGTAAAGCACTGTTTGGGAACATGCCGGGGCTCGGAAGTGAAGTAGTGATGTTTTGAAATGCAGACTTTGATGGAATGCTCTGTAGGCGTCATGTTGCGTTTGCAGAGACCCTGATGTGGCTAAACAGTAGAAACCCCCCACAAGTGACCCCATTTTGGAAACTAGAGCCCCCAAGGAACTTATCTAGATATCTGGTGAGCACTTTGAACCCCCAAGTGCTTCACAGACGTTTACAACGCAGAGCCGTGAAAATAAAAAATCATTTTTCTTTCCTCAAAAATGATGTTTTAGCAAGCAATTTTTTTATTTTCACAGGGGTAACAGGAGAAATTGGACCCCAATAATTGTTGCGCAGTTTATCCTGAGTATGCTGGTACCCCATATGTGGGGGTAAACCACTGTTTGGGCACACGTCGGGGCTTGGAAGTGAGGGAGCACCATTTGACTTTTTGAATACAAGATTGGCTGGAAACAATGGTTGCGCCATGTTGCGTTTGGAGACCCCCTGATGTGCTTAAACAGTGGAAACCCCTCAATTCTACCTCCAACACTAACCCCAACACACCCCTAACCCTAATCCCAACTGTAGCCATAACCCTAATCACAACCCTAACCACAACCCTAATTCCAACCCTAACCCTAAGGCTATGTGCCCACGTTGCGGATTCGTGTGAGATTTTTCCGCACCATTTTTGAAAAATCCGTGGGTAAAAGGCACTGCGTTTTACCTGTGGATTTACCTCGGATTTCCAGTGTTTTTTGTGCGGATTTCCCCTGCGGATTCCTATTGAGGAAGAGGTGTAAAACGCTGCGGAATCCGCACAAAGAATTGACATGCTGCAGAAAATACAACGTAGCGTTTCCGCGCTATATTTTCCGCACCATGGGCACAGCGGATTTGGTTTTCCATAGGTTTACTTGGTACTGTAAACCTGATGGAACTCTGCTGCGAATCCGCAGCCAAATCCGCACCGTGTGCACATAGCCTAATTCTAAAGGTATATGCACACGCTGCGGAAAACGCTGCGGATCCGCAGCAGTTTCCCATGAGTTTACAGTTCAATGTAAACCTATGGGAAACAAAAATCGCTGTACACATGCTGCGGAAAAACTGCACGGAAACGCAGCGGTTTACATTCCCCAGCATGTCACTTCTTTCTCCTTCGCCTCATTGGGGGACACAGACCATGGGTGTATGCTGCTGCCAATAGGAGGCTGACACTAAGTGATACAAAAAAAGTTCGCTCCTCCCCTGCAGTATACACCCTCCTGCTGGCTCTCATCTCCTCCCCTGCAGTATACACCCTCCTGCTGGCTCTCATCTCCTCCCCTGCAGTATACATTCTCCTGCTGGCTCTCATCTCCTCCCCTGCAGTATACATTCTCCTGCTGGCTCTCATCTCCTCCCCTGCAGTATACACCCCCCTGCTGGCTCTCAGCTCCTCCCTGCAGTATACACCCTCCTGCTGGCTCTCAGCTCCTCCCTGCAGTATACACCCTCCTGCTGGCTCTCATCTCCTCCCCTGCAGTATACACCCCCCTGCTGGCTCTCAGCTCCTCCCTGCAGTATACACCCTCCTGCTGGCTCTCAGCTCCTCCCTGCAGTATACACCCTCCTGCTGGCTCTCAGCTCCTCCCTGCAGTATACACCCTCCTGCTGGTTCTCAGCTCCTCCCCTGCAGTATACACCCTCCTGCTGGCTCTCATCTCCTCCCCTGCAGTATACACCCTCCTGCTGGTTCTCAGCTCCTCCCCTGCAGTATACACCCTCCTGCTGGCTCTCATCTCCTCCCCTGCAGTATACACCCTCCTGCTGGCTTTCAGCTCCTCCCTGCAGTATACACCCTCCTGCTGGCTCTCATCTCCTCCCCTGCAGTATACACCCCCCTGCTGGCTCTCATCTCCTCCCCTGCAGTATACACCCTCCTGCTGGCTCTCATCTCCTCCCCTGCAGTATACACCCCCCTGCTGGCTCTCATCTCCTCCCCTGCAGTATACACCCCCCTGCTGGCTCTCATCTCCTCCCCTGCAGTATACACCCCCCTGCTGGCTCTCAGCTCCTCCCCTGCAGTATACACCCCCCTGCTGGCTCTCAGCTCCTCCATGCAGTATACACCCCCCTGCTGGCTCTCATCTCCTCCCCTGCAGTATACACCCCCCTGCTGGCTCTCATCTCCTCCCCTGCAGTATACACCCCCCTGCTGGCTCTCATCTCCTCCCCTGCAGTATACACCCCCCTGCTGGCTCTCAGCTCCTCCCCTGCAGTATACACCCCCCTGCTGGCTCTCAGCTCCTCCATGCAGTATACACCCCCCTGCTGGCTCTCATCTCCTCCCCTGCAGTATACACCCCCCTGCTGGCTCTCATCTCCTCCCCTGCAGTATACACCCTCCTGCTGGCTCTCATCTCCTCCCCTGCAGTATACACCCCCCTGCTGGCTCTCATCTCCTCCCCTGCAGTATACACCCCCCTGCAGGCTCTCATCTCCTCCCCTGCAGTATACACCCTCCTGCTGGCTCTCATCTCCTCCCCTGCAGTATACGCCCTCCTGCTGGCTCTCAGCTCCTCCCCTGCAGTATACACCCCCCTGCTGGCTCTCAGCTAACCAGTTCTTGCTTAGTGTCTGTAGGAGGCACATGGGTCTGTTTCAGACCCCAACGTTTTTATTTTATTGTTTACTTTTCTGTAAATTTTTATTTTTTAATTAACGGAGTGAAGGGGGTGACGGTTCCTTTCAAGTTTCCAATCTCCCCCGAACCATCAACAGGCGAGCACGGCGAGTATACCTCCCTGTACCCTCTCCTGCGACGTGGGAAGCCATGCCTGAGCTCGCTTCAGGGGCGACGGTTCCTTTCATGGTCCCGATCTCCCCACACCAGCAGCAGGCGACCACATGGAGTGTCGCCTCCACGTATCCTCTCCTGGAGCCAGGCCTAATGCCGGACAACTGGCCCTGTCCACCCAGACTGAGCTCCGTGGCTGTACAGAGGCCGCTCTCTATGGCGTCCGAGCAGCCCCCACTGTCCCACCACTGTGAAAGCGGATGGCACAAGGAGGCGGACGGGTCCTCTCCACCTCCCTAACAAACGGATGATGGATTGAGGCTTATCCCTGCACCGTCCACGCTGCACAGAACAGCGCTGAAACCCCCATCCGCGGCGGCTCCATGCCGGGACGCGCACCAATGGTGAGTGGATCCATCTTCAGTGGGATATTCACATGCTGACAGGCAGCCTCAGCCACTTCCCTGTGGCCCACCTCTCTGAGGTAACGCTCTGGAATGGCTGCAAAAATTTAGCCCCCGGCTTCGGCCGATTTGTAGGCCGCATCCTGGAAGTCTTGCCTGGAACGATCCACTGGTGACGTCCGCCGGCTACAGAAATTTAGGCCCCGGCTTAGGCCTATTCAACATCGTGTCTGTGGCTCCGCCCCCCAAATTGGCGCTTCTCGCTCTCTGCAAGATTTTATCAACTCTGCAGCTCCCGGTGGCCATCTTGGTCCACCCGGCCAGCTCACACTGGGGTGACAGTATTTTTGCATTAAAGGGGCACATCGACTCTACATCAGTACCCGGGTAAGGAAGTACCTGGTCTTAAAGGCACATGACCAGTATTTCCTGGTCTTAAAAGCACATGACCAGTATTCCCTGGTCTTAAAGGCATATGGCCAGGATTCCCAGTCTTAAAGGCGCATGACCAGTATTCTCTGGCCTTAAAGGTGCATGACCAGTATTCCCTGGTCTTAAAGGTGCATGACCAGTATTCTCTGGCCTTAAAGGTGCATGACCAGTATTCCCTGGTCTTAAAGGTGCATGACCAGTATTCTCTGGCCTTAAAGGTGTATGACCAGTATTCTCTGGCCTTAAAGGTGCATGACCAGTATTCCCTGGTCTTAAAGGCGCATGACCAGTATTCTCTGGTCTTAAAGGTGCATGACCAGTATTCTCTGGTCTTAAAGGTGCATGACCAGTATTCTCTGGTCTTAAAGGTGCATGACTAGTATTCCCTGGTCTTAAAGGTGCATGAACAGTATTCCCTGGTCTTAAAGGTGCATGACCAGTATTCCCTGGTCTTAAAGGTGCATGACCAGTATTCCCTGGTCTTAAAGGTGCATTACCAGTATTCTCTGTTCTTAAAGGCGCATGACCAGTATTTCCTGGTCTTAAAGGTGCATGACCAGTATTTCCTGGTCTTAAAGGCGCATGACCAGTATTCCCTGGTCTTAAAGGCGTATGACCAGTATTTCCTGGTCTTAAAGGTGCATGACCAGTATTCCCTGGTCTTAAAGGCGCTTGATCAGTCCGAGGAGCCCTCCGCCGCCGACCCCAGCTTTATCCTCTAGTTCCCCTCAGTGGAATTCTTCACTGACCAATCCATGGTTCTCGGACCAAGAGATTGAATCCCTCTGTGTACCCTCTGTGTTTGGAGTGCTCGCAGGACCAATATACATGGTCCCTATCCTACATGGGAGCCGTCGGCTAGCAGGGGCCGCAAGTATTCTAGAAACGTGCAGGCATCTAGAAACATACAGGCATCTAGAAAACGGAAGTTTTTCGCTTTCTGCTCCCTCACCAATGATTTGATGACAACAAGGCTCTGAATATGGATTGGATATTGCCTGAGCTTGCCAGAGCTTCAGAGACTAAACTCCCTCGAGAGCATTTGCCATTCAATTCAGATAAGCGATTCACTGGACAGAAGCCTCTACGTGGGATGCCATGCCTGGCCTGTTTTTTAAGGGCGACGGGTCCTTTAAAGCAGAGGTCCCCAACTCCAGTCCTCAAGGCCCACCAACAGGTCATGTTTTCAGGATTTCCATTGCATTGCACAGGTGATGCAATTATTACCTGGGCAAGACTAAGGAAATCCTGAAAACATGACCTGTTGGTGGGCCTTGAGGACTGGAGTTGGGGACCTCTGCTTTAAAGGGCACCGATCTCCCCACACCATCAACAGACGAGCACACGGAGTGTCATCTCCATGTTTCCTCTTCTGCATCCAGGCCTAACGCCAGACAACCTGTCCTGTCCACCTGGAGAGCTGAACTCTGTGGACATATAGAGGCACCCTTTTTGGCATACGAGCTCCCCCCTCTGCATCACCACTATTTAGTGGATGATGCAAGAGGGCGGACAATTCCTCTCCACTTCCCTGTTAAGAGGTTGATGGATCGAGGGTTCCTAATTTTTATCTCTGCACCGTGAAAAGAGGAGATGGCAAGAGACTATGACCTGCTGGATGCAGCCGCACATTCTGCTATGGGGCAGTTTAACCGGGTAGAATCTCCTGTGGTATACCTACCAGTATCCCTACCTGATGGGTCATCAATTAAAAATACCACGGACTGTCAGATAGCAAATCTGGTTCGTTCCGTCTTGCGGCTTCGGGTCCAGCGCTCTATCCTCCCTAGCGGCCGCATGGATTGCTAGAGCAATGGTCTCCTGGCTGGAGACCTTAACTACCTTGATTCACACCAGCAACAACTGGCCAATCAAATCTTTTGAGCGGGAGACTGACATAGGATTGTATAAGGATTGTCCAGCACAGTCTAGATCTAAGGGATCTTGGTTCCAAACAGGGGAACGAAAAGTAAGATCGACCCTGGACCTCAAACTTCTAACAACCTTTGACATGGTCCTCCTTCTTTGGATGGAGTCCCTCTGCTCAGCCATTACTTCAACAGAAAAAGGTGCAGTTTCCGGCATCCATCGACATTCGGGTTGCTTGCCCTCTGCAAAAATTCCTTCGCCTTTCCATTCGTCAACAGCATTTTCAAGTCACAACCTTGTCCTTCGGCCTTGCTTCCGCACCCAGAGTGTTCGCTCGGGTCATGGCGGATGTCATGTTTCTCTTGCACTCTAGAGGCGTGCTCGTCCTGCCCTGTTTGGTCTGTCTAGCCGCCCTTCCAGGACTACGCTGAGTCGTCTATATCTCTTGCGATACCTTCTCTCCTGGGCTGGCAGCTACACTTAGACAAGTTCTCCTCATTTCCAGCCCAGCAGATATCCTTTTTGAGGATGATCCTGCACACTTCTAGAAGGATGGTAATTCTTCCTCGAGACAAGGTCATGGCCCTTCAACAGGGAGCTCGCGCAAGGAGAGTTCTGAGGACTTGATTACTCAACCCCTCATTTCATTCGATTTGCTAAGAGAGTTCTGAGCAAAAATGGTGACGACAATGGAAACGGTTTCCTTCGCTCCGCTCGTTTTCAGCAAGTCAAACAGACTTTCAGACAATAGTCTCTGAGCTCCTTCTTCATCCAGGGCCTTTCTCCCGGTTCAATGGTTATTAGTAACTTCCAATGCCAGTCTTCTTCTCCCCATCATTGTTCTGGAGATCCGAACGGTAGTCTTACAGCAGGTCCACTGCCTTCTGGCGGGTCTCCCTATCCAAATTCAATTGGATAATGCCACGGCGGTGCCTTACGTCAGTCATCTAGCAGGTACCCACGGTCAGGCGCCATGACCGAGGTACCTCACTTTCTCTGATGGGCTGAAGTCTATTATTCGGTGATCTCGGCAGTATATATCCCAGAAGTAGAACTCTGAACGGCAAACCAATTCAGCCGTCAGGGTTCCGCCTCAAGTCAGTGGGAACTTCACCCCGAAGTCTTCCATCAGATCTGTCCTTACTGGAGCTCTCCAGTTGTAGGTGGGATGACATCCAGACTGAAGGCCAATGTACTCGAGTTCGTGGTTCGGCCTCGAGATCCAAGAGCCATCGCTCTCCATGCTCTGGTTCTGCCGTGGTACCAGTTTCCATAACTCTCCTTCCACTGCTTCCGAAAGCCTTTCCAAAAGTCCACAAAATGGAATAAGATCCCCCATATTCTGGACGAAGTGAGTGCTCTGAGTAGGTACGTCTTGAGGACGGTGTCCTTCTGAAGGTTGGACGTTTTATTTGGGCTTCCTGACGGTAGAGGAAGGCTTCCTGACATTTTCAGGAAGGGTTTAGCCGTTTCAGCGACCATGATAACATGGTGAATTCTTTTCACCATCCAGGAGTCCTTCCGTGCTTGATGTCAGCCTATCTCCCTGTCTATCAAGGGTTCTAGGCACCAGGCGTCAGCAAGGCACGCCTGCAAGCTTGCGGATTCGTCCAGTCCGCATGCATTCTTGAAGCACTATAATTCCCACACTTCCACAGATGTGAGTCTGGGCAGGCGGACTCTGGAGGCCGCGGTGGCGCACTTGTAAGTAGCGGTTACACAGGGCCTGATCTGTTGTTGTCCCCACCCAGGGACTGCTTTGGGACGTCCCACGGTCTGTGTCCCCCAATGAGGCGAAGGAGAAATAGGGATTTTTGTGTACTCACCGTAAAATCCTTTTCTCCGAGCCATTCATTGGGGGGGACAGCTCCCACCCTGTTATTAGCTTATGATTGTTTTTTATAATCTGACATGCTATACTCTCATATATAATATGACATGCTATACGCTCATATATTGTTATTGATCTCCTACTGCTTTTGCACCGAACTGGTTAGCTGAGAGCCAGCAGGAGGGTGTATACTGCAGGGGAGGAACTAACTTTTTTTGTATCACTTAGTGTCAGCCTCCTATTGGCAGCAGCATGCACCCCACGGTCTGTGTCCCCCAATGAATGGCTCGGAGAAAAGGATTTTACGGTGAGTACACAAAATCCCTATTTCTGCGGATTCCGCAGCGGTTTTACAACTGCTCCAATAGTAAACCGCAGTTGTAAAACCGCAGTGAAATGCGCAGAAAAACCGCGGTAAATCCGCAGCGGTTTAGCACTGCGGATTTATCAAATCAGCTGCGGAAAAATCCGCAGAGGACCAGAATACGTGTGCACATACCGAACCCTAACCCTAACCCTAGTTCTTACCCCAACCTTAGTGGAAAAAAAAAATTCTTTATTTTATTATTGTCCCTACCTATGGGGGTGACAAAGGGGGGGGGGGGGTCATTTACTATTTTTTTTATTTTGATCACTGTGAGGTTTTATCACAGTGATCAAAATGCACTTGAAACGAATCTGCCGGCCGCCAGATTCGGCGGGCGCACTGCGCATGCGCCCGCCATTTTGGAAGATGGCGGCGCCCAGGAAAGAAGACGGACGGACCCCGGGAGGCTCGATAAGTATGATGGGGTGGGGGGGAGCACGGGGGGGTGGATCGGAGCATGGGGAGGTGGATCGGAACACGGGGGGGGGGGTGGTGGATTGGAGCACGGGGGGGTGGCTCGTAGTGCGGGGGGTGGATCGCAGTGCAGGGGGGTTGGATTGGAGCACGGGGGTGGGATTGGAGCACGGGGGGAGCGGACAGGAGGACGGGGGAGCGAAGCACAGGACGGAGGGGAGCGGACCACAGTTCGGAGGGCTGGGGGGGGGGGGCGATCGGTGGGGTGGGGGCACATCACTGTTTCCAGCCATGGCCGGTGATATTGCAGCATCGGCCATGGCTGGATTGTAATATTTCACCAGTTTTTTTAGGTGAAATATTACAAATCGCTCTGATTGGCTGTTGAAAGTGAAAATGCCAATCAGAGCGATTGTAACCACGGGGGGTGAAGCCACCCCCCCCTGGGCTAAACTACCAATCCCCCTGTCCCTGCAGGCCGGGTGAAATGGGAGTTAACCCTTTCACCCGATCTGCAGGGACGCGATCTTTCTGTGACACAGCATATGCGTCACAGGTCGGATTGGCACCGACTTTCATGACGCATACGCTGTGTCACAGGTCGGGAAGGGGTTTTAACAGAATAAAAATTTGAAAATTGCAAAATTTTCAAAATTTTAGCCAAATTTCCATTTTTTTCACAAATAAACGCAAAAATTATCGACCTAAATTTACCACTAGCATGAAGCCCAATATGTCACGAAAAAACAATTTCAGAACCGCTAGGAATCGTTGAAGCGTTCCTGAGTTATTACCTCATAAAGGGACACTGGTCAGAATTACAAAAAACGGCCAGGTCTTTGAGGTCAAAATAGGCTTGGTCATGAAGGGGTTAACTGCATAAAGTGTATGAGAACATGTTGCGAGGAACCTGATTATGGTTTAAGTTTTTTGAATGGGCCACCCAGGGATAGTTAGGTTAATGCGTTGAGGCGGTAGGCCAATCTGAACAAATGCATTTTTAGGGCACGCTTAAAGCTGTGGGGATTGGGGATTAATCATATTAACCTAGGTAGTGCATTCCAAAGAATTGGTGCAGCACGTGTAAAGTCTTGGAGACGGGACTGGGAGGTTCTGATTATTGAGGATGCTAACCTGAGTTCATTAGCGGAGCGGAGGGCATGGGTAGGGTGGTAGGCTGAGATCAGGGAGGAGATGTAGGGTGGTGCTGAGCCATGAAGCGCTTTGTGGATAAGGGTAATAAGTTTGTACTCGATTCTGGAGTGGATGGGTAGCCAGTGTAATGACTGGCACAAGATAGTCATTGGTATAACGATTGGTGAGGAATATGATCCTGGCTGTAGCATTCAGTACAGATTGGAGAGGGGAGAGTTTGGTAAGTGGGAGGCCGATTTAGTAGAGAGTTACAATAGTCCAGACGAGAATGAATAAGTGAAACAGTGAGAGTTTTTGGAGAGTCGAAAGTAAGAAAAGGTTGAATTCTAGAAATGTTTTTGAGATGCAGATAACAAGAGCGAGCCAGTGATCGGATGTGGGGGTGAAGGAAAGCTCGGAATCAAGTATGACCCCAAGGCATCGGGCATGTTGCTTGGGAGTAATGGTGGAACCGCGCACGGAGATGGCAATGTCAGGCAAAGGTAGGTTAGTAGAGGGAGAAAACACGAGTAAGGCTACTTTCACACTAGTGTTAACTGCAATCCGTCACAATGCGTCGTTTTGCATAAAAAACGCATCCTGCAAAAGTGTTTGCAGGATGCGTTTTTTCTCCATTGACTAACAGTACGTGACACATTGCGACGGATTGCCACACGTCGCAACCGTCGCGCGACGGTTGCGCCGTGTTGTGGCGGACCGTCTTCCGCAAAAAACGTTCCATGTAACGTTTTTTGCAGCCGACGGACTGTCTTTTCCGACCGCGCATGCACGGCCGGAACTCCGCCCCCACCTCCCCGCACCTCACAATGGGGCAGCGGATGCGCTGAAAAGCAGCATCCGCTGCACCCGTTGTGCAGCGGAGACAACGCTAGCGTCGGTAACCTCGGCCCGACGCACTGCGACGGGCCGAGCCCAACGCTAGTGTGAAAGAAGCCTAATTCAGGTTTTGACAGGTTCAGTTTCAGATAGAGGGAGGACATGATGTTGCAGACAGCGGTAAGACAATCACTGGTGTTTTCTAAAAAGGCAGGCGTGATATTAGGAGTAGTGATGAGCGAATATACTCGTTGCTCAGGTGATCGAGTATTTGTTAGTGTTCGGAGATTAAGTTTTCATCACCTCAGCTGAATGATTTATAGCTGCTAGCCAACCTGAGTACATGTGGGGGTTGCCTGGTTGCTAGGGAATCCCCACATGTAATCACGCTGGCTAATAGCTGTAAATCATTTAGCTGCGGCAATGGAAACTTAATCTCTGAATACTAACAAATACTCGGAGATTACCTGAGCGTGCTCTGGAAAACCCGAGCAATGAGTACACTGGCTCATCACTAATCAGGATCAGAAGTGTATAATTGGGTGTCATCAGCATAGATATGGTAATTGAACCCAAATCTACTGATTGCTTGTCCAGTAGGGGCAGTATATAAAGAGAAGACGTAAAGAATTGGGGTTTCAGGTCTTTTTTTTTTATTTTTTATACAACACCGCCATTATGGTGTCCAAAAATTAGATAGATCTCAGCCAACAACCCCCCAATTTCAAGGGTGGTCTGTACTTTACCCTGACAGCCGCTGTTGGATTTTTACTTGCCTGGTTCTTTTCTTCTCGGGAGAGATTGGCCTCCTCCAGAGGTGTCTTCCTCCCCTCTCCCCATACAGAACACATGCATGCTTAGTGTGTCCCCGCTTTTGGATGAATGTGCTGCCTTTCTGGCTACTTCACTAAGCCTGTGCTGACTCTAGTAGGATAGTGTAGCTCTGAAACACAACAGGTGGCCTCATCGGACTTTATAACTTTACTATGTCTGGACATTAACATGACTATGTGGTTCCCAGTAAATCTGTCATAAAGATTTGTTGTGTCTTATATTTTATCTGCTTCTTCTTTTGCACCTTTTTCTAGATCTTCTGAATGAAGTAGTGAAGAAGTATGGGAGTTTGATTCCTTTGACTGAAAATGAAGTCCTTACTCGATTAAAGGAGGTTTTTAACCAGGACTTTTCCCACAGGTGTGACATTTAATACCCATCATGCAGATCTTCAGCAATAGGGAAACATCATGATCAGAGTATTGACTTTCTTCCCTGCCATTTACTGCAGTCTGCAGTTCTCTGGTGCCGAGTGCCCTCCAGAGACTAGTAGTCCGCCTCACAGGAAGTCTTTACTTGCGTCTTCCTGTCTGCTTCACTTCCCTGCTCCCAGGTGTAAGGCGGGCAACTAAATAGACGTTTATTCTATTTCGTCATTTTTTATTTTTATTTTTTTAATGTTCAGTACTCGCCTGGATTGCATTGCTCTCATGTATTTTGTATGATAGTCCTGTAAAGGGATTGTCTGGTGAAAACAACATATCTACTATGCACAGGAAAGGTGATAACTTGTTGATCGGTGGGGGTTAGGCTAAGTTCATATGTCCAGTAAGGATCCATTAGTACGGATACAGTGCTGACACAACTTTGTAGTCCGTTATTCACCCATTGATCTCTGCCAGATTGTGTGTTTTTTTTTTTAACATTACAATAGAAGAATTGGCAGTGCCAATGACTCTATTCTGTACGTGACTATCGCTGCGGTCTTGTGCCCTACTGTGTTTGACACCGGACCTGCTTCCTCTAGATTACCTGAGCCTTAATCTGGAGCCATAAATTCACCATTTCACAGGATTAAATCCCGTGGTAATATTGTGGTAATATGCAGATTATCACACCTATTTCTGTTTTCCCCTGTAAGAATAAAGTACTTGTTGGGAAATCATTCCTTGGTGTTGAGGCCACCTCTGGATTTCTAGCCATCATCTTCATTCCTTCCTGCCCACTTTCTCGATTAGTGTCATTTAGCTATAGTCATACTAAATATTATGGTAGGTCCATTTTTGGTAGTTGGTAAAAGTACTGAATTAGCAGTTGGCAAACCATGGGCATCATTGCATTATGTAAGTCTGAACTAATTAAACATATCTTCTAGACCCGTCACCAGGATGACGTAGCCTAGAAGACTCGTAGGGACTTGTCTATTGCTTCTTCTTGTACCTGCGTCGAATAAATAAACACAGTTATAGATGATCATTTCTTTCATCGTGTGTTCTCTCTCAGGATACCTCTCATTTGCAAGGAAATGGCAAAGTTTCGAGCCAAAACTTGTGGTTTCCGCATCTGCTATAATAGACACACGCTCTACTTGGATGATCTTGTTACCCTCGATGAGCAGCAGTGGCTCAATGACCAGGTTTGGAAACACGAATATGAACTTTCTTTTTTAAATCCTTTTCTGAAAGGCTATGTGAGAAATAAAACCACATGCATGTATGTCTTCATATAGATGCATTTCAATCAGTAATCCATTAAAGTCTTCACCTTTTTTAGTGTTTCTTTCTTTATATCTAGGTCATTAACATGTACGGTGATCTCATTATGGATACTGCACCAGACAAGGTGTGTATTTGGCTGGATGTTCTTTTCTGTCTAGCCTTTTAGATATTCCTTCTGTGTTCCTCGTTATATGATCACATTGGAGAGCTGATTAGCAACAAAGTATTTGTGAAGAATTGCAAAATTCTTCCACAATTTATGGTTAATAACTTGCAGATTAAGTATCTGTTTACATTACGCGATCTCCGGCAATGAATGGCAAATATGTGCCAATCGGCAGTCACTTAATAGCTTGGTTAGACAACGAGACGGCATGATAATATGCGCACGGAACTATTAGTAATTGTTTGTTCTTTGCTCAAATGCTGACCATTATTCTCAGCAGCACAGGTCCTGTTTACACAGAAATGTGCTGTCGAGAATGATGATCTCTTAAGCTGCTGCCAAAGGATCATTTCATCCTACAAACTAGTGTTTTGCCCCTTCGTTGGGTGATTGGCAGCCTGTGTACCCTGCTCAGCAATCCAAAACGCTCATTCCTAATAATCATGCAGTGAAAAAACGCACGTTAAAGAGAATCTGTGAACAGGTTTTAGTTGAATACTAAGCCATGTATAACCAATTGATGGCAGCTTTTTGTGTACGATGTGCATAAGCAGAAATCTGCCAGTCAGTGGCGTGTGAGGGATGATGCTGAGCTTGTGAATATGGAGGAGGAATACCTGGCAGCAGGTTTACTAGTCCTTTAGTGAGAATCTCCTGCTGTTAAAACTGCAATTTTATAAAAACAGAATTCATATAAAATTACTGTCTTACTTTTAAATAGAAATTTTATTATTTTTTTTTTTACAATTTTTCTTTGCAGACATGGATATTAATTTTGTTCCATTTGTTTTATCAGATTCACTTCTTTAACACATTTTTTCATAAACAACTTGTGACCAAAGGATATGATGGGGTGAAACGATGGACTAAAAAGGCAAGTTCTAATTTTCTTTTATTCAGTATATGATTATTGATATGTGTCGGGGAAAGAGATCAATCTTTGTTGCTCACGTCCAACATTTCAGCTATAAATCCGCTAATATTGTAGGTCATTATTCTATTATTCTTGACTATGGCTTTTCTGTTGCCTCAATGTGTTTCTCCCAATGTGTGTACACTGGGCATATCAGGAGGCCTTGTCAGTGCAACGTAACCAGGTGCAGAACACTGTATAGGTACTGGAGCCCTGATGGTGGATTCTAGCTGCACAAGGGACTGCCCCGGTAGGTAACGTCACAACTGCAAGCTGCACAGCCTACCATCAATACCTGTGACTGTGGCGCACGCACCAGCTATACAGGCCTGCCCACCATCGTTATTGTGACATGACGCTCCTGTAATGCAGTACAGACATATGGGTATAAGTGAAAAACCTTTGCTGTCTGTCATATCACACAAAGCTTGTAGCCAGTCTAGCCGCACACATTGACTGGTAACTTCTTGTCATGGCTTTACATATTAGTAACGCAGCCGTCCCCCGTATGTAGAGGGGATACAGGTTCATGTGCCTAGCTTGACAGTATGACCCCTGTGTACAAATCTTAATCACTTATGGCATAACATGTCCTTTAAAGGGAATCTGTCACCCCCTGGGACATAGGACATATTAAATAACTTATTAATATGGGGACACAGAAGATAGAAGTATTAATATGGTCCTACCTGTATGCCATATTTGCGGTCTTGCTGAGAAATCGCATTTTATTTCCTCCAGGCTCTGGAGCATGCGGTGCCTGGAAGTAATCTCTGCCTCCTGTCTTCATTTGCGTACCCCCCAACCAATCAACATCACAGTGCTCTGTGACGTTTAATGGAGGACCCGGATCACTCGCCTGCACCCTGATGTAGCACAATTATACGTACCTATTCCGCCCTTCTGTTGGCATTGGCTTCTTTGTTCTTCTGCGCAGGCGGCTCACTGCTTCTTCCGTTGCAGAGACCTCCAGTGTTGCAGGGCAGTGGGACGCTGTTGGGAGGAGGTGGTTCACAAAGCAAATAAAGACAGGAAGTGGAGATTTATTCCAGACACCGCACAGCCAGAGCCTGGAAGAAATTATTAGCATTAAAAAAAACGATTCTTCTTTAATAAGGCTAGGTTCACATTGCGTTCAGTGTCTCCGTTTAAAGGCCTACGTTACACCGCGGCATAACGCGGTGTAACGTAGTCCGTTAACAGCGCCATTGAATGCAATGTCAGACGCATCACTAGCGCACGCCCACAATGGGCGTGCGCTAGCGATGCATCCGACATTGAGTGACGGACCTGAGACGCACGCTGCAGCGTTTCAGGGTCCGTCACCGCTAGCGCGATGCAAACGCCGGAACTTGCGTCAGCGCAGTCCGTTTAACGTATGCGTTGAACGGACTGCACTAATGCAATGTGAACCTAGCCTAAGATTGCAGTTATAAGGCATACAGATTCATCTCTTGACATCTGACTTGGCCCTGTCTTTTATCTCCTCATACTTAACAGACCAGACTTTCAGCTTCTCCTACTCACACACCACACCTCCGTATCTCAATCCCCTATCTCTCGGTGTCCCCCAAGGTTCAGTTCTAGGACTCTTTCTCTTCTCCATCTACCCCTTCGGCCTGGGACAGCTTTCAGTATCACCTATGCTGATGACACACAGATCTAGCTCTCTGGACCCGTTATCACCTCTTACTAACCAGAACCCCTTAACTCTGATCTCTCCTTCAAATCACACATTCAGGCCCTTTCCACTTCCTGCCGACTACAATTCAAAAATGTCTCCCGGAACCGTACATTCCTCAACCCAGAATCTGTAAAAACATTAGTGCATTCCCTCATCATCTTCCACCTCGACTACAGCAACCTCTTACTCTGTGACCTCCCCTCTAACACTCTCGCACCCCTCCAATCTATCCTACACTCTGCTGCCTGACTAATCCACCTGTCCCCCCGCTATTCCCCGGCCTCTCCCCTCTGTCAATCCCTTCACTGGCTCCCCATTTCCCAGAGACTCCAGTTCAAAGCCCTAACCATGACATACAAAGCCATCCACAACCTGTCTCCTCCATACATCTGTGACCTCGTCTCCCGGTACTTACCTACACGCAACCTCCGATCCTCACAAGACCTCCTTCTCTACTCCCCTCTCATCTCCTCTTCCCACAATCGCATACAAGATTTCTCCCTCGCATCCCCCCTACTCTGAAGCGCTCTACCCCAACATATCAGACTCTTGTCTACCATGGAAACCTTCAAAAGGAACCTGAAGAGCTACCTCTCCCAACGAGCCTACAACCTGTAGTACCCCTCGTTCCACCATACCTCTGCACGACAAACTCTACACTCACCTACTGTATCCATCATACCTTGTAGATTGTGCGCACCCGCGAGTATGGTCCTCTCTCCTCCTGTACCAGTCGGTGTCTCATTTTTTTCAAAATTATTGTACTTGTTTTTTTTGTTATGTATACCTCCTTTTACATGTAAAGCGCCATGGAATAAATGGTGCTCTAATAATACAAGTATGACTATTTTAACATTATCACCTGTATGTCCATATTAACAGGTTTTATACGTCCCAAGGGGGAGTGACAGATTCCCTTTAAAGGGTATTGGGCAGCTCCTTATTCAATCCCCATGTTTGCCCCCAGTAAAATAACACTTAAACTCATCGCCAGCGCTTTTTCAGCGGTGTTGGTATTCGCTCTCCCGAGGTCTTATATCACATTGTCATTTGAGCCCTGTGCCTTTAGACAGATGTGACCTCAAGAGGAAGCCAGAGCTGTGGCTGGCCGCTCACATCCTCTTGATGTCTGATGTGTCCTAGAGCAGGGAGCGTAAAGCCAGCGCTGATTGGGTGCCATTGTTATTTTACTGGAGGAAAACGTGCAGATTGAGAAGGGGTAGTTTGAGTAGTGGATGGGACGGGGGAGTTTGCAGTCCAATACATTTAGTATGGTATGGCTGGGGACCTTGTACAACTTGCATCAATGCCTTGGGAAGTCCACCATTGGTGCTCTAGTATCTACTGTATGTAGTGTTTTCCACCCAAAACTGGTTATGTGGTACTGACCAAACCTACTGATGTGTACAGTGCTGCTCACCGTTATTGGCACCCCTTTATTTTTATTTTTTTCATAGACTATACAATATCTTCAGAAATAAATGTATAGAAATTATATCCTCGGGATTTGTTAATTAGTGGTACAAAGTCATACAACAATAAAACATTGTTTTTCAACTTACATGTTGCAATTTCAAAGAAGAGACAGAATACCACCATAAAGACACCCCTAATTAATACTTGGTTGTTCACTCTTTGGCATGATGGCAATCTCCAAATGATTCAGAATCTGTAAGCTTCTTGCACTTCTCAGCTGGTATTTTCTCCCACTCTCCCTTTGCAGTTTGTTCAAGCTCTTGAATGTTTGCAGGGTTCTTTTTCACAATGGCAAATTTCAGCTCACCCCAAATATTATCAATGGGATTGAGTCCATTTTGTCTTTTTGAACCATTCCTGTGTACTTCTGGATGTATGCCTTTGGGTCATTGTGTTGCTGGAGGACCCATGATCTTAGACTCTAACCAAATTTTCTTACACTGGGTAGGATATTTCGCTATAAAATCTCTTGATAATACTGATTTTATGATTCCTGTGGTACCCTTAAGGCCTCCAGTACCAGACACAGCAAAGCAACCCTACAGCATTATGGATCCCCCACCATGGTTAACTGCTGGTTCGGTGTTCTTTTCCTTGTAAGATTCATTGCGCTGTCTGTAAACAAACTGTTGCTTTGCATTGCAAAAAAGCTCTGTTTTTGTTTCTTCGGTCCACAGAACATTTTCCCAGAAGGATTGTGGTTTGTCAAGATACTATTTGGCAAATATCAGTTGTTCCTTTCTATCTTCATTGGCCTGCGCCCATAAAGCTCTGCTTGGTTAATTGTACATATTATGGTACTTATTGAAACCATAGACTGTTCCACATTGGCCTTTAGGTCTTTAAATGTTTGACATGATGTTTTTTCCACCATTTGCACCAACCTTCCTCTTTTGTCAATTTTCCTCTTGACGGTTTCATACTTGGCAAACTTCTTAATAACATTGCACCCTATTGCAACTGAGCTACCAAGGTCTTTGGAGATGGCCTTTTACCCTTTGAAAGTCTTGTTTGCAAAGGCTACTTTCACACTTCTGTCTTTTGTCCTCCGTCGCAATCCGTCGTTATGGGCAAAAAACGGATCCTGCAAATGTGCTTGCAGGATGCGTTTTTTGCCCATACACTTGTATTAGTGATGGATGGGCACACGTCGCATCCATCGTGCGACGAATCCGTTGTGTTTTGGCGGACGCGACGCACAAAAAAAGTTCAATGTAACGTTTTTTTGTGTGACGTGTCTGCCATTTTCGACCGCATATGCGTGGCCGAAACTCCGCCCCCTCCTCCCCAGACTGCAGAATGGGCAGCGGATGCGTTGAAAAACTGCATCCGCTGCCTACGTCTTGCAGTTATTTCACAACGTCCGTCGGTACGCCGGCCCGACGGAAGTGTGAAAGTAGCCTTATAATTACAGTTCTGATGTCCTCAGACAGCTTCTTTGTCTCCATTGTGACAAAGGAACAGGGCCTGTCATGTGGCTTTTTAAAACAATGAAGTCCTCATTCATTCGCTAATTCATGTCACATGGGCACCGATAATTGATCACAGGTGATTTTCATTTGTGGTTTACCACAGCTCAGTCAAAATGTGTTTCTATCCTAAATTTGTGTAAAGGGAGCCAATGCCAGTGTCACAGCAAGCTTTAGGTTTTTCTATGTTTCCCTCCCATTGTTTTTTGTTTTAAACTATTGTTTATAGTTGGTTCTTTTTGTATCTAACACGAGTTATCTATACAAAAAAAATGGTTTCACTTGATTCATTTTTCTCAGGAGATATTCCACATTATGTACTTGCACTTCATAGGTGCCAATCTTGATGAGCAGGACTGTACATGCACTGGGAGAATATGCATTTAGACACAGAGTAGCTTATTGTGATGACTGATTAATGTGTTCCACATCCATGGAAAACTGGTTAACCTAGACACCCCCCCCCCCCCCCCCCCCCACTGTAGCATTGTATCAGTGTAGCAGTAGTGAATATATATTAAGGGAGAACATTATTCTTTTGTCTAGCTCTCTGCTGTCTAGTGCCCTTCACCTCTTTTTATGGTTCTCTCTAACTACCATATTTTTCAGACTATAAGACGCATTGGGACCATAAGAGGCACCTAGGTTTTAGAGGAGGAAATTAGGGCAAAAAAATGAGCAAAAAATGTGGTCAATTCTGTACTTAATATCCCCTATCCTGGTAAATATGGTCCCCTCATCCCTATCCTGGTATGCATTGTCCCCTCATCCCTATCCTGGTATGCATGGCTCCCTCATCCCTATCCTGGTATGCATGGCCCCCTCATCCCTATCCTGGTATGCATGGCCCCCTCATCCCTATCCTGGTATGCATGGCTCCTCATCCCTATCCTGGTATGCATGGCCCCCTCATCCCTATCCTGGTATGCATGGCCCCCTCATCCCTATCCTGGTATGCATGGCCCCCTCATCCCTATCCTGGTATGCATGGCCCCCTCATCCCTATCCTGGTATGCATGGCCCCCTCATCCCTATCCTGGTATGCATGGCTCCTCACCCCTATCCTGGTATGCATGGCCCCCTCACCCCTATCCTGGTATGCATGGCTCCTCACCTCTATCCTGGTATACATGGCTCCCTAATCCCTATCCTGGTATGCATGGCTCCCTCATCCCTATCCTGGTATGCATGGCTCCTCACCCCTATCCTGGTATGCATGGCTCACTCATCCCTATCCTGGTATGCATGGCTCCCTTATCCCTATCCTGGTATGCATGGCTCCTCACCCCTATCCTGGTATGCATGGCTCCTCACCCCTATCCTGGTATGCATGGCCCCCTCATCCCTATCCTGGTATACATGGCTCCCTCACCCCTATCCTGGTATGCATGGCTCCTCACCTCTATCCTGGTATACATGGCTCCCTCATCCCTATCCTGGTATACATGGCTCCCTCATCCCTATCCTGGTATGCATGGCCCCCTCACCCCTATCCTGGTATGCATGGCTCCTCACCTCTATCCTGGAATACATGGCTCCCTCACCTTATCCTGGTATACATGGCCCCCTCATCCCTATCCTGGTATGCATGGCTCCCTCATCCCTATCCTGGTATGCATGGCCCCCTCACCCCTATCCTGGTATGCATGGCCCCCTCACCCCTATCCTGGTATGCATGGCCCCCTCACCCCTATCCTGGTATGCATGGCCCCCTCATCCCTATCCTGGTATGCATGGCTCCCTCACCCCTATCCTGGTATGCATGGCCCCCTCATCCCTATCCTGGTATACATGGCTCCCTCATCCCTATCCTGGTATACATGGCTCCCTCATCCCTATCCTGGTATGCATGGCTCCTCACCCCTATCCTGGTATGCATGGCTCCCTCATCCCTATCCTGGTATACATGGCCCCCTCATCCCTATCCTGGAATGCATGGCTCCTCATCCCTATCCTGGTATGCATGGCCCCCTCACCCCTATCCTGGTATGCATGGCTCCTCACCTCTGTCCTGGAATACATGGCTCCCTCACCCTATCCTGGTATACATGGCTCCCTCACCCCTATCCTGGTATGCATGGCCCCCTCATCCCTATCCTGGTATGCATGGCTCCCTCATCCCTATCCTGGTATACATGGCTCCCTCACCCCTATCCTGGTATGCATGGCCCCCTCATCCCTATCCTGGTATGCATGGCTCCCTCATCCCTATCCTGGTATACATGGCTCCCTCATCCCTATCCTGGTATACATGGCTCCCTTATCCCTATCCTGGTGTGCATGGCTCCTCACCCCTATCCTGGTATGCATGGCTCCCTCATCCCTATCCTGGTATACATGGCCCCCTCATCCCTATCCTGGAATGCATGGCTCCTCATCCCTATCCTGGTATGCATGGCCCCCTCACCCCTATCCTGGTATGCATGGCTCCTCACCTCTATCCTGGAATACATGGCTCCCTCACCCTATCCTGGTATACATGGCTCCCTCATCCCTATCCTGGTATGCATGGCCCCCTCACCCCTATCCTGGTATGCATGGCTCCTCACCTCTATCCTGGTATGTATGGCTCCCTCATCCCTATCCTGGTATGTATGGCCCCATAAGAAATCATTTTAAAAAAAGCAAACCATTACACTTACCCTCATGTGTTCCCTCGCAGCGTTTTGTTCCAATACCAGCAGCTGCTTTATGCTTGTAAGCAGGGCATGGCAGGGACGTCATGTGCTGCTTGCAAGCCGAAAGACAGCTGCCAGAATACTTACTGTGTGTGCGTTGCTGGCAGTGAGTATTCATTGCTCTTTAATAGCGAGCACAGTGTCAGCAGTCAGCTTCCTGCTGCTGTCGGCGGTCACGTGTCCCACTACTTAAGAGAAAAGAATATTCACCGCATTCCACTCCCATGGGCGTTTTCACATTTTGGAGGAAAAAAGTGTGTCTTATAGTCCGAAAAATACGGTAATAAGGGCGAGTTATAATTCAGAGTGTAGTCAGTAATATCAATGACCAGTGGATTTATGTCTGGAATGTTTTCAGTGAATAATAAAGATTGTATCTTTAATGATCTCTTTCCACTTGTATCAGTGATGTGGTGAAAGAAGAGTGAGCGGTAGGTGCGCATTCTATTAGGCTAAGTACACACTTGCGTTTGGCTGGTCTGCGTACATCCTCCATTAATCTCCGCCCACGCACCGCCTACTTCCGCATTCATCCTTTGTACCCATCTTTAACATTGGGTAGGCAGAGACATGCGTTGTATGCGGATGTGTCCGCTTGCGGCGTTTTGACGTGCCCGCCAACCACACGAAAACGCAACTTTTTGCGTTCCCGTACGATTGGCGGGCACATCAAAACGCTACATGTGGACACATCTGCATACAACACATGTCTCTGCCTACCCAATGTTAAAGATGGGTACGCAGGATGCACGTGGAAGTAGGTGGAGCTTATCGGAGGATGTACGCAGACCAGCCAAACGCAAGTGTGAAACCAGCCTTCGAGTGTTCAGTGATGCGCTGCCATCCATTATTTTCTGAGTAATAACCGATTTCTTCTTTTATGTTGATTTGCTGTACTTAGTGAGTTCATTTTCTGTTTTTGCTAGGTGGACCTTTTTAAGAAGACCTTGCTTTTGATTCCAATACACTTACAAGTCCACTGGGCCCTAGTTGCTGTGAACATCCCAAATAAGATGATTTCTTTCTATGACTCCCAAGGCTTACATTTAAAATTTTGTACAGAGGTACGTGGCAACCATCTTCACCTTCAAAATGCAAGTGGGTTGAAAAGCAGCTTGATGTGCACAGAACTTGTTTCTAGGAAGCCACCTGACCCAGATGCTTGGTGCTCACACATTCTTGGGTTTGACTCCACGGCAGCTGATTTAACCTGGTGTGATGTTATCTGTGAAGCACACAAGTGATGTCTCACCAGTCCGCAAATCCTAAAGGTACCGTCACACATAGCGACGCTGCAGCGATACCGACAACGATCCGGATCGCTGCAGCGTCGCTGTTTGGTCGCTGGAGAGCTGTCACACAGACCGCTCTCCAGCGACCAACGATCCCGAGGTCCCCGGTAACCAGGGTAAACATCGGGTAACTAAGCGCAGGGCCGCGCTTAGTAACCCGATGTTTACCCTGGTTACCATCCTAAAAAGTAAAAAAACAAACGCTACATACTTACCTACCGCTGTCTGTCCTCGGCGCTGTGCTTCTCTGGTCTGGTTGTGAGCGCCGGGCAGCCAGAAAGCAGAGCGGTGACGTCACCGCTCTGCTTTCCGGCTGACCGACGCTCACAGCCAGAGCAGGAGGAGAGCAGAGCACAGCGCCGGGGACAGACAGCGGTAGGTAAGTATGTAGCGTTTGTTTTTTTACTTTTAGGATGGTAACCAGGGTAAACATCGGGTTACTAAGCGCGGCCCTGCGCTTACTTACCCGATGTTTACCCTGGTTACCAGCGAAGACATCGCTGAATCGGTGTCACACACGCCGATTCAGCGATGTCTACGGGGAGTCCAGCGACGAAATAAAGTTCTGGACTTTCTTCCCCGACCAGCGATCTCCCAGCAGGAGCCTGATCGCTGCTGCCTGTCACACTGGACGATATCGCTAGCGAGGACGCTGCAACGTCACGGATCGCTAGCGATATCGTCTAGTGTGACAGTACCTTAAGCCAAGCCTGGATGCTGGAGGATAAGGAAATATGCGAGATCCTGTCCACAGATAGAGGCTACGGACCTGGACTGTGTTCGGGCAAAGCGATATGCTCTTCTATAGGCAGGAGCGTATTCAGACTGGCATACATTCCTACTGCTACTCGGAATATAGACCTCTTATAATGTGACCAGGTGCATGCCCAAAGGTATAAGAAAAGGTTGACCAAGTTACAATAAAGAGCTCTACATAATGTCCCTAGTTCCTTTTCTGTGACATATGAGTTATTACGCTTGAACACTGCTGCATTGCAATTAGTCAATGATAAAAATTAACTTGGCTGAACTTTGAGAATGAGCAAGGTCTAGTTTACATTTTTCACAATATCTTGTGGTCTTCTGGGCACAGTAGGGCTTGAGCAGTGGCTCTGAGGAGTCTCTAATCTACTCCATAACGTTGCAAAACAAGTGCACAATAAAGGTAGAATATTCATTTTACCAATGTTGTGTTGTCTACAAGGAAGGAAAACTATTTCTTATAAGGTGGTTTATGTTGACTCACTTGACTTTTATTATTTATTTTAATTTCCTGCAGAACATCCTCAAGTACATTATGACAGAAGCCAAGGAAAAGAATCATCCTGAATTTCTTCAGTGTTGGCAGACTACTGTAAAAAAGGTGAAAAGTTCAGTCATTGTCACGTGCAAAAAAAAAAAAAATTAATTATTCTCTGTTGTGGAAAAGTAGGGTCTGTGATTCCACAACCTTTTATGCTAATGCTAAAAGTTACTGCACCTTTTAGGGGGTTTGAGGTTATTCCCTTTCACTATAGTGAGAATAGGAAGAAAAGCAAGAAAACTATTATATACATGCCTATAACTATACGTGCTTTCTGTATGAGAACAGTATCAATGTGGGAAGTTGACAATATCTGGTCATAACTCAGAATTTTTAGTTAATTTTATTCTCTTATTGTGCTTTTAAGTAGTAAAAAGTAAAAAAAAAATTTCCAGCATACATGACGGCACCACGAGAGAGAGGACCCGCCCATCAAGGACAGGAAACCTTCAAGATAAAAGGGGCGGCTCCTCTCTCCACATCAATTGGTTTCCTGTCCTTGACGGGGAACCCTCAAGATGAAGACTTCTGATGAAGACAGAAGAGGATGCCTAGACCTGGGTCGGGTGGATTTGGGCAGGCGCTGGTCTGCTGCACCCGTCACCAGGTACCGGTAGTCGCCTCGGGGGTCATGTATTCCATGCCTTCCCCTGAGCGAAGCGTGGCCACAACCCGCGAGGCAATGCCCGGGTAAAGATTATCCTCGGGGGCCGCAGATGGCGTTTCCCCCCTATTGATTAAAAATCCTGCTGTCCTCGGAGGTCATTACACGGTGCCCACCCCCAGACCCCGCCCAACCCCCCCCCCCCCCCCCCCCCGCTGACCAAAGGTGGCCATGCAGCCCGTAAGGCACATCGGTGCCCGGGCTGAGTAAGTCTCGTAGGTTGGGGGCCACCCTGTCGAGAATTAAGAGCAGGTCTCCCCCTCCCTTCTTCCTTCCTGGTCGGTACCTGAGAAGTATGGAGCAGTGTCTGGCAGCATTGAGGGACGCTGAGGGTAAGTGCTGCGTTGCCTTCCTGACATCCGTGGCGTGGGCACTCCCGGCGCTGAAAGCCTCCCTCCAGCCGGCGCCGGGTACCCGGAAATGGAGGTACGCACAATACCTGGTGGAACGTTTGATGCGGGCAGGGGAGCCAGAATCTTCGGCGCGCACCGGAAGTAAAGGCTGGGTGTGCGCCTGGAAGTAAAGCGCGCATGGGCGCTGAAGGAGCGTGCATCGGAAATAATGGCCGTGTGCACGCGCAGGACCCGGCGACAGCACTTGGACAGAGACAGGATCAACCAGGTGAATGGTGGATCAAATAGCGCGCACCGGAAGTGGTTGCCGGGTGTGCGCTCTGGCATAGTCATACAGCGCAGGCGTTGCGCTTGCGGCCGGCAGATGCAGGATCAACCAGGTGATTGATTGCATCTATGAACACCGGAAGTGGTGCAGGCACGATCAGCCAGATAATTAATCATGACAGGTGTGCACATGCACCTGACCACTGAAGCGACCAGTAATGGCAAGATCAACCAGGTGATCCATTAAAAAAAAAAAAAAAGTGAATCTATTTAAACGAACCAGAAGTGCTGCCCTGTGTCACTAAACCAGGCCAGGTTGAAGGTGACTACTCTTGTTACGTGGTAGTGTGTAAGATGGAGAGCTTTTCACCAGAACATTTAATGCCACAGCAAGAGGTGCAGGAGAGGCGGTCTCGCTCAAGTGAGAAGAGTCAGATACGCCATGGCAGCAGCAGAAGCCGCTCAGACAGCATACGGACGGATCGCCAAACCAAGGAGGGGTCCCTGGTCTCATTTGACATGGAGAAAACCAGTCAACCTCCGGATCCGGTACCCGTACTTTGAAAACGTCCGAGTGGTGAGTGAACTGTGAGAAAGTCCAGCACGCTAATGTCTGTTCTTTTCTCTTCTCTTATCTCCATCTCTCCCCTCTTTTCTTACATACATTTGGGAGTGGAGTATAGGAGGTCCCCAAAAAATATACGGCAAAAGCTAAAAATAAGTAATGTCCCTTGTGTAAAAAGCCTTTAAAGACATCTTGGGGTAAAAGACTGTGTCAGGAGTGTATCAACAAGACAGTGGCGGAGGAAACACCCTCCTTTACGGAGAGCCTAAGATCTCTGATCCAGTCAGAGGTCTCTAGGTCTGTAAAAGTGTTACAGACATCCGACACAGATGCCAGATCTAGGGACAGATCCAGCCCCTCAGTAGCATCCCAGAGGGATTCCTCGGAGTCAGAGGAGGACTCAGATACAGCTCGCTGCTCAGATAGTAGCTCAGAGGAGGAAGATGCATTTCCAGCAGAGGCTTACGGATAAGCTTATAAAAGCTGTTCGCTCTACCATGGGGCTGGTAGACAAGAAGGCAAAAAAGGCAGCCCAAGAACTTATGTTCAGTGGTCTGCAAAAGAAAAAACGGAAGTCATTCCCTATTAATGAACAACTACAAGAACTGATTAAAAGGGAAATGGCAAAAACCGTAAAAAAAAGGTCCCAAATAACCACCTCCCTAAAGAGAAGATATTCTTTTGAGGAGGAGGCGTCCTCATCTTGGGATAGAGCCCCAAAAATTGATGTGGCAATTTCAAAAGTTGTCAGAAAGTCCTCCCTGCCATTTGAGGATTTAGGTTCTCTAAAAGAACCTCTGGATAGAAAAGTGGACGGTTCCCTGAAAAGAGCATGGGAAGTCTCAGCAGGGTCACTAAGGCCAGCTATCGCGGCCGCTTGTGTAGCCAGATCCCTAAAAATTTGGATAGACAACCTGGAGGAACAGGTAGAACAAAAAGTTCCCAGAGAAACTATCTTAGAGGCATTACCAACCATGAGAGCAGCGGCTGTGTTTCTAGCTGAAGCATCAGCAGACTCTGCTAGACTGGCAGCAAAGTCAGCAGCTTTAGCCAACACGGGACGCCGTGCGGTATGGCTTAAATGCTGGCCAGGAGATACACAGGCAAAGATGAAACTTTGCTCTTTGCCATGAGAGGGGAACTTCCTGTTTTGGTCCGGCATTAGACGAGGTGTTGGAAAAAGTCGGTGATAAAAAGAAAAATTTTCCAAAGCAGCCATTTCAGCCCTTTCGGCGCTCCTTTCAGAGAGGCCGAAAATTCCTAAGGCAGCAGTTTAGAGACCGAGACAGGAGCAACTTGGACAAGCGATACAGGGGGAGGAAGAGGCTTCTATTTTGGCAAGTCCCCCAGGGACACCAAGAAACCCTCCCAGTGACGGTCCTTCTCAGGTGGGAGGGAGGCTCTCTCACTTCCTTCCAGCCTGGGAGAGGATCTCCTCCAGCTTATGGATCCGACAGATTATAGGATCAGTCCTAAAATTAAAATTCTACCACTGGCCTCCAAGAAGATACATGCAGTCCCCGATACAGTCCTCCCAAGAGAAACAAGACAGTCTGGAAGGGGAAGTAACATCACTCCTAGACAAGCACATCTTGGAAGAAGTTCCAAAAGAGGAAAGAATGGAAGGATTTTATTCCCCCCTTTTTCTCATTAAAAAAACGGACAATTCTTGGAGGATAATAATAAATTTAAAAGGCCTCAACAAATACCTAATAATTCCATCTTTCAAAATGGAAACAATAAAATCAGCAGTGAAGCTCCTATATCCTCGGTGTTACATGGCGGTCCTAGACCTAAAGGACGCTTATTACCACGTCCCAATCAGACAACAAAATCGTCAGTTTCTCCGAGTGGCAGTTCAGATGGGGTCCCAGTTGCATCACTTTCAGTACAGGGCTCTTCCCTTTGGGATAGCAACAGCCCCACGGGTATTTACAAAACTGATTGCGGAGGTCACAGCACATCTCAGACAAAAAGATACTCTGATAATACCCTACTTAGACGACTTCCTGATAGTGGGGGAAAACTTTTTTCACTGTCAGGAGCAGGTCAGAATAGTAATGGACACTATACAGACACTAGGATGGCAACTGAACCTCAAAAAATCCAAACTAGAGCCAGCAATGGTCCAGAATTTCCTAGGGATAACGGTAGACTCCGTGGCGCAGGAGTGTCGCCTCCCAGAGGAAAAAAAGAAAAAAATCAAACAAATGATTATGACAACGTTAAAAAAAAAAACCAGAGATGACTTTAAGAAGAGCCATGTCAGGATTGGGGTCCCTAGTAATACAAATCCCGGCACTCAACTTTGTGGTGAGAAGAAGTAGATAATTTATTGTATCCCAAAGCAATAAACGTTTCGGTCACACAAAAGGACCTTCGTCAGTAACGTATACTGGGATAGAGAGTGAGTGCTAGTGGCTATAGAGCCTGCCAATAATGCCTCGAGTGTTGCGCTGGATATTAGGGGAAGAGAGTTTCAGCCTGAAGGATGGCTGCCATTGCGGTGTCCACCGCTGTATGATGTCAACACTGGTGGACACTGCAATGCCAGCCATCCTTCAGGCTGAAACTCTCTTCCCCTAATATCCAACGCAACACTCGAGGCATTATTGGCAGGCTCTATAGCCACTAGCACTCACACTCTATCCCAGTATACGTTACTGACGAAGGTCCTTTTGTGTGACCGAAACTTGCTTTGGGATACAATAAATTATCTACTTCTTCTCACCAAAAAGTTGAGTGCCGGGTTTTGTATTACTTGTGATTTACGGTTTGGGAACCTACCCGTGCACCTTCCCTGGTTGTGCACACGTTGATTTGTTACAAGGATTGGGGTCCCTAACCTCCTGCATACGGCAGTAAAATGGGCTCAGTTCCATGCAAGAGAACTACAATGGTGTGTGCTGCAGAACGACCTGGAACTTCAGAGGCAGCTAGAGCAGAAGCTCATTCACCCGCTCTCTGTACTCCAGTCACTCAGATGGTGGTTACAGATAGTCATCTCCAATAGGAGTTCCCTGGACATACACAGCCTCCAAAGTAATCACAACGGATGCCAGTCCATGGGGATGGGGAGCTCACTCAGACACACTATGGGTCCAAGACCCCTTGGCTCAAGAGAAGAAAAATCTATCCTCAAACGAGTGGGAACTCCTAGCAATCGAAAAAGCGCTAAGGAGGTTACTTCCACACTTGACAGGGCATCATGTGAGAGTCCTATCAGACAACCGAACAGCGGTCCCATACGTGAACCACCAGGAGGGCACCCGTTCTCGGTCACTGATGCACATAACCAAGGGACTCATGACTCTAGCCGAAAGACATTTCCTTTCATTATCGGCCCTGCATATTCGAGGTGTGGACAACATAAAGGCAGACTTTCTAAGCAGGAACCACTTAAGGCAAGAGGAATGGTCCCTAAAAAAGTCCATTTTTCAACGGATAGTGCACATGTGGGGTAGACCTCTTTGCCTCAAAAGCCAACAAAAAAGTTCTGCTCCCTGATCCCAGCAGACAGGCCGTTGGCAGTAGATGCCTTCAGCATAGAATGGACGCCAGGACTCCTGTATGCCTTCCCACCGATATGTCTAATTCCAGCAGTTCTGAAGAAGATCAGGGAGGACAAGGCCAGAGTGATTGTAATAGCTCCCTTTTGGCCGAAAAGACCATGGTTTTACTGGCTGAGAGTGATGTCAGTGATGAACCCGTGGGTACTCCCAGAGGACCAGGACCTTCTAACACAGGGTCCCTTCAGCCACCCGCAGAATTCTGGGCTACATTTGACAGCCTGGCATTTGAACGGTCGTTGTTAGAGAAAGAAGGGTTCTCAGCTGGTTTAATATCCACCTTGCTCAGTAGTAGAAAACCAGTAACGACCAAGATCTATGGGAGAATATGGAAGAAATTCCTCTCCAGCTCAGGGCCAATACGGGAAGGGGAAGTCCCGATGGTGGCAATACTGGAGTTCCTGCAAAAGGGCTTAGATCTGGGATTAGCTGTTAGTACCCTCAAAGTACACATTTCAGCTTTAGCAGCCTTATTCAACTGTGACTTGGCAAGCCATAGATGGGAGATGAGGTTTATCCGAGCCTGTAGTAGAGCTGACTCTGTCCCATCCCCCTACTCCTCCACCATGGGATCTAAATTTAGTGTTGACAGCTTTGACAGAAAGCCCCTTTGAGCCGTTAAATACAACATCAGATAAAGTACTAACATTAAAGACAGCTTTGTTAGTGGCACTTACATCGGCCCTAGGGTTGGGGATTTACACGCGTTGTCAGCTGACCCCCCTTACACACAAATTATGGACGATAGGGTTGTATTAAAATTAGATCCGGCATATCTCCCCAAAGTGGTATCGAGATTCCATAGGGCTCAGGATATATATCCCTACCCTCTTTCTGTCCCAATCCTAGTAACAAGAAAGAGGGGAGACTCCATTGCCTAGATGTCAGGATATGTATCCTACAGTATTAGAAATGACAAGATTCTGGAGGAAACAGAGGGCTTTATTTGTTTCATTCCAGAGGTCAACAAAGGCTTTAAAGCTTCAAAACAAACTATCGCTAGATGGGTGAGAGAGACCATTATTCTAGCGTATAGTAGTGCAGGCAGGGTTGTTCCACAGGGTCTGAAAGCCCACTCCACGAGGGCCATGGCGACGTCGTGGGCGGAGAGAGCAGATGCTACCATCGACCAAATCTGTAAGGCGGTCACTTGGTCCTCTCCGTCTACATTTTTTAAACATTATAGGCTAGACCAATCTGCTACCTCTGATCTCACATTTGGGAGAAGAGTGTTACAAGCAGTGATCCCTCCCTAAAAAGAATACAAATCTCTAACTTTCTCGTGATGCCGTCATGTATGATGGAAAAACACGGGTATTACATACCTGGTAATGTGTTTTTTTTTCATGAGACATGATGGCACCCTTATATTCCCACCCTTTTAATCACGTCATTAGCTGGGTGCATTATTTGTATTATACACTCCCTCGGGTGTCGGTGAATAGAACCGTATAGGATGTATTATTTATGTGTACACTAACCGGCGGAGTTCCTCTCGTACTCTGTAAAACAACTGATGTGGAGAGAGGAGCCGCCCCTTTTATCTTGAAGGTTTCCTGTCCTTGATGGGCGGATCCCCTCTCTCGGGGTGCTGTCATGTCTCATGAAAAAACACATTACCAGGTGTGTAATACCCGTGTTTTCTCACATTAGATTTTTTTTTTTTTCTTCCAGTGCATTCCACAACAGAAGAATGACTTTGACTGTGGCGTGTTTTTGCTTCAGGTAAGTCTATAGCCTTTTTTCCATAAACAACCTAATATTTGTGTATCAGTCAGTTAGAAACAAATGCCATGGATTCATCACAGTATATGGCATACAGAATACGTGGCACATTTAGCAACATGGCCAACCACATAAACGGTTGGCTTCTGTTGATTGACAACAGTTACTTGCAGCAGTAGCGTTGTATGTGTTCCAGTCCAGATCTTTACCCGGTCAGGTTTAGACAATTTGATAACAATCCTGCTGACAAATGACATTTAAAGGGAACCTGTCAGTTGATTCAATCTGTCCAAACCACGGGCATAATGATTCCGAGCCTGGCTGCTCGATTTGCACCCAGGTATATAGTTAGAAGATCTGATGGGAACCGTCCATAGCCAGAGGCAAGACTAGTCCGGCACCTCCTCTCAGCGCTTCTCCAGATGATTGACAGGTCTCTTCCATAGCACATCTGTTAACTCTATAGTCTCTAAAATGTCGGTGTGTTTCAGAAAAAATGTACTTAACTGCAGTCATGCAGCCAGGCTCTGATTCATGCTGTCGGTGGTTTGTTTATATAGGTTTATATTTTAGCAATAACGGACGTCTTCTCGCTCTTTTCAGTACTGCAAGTGCCTCGCTCAAGAAAAGCCTTTCCAGTTCTCCCAAGATGACATGCCTCGTATCCGCAAGATGATATACAAAGAACTCTGTGAACGCCGACTCTTGGATTAGCAAAAAAAAAAATTAAAGCTGCACCTTTTTGTGGCCCATTTGAAAACATTCAAGCTGTACTTGAATTATTGAATACTTCCAGAACTTTTAGATATGAAACTTTTGAAGGGTGGCTGGCCCTCCATTGTTACCTCAAATTCTCCTTTTTAGTTTGTTAATTTCATCTGATTTGGACATGGATTACGAATACAAGGAAAGCTACCGTGAAATCTTTTGTGGCTTCATTTTGATTCTGGTATTTATTATTTATTATATAAGCATGCGAATATGCAAAAGCATGCAGCAGAACAACAAGGACTGTATATTTGATGCACCTTTGACTTGTAGATAGAAGTGACAAAGAAAGTTTTAATTTTGTTTAAATATATAAAACAGGTACATTTTTCCTGTGATTATTAAAAACTGTATTTACTTTTTAAATGTTTTTCCAATGGAAAAATGACTCATTACATATATTTTGCTCAGACATATTTTATTTATTGCATTTTCACTTTTCTTTACAGCCCATGTTTTATGGGAAGTTCCACAAATTAGGGATAACTGTGGATATGGTCAATTGCGCTATGTTTGTGCTTCAACAACGATACTATTTTATTTAATGTGCCTCAGTCTCTCTGTATCTGCATTAATAGACCCAGAACATTGTTTTGGGTAAATCGGGTGATAACATATCACTTATTCCCTTAAGTGTAGTACTGCTCATTTAGCAAAACTTGAAAACACATTAAATTAGTGTAAAAGTTTTGATTGATGGGGGGGTCAGAGTTTTGAGAACTCAACTGATTGGGTCTACTGAACTTAACCGTTTCTGCAATCAGAAATGAAGGGCATTGCTGACTGCTTCTTAATTTTAGTGATTAGTGGTGGTCTCAGATCCCAATGGTTTTGGGGCGATTGTAAAGTGGCAGAAGTGTAAAATCACATGAGTTTCACTCTTGTGAACTCTTACAGAAATATGATGTGTATAGCGGTCTTTAAATGTTTTGTACGATCTAGAACGACAGTCATTATTTAGAGATGCCACTTATGGGTAGATCAGTGCCACCCCAATCTTTGCTTTCAAGAAAAAGATGATGGTTGTAAAACTTGGCTGAAACCATCTCGAGCTGCATTTACATATATATACACACGTGTTCAAAATTGTTGGTACCCCTCGTTTAATGATAGAAAAACCCACAATGGTCACAGAAATAACTTGAATCTGAAAAAAGTAATCATAAATAAAAGATCTATGAAAATGAACAAATGAAAGTCAGACATTGCTTTTTAACCATGCTTCCACAGAACTTAAAAAAAAAAATAAAACTCATGAAATAGGCCTGGACAGAAATGATGGTACCCCTGAAAATAATGTGACAAAAAGGACATGCTATATCAAGGTGTGTCCACTAATTAGCATCACAGGTGTCTACAATCTTGGAATCAGTGAGTGGGCCTGTATATAGGGCTACAGGTACTCTCTGTGCTGTTTGGTGACATGGTGTGTATCACACTCAACATGGGCCAAGGACTCGAAGGAAAAAGTTGTCTCAGGTGATTAGAAAGAAAATTATAGACAAACATGTTAAAGGGAACCTGTCACCTGAATTTGGCGGGACCGGTTTTTGGTCATATGGGCGGAGTTTTCGGGTGTTTGATTCACCCTTTCCTTACCCTCTGGCTGCATGCTGGCCGCAATATTGGATTGAAGTTCATTCTATGTCCTCCATAGTACACGCCTGCACAAGGCAAGACGGATAATATGAATGGTAACAAAAGAGCCCAGAAAAACTTCTAAACAGATTAATGGTGAACTTCAAGCTCAAGGAACATCAGTGTCAGATAGCACCATCTGTCATTGTCTGAACCAAAGTGTACTTCATGGGAGATGACCAAGGAGAACACCATTGTTGAAAAAAAATCATAAAAATGCCAGACTGGAATTTGCCAAACTAAATATTGACAAGCCACAAAGCTTCTGGGAGAATGTCCTTTGGACAGATGAGACAAATATTTTACTTTTTGGCATTCACAGACCGAAAAATGAAGCATTTCAAGAAAAGAACACTGTCCCTACTGTGAAACATAGAGGAGGCTCCGTTATGTTCTGTGGCTGCTTTGCTGCATCTGGCACAGGGTGTCTAGAATCTGTGCAGGGTACAATGCAATCTCAAAACTATCAAGGGATTCTAGAGAGAAATGTGTTTCCCAGTGTCAGTAAGCTTGGGCTAAGTCGCAGCTCATGGGTCTTGCAACAGGATAATGACGCAAAACACACAGCTAAAAACACCCAAGAATGGCTAAGAGGAAAACATTGGACTATTCTGAAGTGGCCTTCTATGAGCCCTGACCTAAATCCTATTGAGCATCTTTGGAAAGAGCTGAAACATGTCGTCTGGAAAAGGCAACCTTCAAACACGAGACAACTGGAGCAGTTTGCTCTTGAAGAGTGGGCCAAAATACCTGTCAAGAGGTGCAGAAGTCTCATTGACAGTTACAGGAATCTTTTGATTGCAGTGAATGCCTCAAAAGGTTGTGCACCAAAATATTAAGTTATGGGTTAGTGATGAGCGAGTGTACTCGTTGCTCGGGTGGTCTCCCAAGTATTTATGACTGCTCGGAGATTAAGTTTTCATCGCCTCAGCAGCATGATTTACAGCTATTTGCCTGCTTTATTACATGTGGGGATTACCTAGCAACCAGGCAACCCCCACATGTACTCAGCCTGGCTAGTAGCTGTAAATCATTCAGCTGCCGTGATGAAAGCTAAATCTCCGAACACTAACAAATACTCGGGAAAACCCAAGCAACGAGTACACTCGCTCATCACTATTAAGGGTATCATAGGTCCAGACCTATTTCATGATATTTTTTTTTTTTTTTTTTAATCTGTGGAAACATGGTTGAAAAACAATGTCTGACTTTCATTTGTTCATTTTCATAGATTTTTATACTTATTACTTTTGTAAGATTATTACTGTGACCATTGTGGGTTTTTCTGTCATTAAATGAGGGGTACCAACAATGTTGACCACGTGTTTATATTAGCGGTCTTTATGGCTAGAAACAATGGGTTTCAATCCTGTGCTAAAGGAACCGTTAAGACTGGATCCAGTCACACAATGTAAATACTGCATTTACTTAGGGACACAATTGTTTGTGTTCGATGATCAGATGGACATTGCTGCGCTAAAAGTAATATGGCAAACACAGGTAGCTCAGGTGCTGGACTCTGTACGTAAGTGCAAATGCTGGCTAAACTGCACCAACACCACAAAATCACTTACTGGACAAAAATAAATTAAATAAAATGGTTCACATGCAAGAGGACAAATATCTGCTCAGATAATGTACCAACTGAGAGAATCAAAAGGAGAAGTGTCAGGAGAGGTTACTGATAATCCTGACACTTCAAGTTCCTATTGATTCTATCTTGAACCTCCCACTACCTCCCGGTATCCATAATGTCGTGTTAGTACGCTTGGCAGCAAGGGAGTGGGTTGCTAATCTTAAAATGCGGGGAAAAAGGTTCATAATGTGCTCATACTCATGTGCTAACCGAGTGTCTTCGGTGTGCTCGAAAAATATGTTCGAGTCCCCATGGCTGCATGTCTTGCTCCGGTTTCTTAGACAATCCCTCCATGTGTTGGGGCTGTGTGGGGACCTGAACATACTTTTTGGGAATGCCGAAGACACTTGGTTATCACCCAAGTATACTCGGATAAAACCTTATCTGAGCATGTACGCTCATCACTATTAGAGATCTGCCTGTAGGACTGGTGTGTGCTTGGATAATGTAGGACTACTCATGCTGGAATTACAAAAGGAGTCCAGCACAGCATTGTTTCCTGCAGAACTATTGATTTTTTTTTTTTATTCTACTAGTGCAAAGATCTGCAGAGAAAACTTTGCTGACAGTCGTGTTATGCTCTAACAGCCGTTATCCCTAAGTACTGTAGTGTTCAAAATAATAGCATATAAAATCACTATATTAGTTTTTATTTCCATGCATTGGGAACATTGCACACTGTTTTCTAATGCAAAACATTAAGAGAAATGTATATAATTTTTATCTACTTTGCAGAAAATAAAAAATGAACATTGGGCGGCTCTAAAATGTAGCAGTGTCTGCTTTTGTCTTTACAAGCTCACAATATGTACTTTTTTGTGTGGATTTTGCATTCCTGTGAATCACTAACCTAATATTTAGTTGTATGCCCACAGTTTTTTTTTAGAACTGCTTCACATCTTTGTTTCATAGTCAGCCAACTTCTGGCACCTGTTATTCCAGCCCAGGATGCTTGGATGACATCTCACAATTTTTTATTATTTGTTGGCTTTGCCTCAGAAACAGAATTTTTGATGTCTCTCCATAAGTGGTCTATCAGATTAAGGGCCGGGGATTGGGCTGGCCACTCCATAACTTCAATTTTGTTAGACTGGAACCAAGATTTTGCTCGTTTATTGGTGTGTTTAGGGTTGTTGTCTGTTGATCAAGTATTTTAATATATGCAGACTGGTCCATGATCACTCGTATGCGGTAAATAGGTCTAGCACCATAGTAAGAGAAACATGCCCATATAATGATGCTTGCACCACCATGCTTCACTGTCTTCAGAGTGTACTGTGGCTTGAATGCAGAGTTAGGGGGTCGTCTGAACTGTCTGCTGCCCTTGGACCCAAAAAGAACAATTTTACTGTCATCGGTCCACAATTTCTCTTTAGGCTAGTTGATGTGTCATTTGGCACATTGTATCCGCATCCATACATGTTGGGTTTTTTTTTTGTTTGTTTGTTTTTATTAACAGTCGCACTTTGCGGGACCTTTTTGCTAAGAGATTAGCTTTACACAGACATCTTCTGTCACAGTACTCACAGATAACTTGAGACTGTCTTTGATCATCCTGGAGCTGATCATTGGCTGAGTCTTTGCCATTCTGGCTATTCTTCCATCCATTTGAATGGTAGTCTTCGGTTTTCTTCCACGTCTCTCTAGTTTGGCTTTCCATTTTAGCTGAACCGCCTATCATTGGCACCACTTCTTTATAAGTTTTACCCTTTCCAATCAACTTTTTAATCAAAGTACGCTGTTCTACTGAACATTGTCTCGAATGAACCATATTTCTCAGGCTTTCAAGGAGAAATGCATGTACAACATGTCCTGGCTTTACCCTTAAATAAGGGCCACCCGATTCACAGCTGTTTCTTCACAGAATGATTGACCTCACTAATTGACCTCCACACTGCTATTATTTTGAACACCCCCTTTCAATTAATTATTCTAATGCACAGACTCAAAATCCTGCAGATCATGAGCGGCGTCTGTTAGTTTTCTTAGAATCTACTGCACCAAATAGTAAATTGTTTGACATGTGGTAAAATAATTTATACCAAAAACAGTGATTAATATGGTTAGTCATATCGGACTGCTACTATTTTGAACACTACTGTCTGACCAATCTGTTAGCTTGTAACATTGTAACACGCCTGTGGCAGGCAAGTTTCTTGTACCAAAGTAATAAAAGACACTTAGGCAACATGCAGACATTCAGTATTTTGCCTCAGTAGTTGTAAGCCAAAACCAGGAGTGGGTGATGTGTTTCTATTATAATTTTCCTCTAACTTCCTCACCTGGTTTTGGCTTACAGATATTGATGTAAAAAACTGACTAAATATTAAACGTGTTAACGTGGCCAAATACTTCTGCAAGAAACAACGCTGTGTTGGACCCCAAGTAGGAGGTTCGGACCTCCCCACTGGCCACCCTGCCCTTCTCCTAGGTCACACATCTCTTGTCCATAAAATTGCTGCTGGTGAAGGAGCGCGTAACCAATCCCGTCCATCAGTTTCCTCCAATAGAAAAGCAGCTTTCCCATGTGAGGTGTTTGTCTACTGGCGCACACTGATGGACAGGTCTGGTCACACATCCCTCCATAAGCAGTTACTGTATCTCCTTAAGACAGAACCTGTCATATCTAGTATATAATAGTACAGTAAATGGACAACACATTGTCCCCAACACATCTGATAAAGATATAGTGGCCAACCCCTTTAACTAATTCTGTAGACCGTGCAACAAAGAGAATATAGGAAGCAAATGGTGCAAAAAGGTTTTTCAGCTTCAATTGTAAAAAAAAAAAAAGTCCCTATAAGTGGGCAACTTTTTTAATTACAACCCGGGGATGAGGAGTCTGTGTCTTGTAGCATTAATACAGGCAGTAACAATAACTGGTCAGTGTTTGGTGACTCATTTTTATGAGGAGAAGAAATTGCTGAGAACTTACAAAATGTAGTGCGGATTTCATGGTCAATGACTGACTCTTCAGTACTGGTAAGCTAGAAGCAGATTCAAAACACAGAAGAGGTGCAGATCTTTCCAATACACCGTTTCTCTGTGGCTGTATCCCTAGTTTTGGTTTAGGAAATGCTGTTGCAAGATTCTGGCCTGTGATTAAGGCCTTTGGGATAATTTTGTAAACAGAAATTTCTCAGGCGCTTCATTGATGGACATGGGAACCCTGGGTTAAGTCTGTTTCCACTTAGAGGCTTTCTAATATACACCTAAAAGTCAGCTCTTCCTCAGCAGAATATACCTATCCTATCGGCACTAATGTCATGTAGGATAACAGACACAGCTCTCAGTTTGACCTGTTTTTGTCTAGGACTTTTCTTATTCCCCACCCCAGGCACTACTTGAGGCCCCCTTCACACGTCTGTATAAAACCGGTTCTTGTATCATCCGTTTTATTCTGGTATGGCTTAATGGGAACCTGTTATGTCATTTTTAGCATGTAAACTCCCCAGTGCGTTGTTAGTGATGCAATGTGCATCACTAACATTTTTTCCTTAAAAACGGTGCAAAAATCATGTAGAAAAAGCATTTTATATAGTTAGATTGTACCTGCTCATTTAGTCATAGGGGTGTGCTTGTGCAGTGGCGATCGGGGAGCCGTGCATGCGCCGTGCTAACAGAGGAATAAGTTAAAAGGCCGGTGGCCGTCAAAACACATCTGCCTGCCTAAGCACTGTAGTCCCCAGGAATCTGCCCCAGGCACCGGAGAAAATGTTACTGCGAGCCGTAAATGGTCCATTGGTCCCCCACCTCTGCCATAAGTCTATACATCACAGTCCATACTCAAACCGGGATGGGGAGGGTGAGGGGTTGTGCATGTATTGTCAAGCATGATATTAATGACTTATCCTTTGGAATAGGTGACAGTCCAATACCCGGCAACCCTCACCAATCAGCTGTTATCCTCTGGTGGTGGCAAAATGTAAACATTAAATGGAGCTTGATAATAGGTGATTGATAAAGGTGCCGAACCCCCCAATCTAATATATCTAGGATGTCGATGAGATCCTAAGAATAGGTTGTCAATACTATATGCCCAGACAATTCCTTCAACACCATTTTTCTGACACCTCTGCTGGTCACAGGAGATTTTATTACCATTGCAGCAGGTGTAGATGGCTGTATTATCGCCTGAGTGCAATACGACAAAACATAGGATCGCACTGGGACCAATATTAGTCAATGGGGCCTGCATGTCAGATGTTTTCCCTCGCAAAGTCTGTCCGAGGGACAGGATAATAAAAAAAAAATAGAATTAGTCTTACCGGTAATTTGGTTTCTAGGAACCTTTCATGACAGCAGCATCGGAGGATGTCTCCCCGCCCTAATGGAAAACAAGAAACACAAATGAGGTTAAATACCCCTCCCCTTCCAACAACCACCAGTGTTTTTTCTGGACACTTTGGCATGTATAGTTACCAACAAACAGCAGGAATCATTCAAGAAGAATATCAGGTAGGGAGGGAAATTAATGCTGTCGTGGAAGGTTCCTAGAAACCGAATTACCGTAAGACTAATTCTATTTTCTCCAGTTGCCTTCCACGACAGCAGTATCGGAGTAATACCAACAACTAATTTCTTTAGGCAGGGACAACAGCCTGAAGAACTCGTCTGCCAAATGTTAAATCCCTATTGAAATTTAGTCTGTAGTGTCTGGTGAACGTGTGGACAGATGACCAGGTAGCGGCTCTGCATATCTGCTCAGAACATGCATTCCCTCTTTCTGTCCATGATGTAGAAACTGAACGAGTAGATTGAGCCTTCAGTGAAGCAGGAGAAAGATTCTGCGATGAATACGCCAGATAGCTTGCTTGATCCAAATAGCAATCGTATTCTTTGCCACCTTCTTGCCTTTATTCCGTCCCGTGAACTGAATGAATAGGTTTTGGTCAATCCTCCAATCTTCATTTTGTTGGAGGTAATCGAGAACCACCCTGCAGACATCAAGAGTGTGAAAGATTTCTTCCTTCGTGTTGGAAGGATTTGGGTAGAATGAGGGCGGCACAATATCATGACCTCTATGAAAGTCTGAGACTAGGCATAAAGGAGGGATCTAACCAAAGGATAATACTGTCTGTAGTGATAGATAGGGTTCCTGTACTGACAGGGCCTGTAATTCTTCTATGCACCTGGCGGTAGTAATTGCAACTAAAAAGACTTTTTTGAGGGTCAGGTTCTTTAAGCTCATGGATGAAAGAGGCTTGAAAGGATCTCGGGTTAGACTGTTAAAGGGAACCTGTCACCTGAATTTGGCGGGACCGGTTTTGGGTCATATGGGCGGAGTTTTCGGGTGTTTGATTCACCCTTTCCTTACCTGCTGGCTGCATGCTGGCCGAAATATTGGATTGAAGTTCATTCTCTGTCCTCCGTAGTACAGAGGTCCCCAACTCCAGTCCTCAAGGCCCACCAACAGGTCATGTTTTCAGGATTTCCTTTGCATTGCACAGGTGATGCAATTATTACCTGGGCAAGACTAAGGAAATCCTGAAAACATGACATGTTGGTGGGCCTTGAGGACTGGAGTTGGGGACCCCTGCCGTAGTACACGCCTGCGCAAAGTAATCTTACCTTGCGCAGGCGTGTACTATGGAAGACAGAGAATGAACTTCAATCCAATATTTCGGCCAGCATGCAGCCAGCAGGTAAGGAAAGGGTGAATCAAACACCCGAAAACTCCGCCCATATGACCCAAAACTGGTCCCGCCAAATTCAGGTGACAGGTTCCCTTTAAGTGCTAGATTCAAATCCCAAGGGAGAACCTGACTAGGATGAATTCTAGCTGTCAGAGGTCATAAATCATTTAACCCAGTGGTGGCCAGCTCAGTCTTGATCAAAAAAAGAACTAAGAGCTGATACCTGCACCTTCAGTGTAAGCCCTAGGTCCAACCCCTTTTGCAGAAAGTCTAAAATTTGCGTGATATTGGGATGGAAGGGATCAGGAGTATTTGGGAAACACCAAGATGAGAATCTCTTCCAAACTTTGACCAAAGATGGTGTTAGTCACTGGCTTTCTACTCTTCTGTAGGGTTTGGATTACTCCATCCAAAAGCCCTTTGGCTTTTAAGATTTTGGCTTCAGTAGCCAGGCTGCAAGGTTCAATCTCTGTAGGTCTGGATAAAGTAGGGAACCCTGGCGAAGGAGGTCGATCTTCTGGGGGAGAAGCAAAGGACCTTCCTGAGCCATGTCCAGCAAGGTGCAGTACCAGCTTCTTCCTGGCCACATGGGAGCAATTAGGATCATGGTGACTCGATCTATCCGAATCTTCTGCAGTGTTCTGGCCAGCATTGGTATTGGTGGGAAGGCTGAAGCTCCAAGGATGGGAGAAGGCATCTATTCCTCGTGCTCCGCTTGCGGGACAGAGGGAAAAGCACGTCTTCTCTTTCGCATTTTGGAAATTGGCAAACAGGTCTACGTCGGGACTCCCCCATCTTGAAGTCAGGGACAAGAAGACCGCTTGGTTCAGGCACCATTCTCCCGGATGGATGTCTTTCCTGCTGAGGATGTCTGCCTAGATATTGTCTGATCCTCTTAGATGTTCTACCGATATGGACAACAGATGTTTTTCTGCCCACCAGGAAAAAATCCTTGTCACGATCAATTTTAGACTGGCATATTTGGTGCCTCCCTGGTGTCGGAGGTAGGCCACTGTGGTCATATTGTCTGAATAGACACGCACGTGGTGATCTCAGATAAGGGTTGATGCAGCTTTCAATGCCTTCTCTGCTGCTTTCAGCTCTCTCAGATTTGAGGAACTGGAGCTGATATCTGGGGGTCACAACTCTTGGAAGTAAGATCCCTCTACTACTGCACCCCAGCCTCTCTGACTGGCATCTGAAAAGAGTATCTTCAGGGGAAGCTGACCCCAGCTGATCCCCCTCTGGAGGTTTCTGTAGTCCAGCCACCACAAAAGAGCCAATTTCACATGACTGGGAAGTGCAATTCGCTTAGTCAGTGTATTTTGATGCCTTCTTGAATACGAGAGTACATGAGACTGCAGGACTCGTGTATGTGCTTGAGCCCAGGAGACCACCTGGATGCATGCAGTCAGGGATCCCTGGATGGACATTGAATCCCTTAAGGTTGGTGACCTCGTCCCTGAACCTGAAGATCTTCTGTACGAGGTTGAGTTGATGATCCCTGGGTAAGAAGGATGTTCTCTTCTCTAAATCCAAAAGAATTCCCAGAAACTTCTTCCTTGCGGAAGAATGGAGATCCGATTTTCCCAAGTTAGGGATCCAGCCTAGGGACCTCAGGATCTCCACAGTTTTTGCCACATCCAGGATCAGATGAGGGATAGATGGTGCAACAATAAGAAAGTCGTCTAGATATGGGATAATGCACACTCCCTGGCGTTGGATGAAGATTACTGCCTCTGGCCATGATCCTGGTAAACACCTGCGGTGCTGATGTGATGCCGAAGGGCAGCACGTTGAACTGGAAATGGCTGACCCGATGACCATGGGAAACTGCAAATCTGAAGAACTTACTGTGGTCCAGATAGATCGAAATCTGATCATATGCATCCTTCAGATCTACTGTAGCCATTACCCAATTCCGTCCAATGAGCGGAATTGCTGACCTGATTGATTCCATTTTGAATTGTCTGTATTTGACCACTTGTTTCAGATTTAAGGCTCCTTCTAACTTGCGGGAAATACGGCCGAGTCTCGCAGGTTAAAACCCGGCTCTGCCACCGGCACTTGGGAGCGGACCATGCCGCTCCATGTATTGCTGTGTGGTCGCACGCTCTGCTCTGGAGTGTCGGCGGCAAAGCCGGGTTTTAACCTGCGTGACTTGGCCGTATTTCACGCAACTGAGGAGCCCATATAATAACCTGTGTTTCCCCAAGGGCTTCGTTATCAGAAACAGATGAGAATATAGTGGCCTCTGCCTGTCTCCTGTTGTGGTACTTGAGAGATTACCTCTGAAGAAGACCCTGCAGATCTGATAGCAGGGATTCTTGGAGATGTGGAGGCTGCAGAGAGGTAATTCTCAGGCAAGGAGGGGGAGGACTCTTGAATTCTAACTTCTGACTGTCCCATATGGTACGGAGCTCCCATTGATTTGTGGCAATGGACTGCCATTGGGTGAGGAAATGCAAGAGTCGACCCCGACCAGAGGGCAGTCATTGTTTGTCCGGGGTTTGTTGGTGGTGGGGAACAAGAATATTTTTGCCCTTGCTACCTGTGGGATAACTCCATCGCCCCGTTTGGCCCTTCCCCTGAACTCCCTCTGGGAAGACTGGTCACGGGGGGATGAAAAAATTGTTTCTTAGAACTTTTCTGCTTGGGAAGAGATTTCTTTTTATCCGTAGCTTTATCTAGGATATTGTCCAGGGCTGGGCCGAACACATAGTGACCTTGAAAGGGGATAGCGCAAAGCTTAGATTTGGAGGTAAAGTTGCCCCCCCCCCATGACTTCAGCTATAGTGCTCTCCTAGATGAATTGGAGAGTACAGCCGATCTTGCCTCCACCCGGACAGACTCAGCAGAAGCGTCAGCCAGGAACCCCGTAGCCTCTTGGAGGAGGGGAAGGGAGTCAAGTATCTCCTCTCTGGAAGTACCTTGAGTAAAACGATGTTCCAACATGCACAGCCAGAGGAATAGAGACCTGGTGACGCACGTTGAGGCCACATTCGTTTTAAGCAGATTGGTGGGGGTGTCCCAGGATTTCCTTAGCAAGCTCTCGATTTTCTGATCCATAGGATCTTTGAGCTGGGAAGAATCCTCAAAGGGAAGAGCTATCTTTTTGGCTACCCTAGACACCTGCACATCAACTTTAGGCATTTCCCATAGGGAACTGTCTCTGTCCAAGGTTAAGAGATTTTTAAACTCCGAAGGGACACTAAAGGTACCTTCACACTAAACGATATCACTAGCAATCCGTGACGTTGCAGCGTCCTCGCTAGCGATATCGTTTAGTTTGACACGCAGCAGCGATCAGAATCCTGCTGTGATGTCGTTGGTCGGGGCTAGAGGGCCAGACCTTTCTTTGGTCGCTGGCTCTCCCGCTGACATCGCTGAATCGGCGTGTGTGACACCGATTCAGCGATGTCTTCGCTGGTAACCAGGGTAAACATCGGGTTACTAAGCGCAGGGCCGCGCTTAGTAACCCGATGTTTACCCTGGTTACCATCCTAAAAGTAAAAAAAACAAACGCTACATACTTACCTACCGCTGTCTGTCCCCGGCGCTTTGCTTCTCTGCTCTGGCTGTGAGCACAGCGGCCGGAAAGCAGAGCGGCATCGTTGGTCGCTGGAGAGCGGTCTGTGTGACAGCTCTCCAGCGACCAAACAGCGACGCTGCAGCGATCCGGATCGTTGTCTGGATCGCTGCAGCGTCGTTTAGTGTGAAGGTACCTTAAGACCTTTGTCAGGGAAGCCCTACTCGTGAAGGATAAGATTTTGCACATTCTCGAGTATGGGAAACCCTTTCTAACCTTTGGGTTTCAGCCCCCACAAACATTTCATCCTGTACGGAGTACCTCACTCCCTCTTCTTCAACCCCCATGGTGCCTCGCACCATACTAATCAGTTCTTCCATATCTTTGGAAGAAAAGTAATATTTTTTATTTTCTGACTTGGGAGTGGAAGCGGAACCCTCATTCTCTCAAATGTCCTCCAAACCCGAGGTACGGATTTCGCCCGAGTCTGATTCCACAGGTGCCATCTTCCTTTTCTTAGGAGGAGGGGGTTGTGCACTTGGGCCCAGAAAAGGGTAGCTATAGAGGATTGAACCTCCTGTTTTATGAGGGTGTTGATGCTATCCAGGAGAGAGGGCTGGTCAGTACGTAACACCTCATCCATGCAAGGCTGGCAAAGCTTTTTCTTATATGCGGAGGGAAGCCTGGAAGCGCATACACCACACTTGCGGCTGGGCACCTTATCCTTCTTAAAGGCAGGGACCTTTTCTCCCTAACAAAAGAGAGAGAAGGTATACCAAGTAACCTGTAGGCTATGAGTACCTGGACAGCAAGGGACCATCCTCCACTACTTACAGTAGGAGGGTGAACGGCTGGGCTCTGCAGACGGAGATAGGGAGGGTTTGTCGCTGTCCATGCGGTCAGTGTGTCACCAGTCACAGGAGAACATAGATAATGCATCTTACCTGGCAGCTCCCTCGACCAGGATTTAAAGAAATCGAGGTTTCAGCGTGATTCTGTGCTCCTCCTCCCCCATGTCTCACGGGGGGGGACATCAAACGTACACCCCAGAGTATGGCTGCTGATCCGAAGAACGCTGGCATCTGTCTCCACACGTGTGTGTTCCAGTGTGGAACGCACAGGAGGTAGACCAGAAGTTCGGACGACGTCACTTTCGGTACACGCGAACTCCCGGAATCAGCTGCACAGAGAGAGGAGGACGCCGGGGTGCTCCGGGAGGACCCCGGCCGCACATCACCACCCTGCGTTACACCCCGAGGGAGCGCAGGAGAGGCGGGAAGGTCATGAGTCACACTGAGATCGTGGAGACTGGAGCAGCCCCAATAGGAGGAAAGCAGAGCCCTCGACCTCGGCTGCCCAGCATTGAATAGGTGAGAGCAGGGTGCCCCAGATAGCCGGCCACAGCAGCACCATCAGAATCTCTTCATGCCCCATAGGGGACAGGAAAAACACTGGTGGTCGTTGTAGGGGAGGGGTATTTAACCTCTTTTGTGTTTCCTGTCCCCCATTAAGGCCCCTTCACATTAAGCGACGCTGCAGCGATACCGACAACGATCCGGATCGCTGCAGCGTCGCTGTTTGGTCGCTGGAGAGCTGTCACACAGACCGCTCTCCAGCGACCAACGATGCCGGTAACCAGGGTAAACATCGGGTAACTAAGCGCAGGGCCGCGCTTAGTAACCCGATGTTTACCCCGGATACCATCCTAAAAGTAAAAAAAAAACTAGATACTTACCTACCGCTGTCTGTCCTCCAGCGCTGCGCTCTGCTTCTCTGCTCTCCTCCTGTACTGGCTGTGAGCCGGAAAGCAGAGCGGTGACGTCACCGCTCTGCTTTCCGGCTCACAGCCAGTGCAGGAGGAGTGCAGAGCACAGCGCTGGAGGACAGACAGCGGTAGGTAAGTATCTAGTGTTTGTTTTTTTTTACTTTTAGCATGGTAACCAGGGTAAACATCGGGTTACTAAGCGCGGCCCTGCGCTTAGTTACCCGATGTTTACCCTGGTTACCAGTGAAGACATCGCTGGATCGGTGTCACACACACCGATCCAGCGATGTCTCCAGGGAGTCCAGCGACGAAATAAAGTTCTGGACTTTGTTCAGCGACCAACGATCTCCCAGCAGGGGCCTGATCGTTGGTCGCTGTCACACAGAACGATTTCATTAACGATATCGTTGCTACGTCACAAATAGCAACGATATCGTTAACAATATCGTTATGTGTGAAGGTACCTTTAGGGCGGGGAGACATCCTCCAATGCTGCTGTCCTAGAAGGTGACTGGAGAAACACTCAGTATTTGATCAGATATTCAGATCACAGTCAGCTATGCAAGTAAATGGGTGCATCAAAACCATCAGACTGCACTCGGATGATATCTGATTGCAGTCCAATTTCCAAACACTGACACAATGCAGACAATTTGTTCTCCATCTTAGGCCATGTTCACATGTTCAGTATTTTACCTTATTATTTGTAAGCCAAAACCAGGAGTGGATGAGAAATACAGAAGTGATGATGTGTTTCTATTATACTTTTCCTCTGATTGTTCCGCTACTAATTTTGGCTTACAAATACTGCTGTAAAATACTGACCAAATACTAAACGTGTGAACATGGCCTTATCCTCATGGAGCTGGATCACACTATGCTGACACTCTAATCAGAGTTTCATTTGTATAATCATCCAAAGTCTCTCAGTTGAGAGAATCTAAGGCCATCTGCACGAGCCCATAGGCTAAGTTCACATGACCATATTTTTGGGCCACATGCTGTCTGTGTAAAAAAAAAAAACTATCACCACATGAACATCACCAAAATATATATATTTTTTAACGGATCTGCACATGGGGAGCAAAAAAAATCATAAAAGGAAACGAAAAACTGCTGATTTAAAAAAAAATGAAATACAGATGAAAATCCATTTTTTATTTACCATTTTGTGTTGGTCACCCGAGATGGCAGTTGGGATTTAAATAAAACCAACCAGCCTTGCTAAAGCAGACAGTGGGGGCTGGTATGCTCAGGCTGGTGAGGGGCCATAGATATTGTTCCCCCCAGACTAAAAATAGCAGCCCGCAGCTGCCCAGAAAAGGTGCATCTATTAGATGTGCCAATTCTGGTGCTTTGCCCAGCTCTTCCCATTTGCCCTGTAGCGGTGGCAAGTGGGGTTCATATTTGAGGGGTTGGTGTCAGCTTTATATTGCTCGGTGACATCAAGCCAATACTAATCTTATAGTTATATTGCAAATAAACACACAGCCATAATAAAGTCCTTTAATTGAAAGAATGACACAGACTCATTTAATTCTAAATTAAACCACTCACATCATCGCCCATTCCATTGAAGCCATTGTCTACTGTAATAAAACAAAAATAAAAAACAACCATATCCCTCAACTGTCCGTCATTCTGTTCCATGCCATAATCCATGTCTGGGGGATTAACATTTTTCAACCTGGACCCAAGATGTGACAGTCCAGGCTGGGAACCACTGGGAGAAAGCTGCTGCGGGCGTAGCACCAGTGAGCAGCGGTGACATCATCGAGGTTACCGCCAAGCCTCTGACCTGCGGTGACCTCGGTGAGATCCCTGGTAGCATGGTGAGAAAAAGCCTCATGGTGCAGCAGCGAGTTCACGGCAAGAAATTTCTCACAGTGGACTGTGGCAGACTCTCTAAGCTCAGCACCATCATACTTTTGTTAGAGAAAGGATTTCTAACCTACTCAGGTGTTCTCTGTCTTAGGTACCTAATCGATGAAGCAATATCCAGAGAGACAGACTGCTCGTTGTTTTTCTAAATAGTGCCTGTTTAATGGGGGGGAGGGGGGGGTTAGGGTGTTCTTTTATAGTACAAGATCAAAGGGAAATGAGGCATTACACAATAATCTGGCAGAAAAATATAGTTACTTACCGATAACGGTTTTTCTCTGAGCCCATGATGGCACCCCTGAGAGAGGGGATCCGCCCATCAAGGACAGGAAACCTATGGGTTTTACAATGGGTTGTCAAACACATCCTGGGATATGAGATAAATTACATGAGAAAATGTGGGGGTACTTCCAGCATGTCAATGTGTTCTGGTTAAAAAGTTAAAGTTCTCAAAAAAACTTGGCTGAATAAATACAATTTCTGGGTGGTTACAGACAATTATTGCTAATTTTGACAAACAACATGTCCTTGACAATTTCTGGGAATCTAAAACTGACCACCGGCCATGTGGATATCGGCATGTAGACAGATAACTGAAACATAGGTCATTATTGCATAATACTATTTTCTTCGATTTTATTCAGAATAGAAATTAACCACGTATTTCACAACTCCCCTCTTTTTATCATCTGGTCTACCTTGCCCTAGCCAATCCCTGCCTGTTACACAGGCCTGCTACTTCACAAAATACACGGCTTATCCTATGTATATCATGGGAAATCAGTCTTGCTGTGTATCCATTCAGATTATACTTGTGGGTCAGACCTTCTGTTCCTAATAACCCTATTTCTATCAAGGGATTAATATGAGGGGATGATATAGATATATTTTTATGACATTATATAATATAGGCATTTTATTAATACATTAAAATGTGTTAGAAAATAGAATATAGGTTTTATTTCTAAGTCTAATTCATAGAGTCCATATTGTCAACAAGTCTTTGTAAGTTCTCTGTGGGTTCTGTCTTTTATCAGACCATCGGTCTTCTGCAATACATACAATCAGCCAAATCTACTGAAGTTTGCTTGTTATAGAATATATGTTCACGTTGGAGTGCAGTTATCAAGGTAGTCTGTTATGACCTGGTGGTTAGGACAATAATGGACCTGGTGGTTAAGAGCACACGGAAAGACCTGATAGTTACAATAATACAGGACAAGCACTGGGACGTGGGAACTCTGCTGACCGCAATCCCTAATCCTATCACACACACTAGAAATAGCCGTGGATTGCTCCTAACACCTATTGCTCCTATGCAACTCGTCACAGGCTAAGAACTAGCTAGCCCTAAAGATAGAAAAATAAAGCCTACCTTGCCTCAGAGAAATTCCCCAAAGGAAAAGGCTGCCCCCCACATATAATGACTGTGAGTTAAGATGAAAATCACAAACACAGAGATGAAATAGATTTTAGCAAAGAGAGGCCCGACTTACTGAACAGACAGAGGATAGGAAAGGTAACTTTGCGGTCAGCACAAAAACTACAAAAAACCACGCAGAGTGCGCAAAAGACCCTCCACACCGATTCACGGTGCGGAGGCGCCCCTCTGCATCCCAGAGCTTCCAGCAAGCAAGACAAAAATCAAAATAGCAAGCTGGACAAAAAATAGCAAACAAGAGAAAAACAAGCAGGAACTTAGCTTCTGCTGGAGAATACAGGTCACCAGAACGATCCAGGAGCGGACTAGACCAATACTAGAACATTGACAGGTGGCATGGAGCAATGATCTAGTGGAGTAAATAGAGCAGCCAGCTAACGAATTAACCTCGTCACCTGTGGAAGGAACCTCAGAAGCCGCAGCCCCACTCACAACCACCAGAGGAAGCCCATGGACAGAACCAGCCGAAGTACCATTCATGACCACAGGAGGGAGCTTGACAACAGAATTCACAACAGTAGTCATCCTTTGGGTTTGCTTAATTATCAAGGTAGTCATCACTTGAGTTTGCCTTATCTCAGAGTCGGTATCGATTTTAGCTTTACGTTTACCTGGAAAACATTTGCAATTATTACTGAGAATTTTCTTTAAAAGCACAACAAATATCTTTATCATCACTGCAATGATCAATATCACTAAAACTGCTTGAATTAGGAAATTAATTACCCCCGATATCCATCCACCTATTCCTTTAAAGAGGTTCAAGGGATTTAACCTCTCAGGGAGGGATAAATCATTGAGTGAATTAGCTTTTCGCACCCCTACCTTTTATCATTTCAAGTTGTTCTATATCATGAGTAACTCTCATTAGTCCGGAAGGATCCATATAGGGGCAACAGGCAGGTCCTAACACCTGCCAGAATCCTCCTTGAGAGGCTGTGAGATAATTATGTACCATGGAATGCTGACTAATAATAACTATAAGCTGTTTCATGTAGACTCATTCAACATTTAGAGCATCAAATAAAAAAATCAGTTATACTATCAAAAATGTCACCTAGTCGATGCATACCAACACATATTCATAGATGCCTATCTTTAGAAGCTGTATGAAATAAATTTGAGGTAGCTGAAACAGGTACATTGGTCAGGCGGTGCACTTTTTTCTACATTTAGGCATACACAGATTACGTCTCCTTATACGAATCTAGCAGCAGCACAATGAAATTCTGGGGCTACCCAATAAGCTTTTACCTGACTTATCACGTTCTTAGACTGATGTGTCAGTCCATGAGAAAGGGCACACATAATGAAGAATAGTGCCCGAGGCAGGCAGTACCTACAGTCCGCTCTCCTCAGTCCATCCTCTTCTTTAGCACCTGAGTGCTTTTGCCATTCTTCCTTTTCTGGTGGAGAGGCCTGATCTTGAAGGCTCTGAAGTAGTTGTAGGTCCATTCCCCTGGACACCTGCACAGCATATATTTCTGCAGTGAGAAGAAGCAAAGCAGCAGTTTTTGCTGCTATGTCAGCTTGGTTATTACCTTCAGCTTCTCTAGTGCGCGCTTTAGTGTGAGTTCGCACCTTGACTATAGCAATTTGAAGTCTGCATTTTTTAACTGGTTTACCAGAAGAACCAATAAACTTTCTGCTCTTCCATATGGGACCGTAATCATGGAAAATGCCGAATGAGTGGCACTATCGGTAAATGCTCTGCCATTATACATGCCTCAACGAGTGTTTTCAATAAAGCTTCCTGAAGAGACATCCTAGAAGGTAAAGCTTCCTTTTACCCCCTCATGTTGATCAACTATTGCATAACCTGTATGAGGTACTTCATCTTTGTAAAACCGTGACCCATATACATAAAGCTCTAGATTTGCATTAGGGATCTTGCACATTGGCAAGTAGTTGTGTTAAAAACAGTGCACCCGAAACATGTCCCCCCGATTCATGACAGTACAAAAGGAAAGGGAGGTCATAATTTGGGATTCCTAGTGTTGGGGCTGAGAGAAGGGCTTCCTTCCGGTCTGTGAACCCCTCTTTTGCTTCTGTGTTCAGTTGGTATGGCTGACCCTTGTTACACATTGACAAGCATCAAAGATAGGCTGCATGATTTGTCTATGCAGAGGGAATCCATTCTCTACAGTAGCCGATCAGCCCCAGAAATGTTCTGTGTACTGATGGACGTGGACACAATTGCTTATGTGTTTCAGCTGAGGTGAAATGCAGTGACCTAAGAAATAACATTTCCTTCTTTTTTATTTTGCTGTTTATCTCTTGAAACCTTACATCCTTCGTGGTACAAAAAGTTTAGCAAGAAATCTGTTTCGATTAGACATACCTGTTTGCTCTCTACTCAGGGGTTATTGTCTAATACACACCGGTACAGTTCCTGACTTCAATCTGAGGGATACTGGTGTTATTATTAACAAACCAACGTCTCTCTTATCATTTACCCATACTGCAGCTGATTTTTGCTTGAGCCTTTGCTGAATGTCCTCATCTTTGTCAATTTGCAGATTTTTGTCATCTAGCTGAATTAGCGACATCATAGTGGAGAGGGTTGCTTCAGACAATCGGCCTGTAACCGTAATATTTTTCTTCCAAACTTAATAACTGCATTCATTGCACTCAGGATATCAGCACCTATCAAGCTTAGAGGACATTTATCTGAGACTAACAATTAGGCACACAAGTCTGTGGTACGTGCTATTCATACATTCATGGGTTCTGTTTCATGCAAGGGATGGACTGCTCCTACACCCTGGACAGTTTTTCCTGTCATGAATCGTTGTGGCATATCCTTTTTCTTATAATAGTACAACTCGCCCCCGTATCAATCAGGCATTTTAATTGTTTCCCATTAGGGAGTTTTAATTGTGTGAAAGTGATAGCCATCCCGTGGGGGAACCGCTATTTTTGTTTACACTTCTCTTGGTCAACTATCCCATCTTTCCTTTTCTTCTCTCCCCCCTGTTCTATATACCTGCCCTCTGCAGCGCAGTTTTCACAGTATTATTAAATAAATCCGGAGGTATATTCACCATAACAGGAGTTGGCTTTTGCTGCTTCTTTGCTTTCTTACTGTTAGGCCAGCCTCACACGTCCAGATAATTCCGGTACCGGAAAAATCGGTACCGGAATTATCCGTGTCCGTGTGCTTACGTTGAACATCAGTGTGGCACACGTGCAGCAGCCAGTGTGCCGACTGAGGACCACACGGACCGTGCAGGAGACAGCGCTAGAGGTAAGCGCTGTCCCCTGCGTGCGGTGCTGAAGCCGGTATTCATCCCTTCTTCCCAGCAGCGTTCGCTGGAAAGAAGGAATGAATAATTTTTTTAAAATGTATTTTTGTTTTTAAAATAAAGTTGCCGGTAATCTGCCCCCTCCCACCCCGCTGGCATTAATATACTTACCCAGCTCCCTCGGCGCTTACATCCTCTCAGCGTGCTGCTTGTCCTGTATGAGCGGTCACGTGGTGCCGCACATTACAGTAATGAATATGCGGCTCCACCCCTATGGGAGGTGGAGCCGTATATTCATCACTGTAATGTGCAGCACCACGTGACCGCTCATACAGGACAAGCAGCGACGCTGAGAGGCAGTAAGCGCCAAGGGAGCTGGGTAAGTATTTTAATGCCAGCGGGGGGCGCACAGGGGGTGGGAGGGGGCAGATTACCGGCAACTTTATTTTAAAAACAAAAATAAAATAAAAAGATTATTCATTCCTTCTTTCCAGCAAACGCTGCTGGAGAGAAGAAATGAATGGGGCTTCAGCACCACACGTGGGGGGGACAGCGCTTACAGTAGCGCTGTCTCCTGCATGGCAAACGGACTGCACACGGACAACATCCGTGTGCGGTACGTGTTTTACACGGACGCATTGACTTTAATGGGTCCGTGTGATCCGTTCGCTCCCACGAACACTGACATGTCTCCGTGTTTTCCAAACGGACACACGGTCCGTGAAAACACGCTGACATGTGCAGAGACACATTGATTTTAATGTGTCTATGTGAGTCAGTGTCTCCGGTACGTGAGGAAACGGTCACCTCACGTACCGGAGTCACTGACGTGTGAAACCGACCTTAGTCAGGTTCTCTATCCCCCTAAACAAGGGAAAGGATTGTATATACATTCTGGCTGTACCTTCATCACTTCTGTTCTTAGATCTTCTTTCAGTCCTGTCAGAAACACTTTTTTAGAAATCTGGATTCTCTGGGGTTTTTCAAATCATAGTTATGAGGGGTAAGGGTTTTCAGCAAATGAAATGTTTCCTCATTTCTCCCCACCGTCGGAATTAAATTTTGTTGTTGAGGCAACCCCTTACCGGACGGGAGAAACTCCCTGTGGACCCCTGTAGCAACCCAGGATAATGAGTATAGAAGAGAAGCATCATATACAAGTGAACTAGTTTGCATCTGTGGAGACATGGGGATTAGTCCTCCCCCTCCCGTGATCGGCACCCATGGGAACCCTGGCTGTTGGTATATCACCCGGGTCTACACAGAGTCCAAGTGTTGAAAGTCCCATTGGTGATGACAGTGATGGGGTGGAGATGAGGCTATACAAGTCAGGCAAGTAGGGTATTGTACTGGTGTCGAGGCTGCAGACACAGAGGACGCCAAACACTTCCTTTTCACACGCAGCCTCACTCTTTGCTGGGCTGCTGCTGGAAGGGGAGGCAATCTCACCCCTCTCCCATAGGGGCGGAGGGTGATGCACACAGACTGACTCGGTGAAGGGGGGCTGCTTGTGCCTGTGGGAATGCTGCAGTTCGCCTTGCATACATTCTCACATTCTAACTTCATCACATTCCTCATTCTCAGTATTTAAAAACAGACCATGTCGTTCAGAGGTTCTGATCCATGCTGTAACTTGCACCCCATAGTCATATTCATCAATCCATGCAGCATGCATCTTACTTAAATGCTTCCATCCCTCAGCATCCAAACATCCATTCCTTGGCATTCCTGCCTTTTAGAATTATCAGCGATATCCTTATCTGCTTTATTTCCCTGCTCAAGACGCACCAAGTCAAGACGTAATCTGTCCTGACCAGGTTGGGCTAGCACCCATAATAGCTGTCAAAGGTAGTGACCCCTATTTTCAGCCCTGTTATGTATAAACTGGATCCCACTTGGTCTACTATAATAATAATCTTTATATAGCGCTAACATATTCCGCAGCGCTTTACAGTTTGCATACATTATCGTTGCTGTCCCCGTTGGGGCTCACAATCTAAATTCCCTATCAGTATGTCTTTGGAATGTGGGAGGAAACCAGAGTACCCGGAGGAAACCCATGCAAACACGGAGAGAACATACAAACTCTTTGCCTGGGGCTTGAACCCAGGACTCCAGCGCTGCAAGGCTGCTGTGCTATCCACTGCGCCACCGTGCTGCCCTATAGCAAGCAATCCTGCTTCGAAAGCAATAAGCTAAACCGCAGTCCTTTGTTCTGTCCTGATGCACACTCTCCTTAAAAAGTAGATCACTATGAACAATGCAGTTCCAACCACAAGCGCTATATACTCCTCACACATCTGGATCTGAGTCCTCACTAAACTGAATATGCAAGGTCTATTCCTGAATCCACTCCGGGTTCAATAAGATAATATTCGTGCATGATACTATCTTGCCACCTTGGCGTATACCATTTAGAGTCTAATATATCTACCCAGCTTTTGAACAATCCATGAGGGTGAGTTACTATATAACAAGAGTACTCTCTGCGCCTATACTGGTGAACTGAACATAGACACATTTCACTCAGCATGTGGTACACACATGTGAAGCATTTGTCTGATATTTCAATCACATCCATACACACATTACTTCTGTACTTCCTCGCTCCCCACATCTTATCAATATGCTCTAGTGCCAATGGACAAAAACATAAATCACATCTATTTGTGGAAACTCTTACTTGGTTCACTATATCCTCTAATTCAGGGGTCCCCAACTCCAGTCCTCAAGGCCCACCAACAGGTCATGTTTTCAGGATTTCCTTTGCATTGCACAGGTGATGCAATTATTACCTGGGCAAGACTAAGGAAATCCTGAAAACATGACATGTTGGTGGGCCTTGAGGACTGGAGTTGGGGACCCCTGCTCTAATTCATGTCTTATCTGAGTACCGGTTTGCATACAAAAATGAGCATTTATGTTCACATAGATTGTGTTCACGTGCTTTTTCCCACTTCACTACTTCCCACAACTACCACCCGGGACCTTCGGATAGCAACTAACCGGAGAGTTTTATCTTGCTCACTGCTTTTAAGGCCGGTTTCACACGTCAGTGGCTCCAGTACATGAGGTGACAGTTTCCTCACGTACCGGAGCCACTGACACACGTAGACGCATTAAAATCAATGCATCTGTGCAGATGTCATTGATTTTTTTGCGGACCGTGTCTCCGTGTGCCAAACACGGAGACATGTCAGTGTTCGTGGGAGCGCACGTATTACATGGACCCATTAAAGTCAATGGGTCCGTGTAAAACACGTACCGCACACGGACGTTGTCCGTGTGCAGTCCGTGTGTCGTGCAGGAGACAGCGTTCCAGTAAGCGCTGTCCCCCCCACATGGTACTGAAACCGCGATTCATATCTTCTGTGCAGCAGCGTTTGCTGCAGAGAAGATATGAATCTTTTTTTTTTTTTTTTAAATTTATCGTGTATAAAATAAAGGTTCATGTCCCCACCCCCTGTGCGCCCCCCCCCCCCCCTCCCCCGTTGTTCTGAAAATACTCACCCAGCTCCCTCGTTGGCTGTCGCCGCTTCCTCTCCTGGCCGCACCTTCTACTGTATGTGGTCACGTGGGGCTGCCGATTACAGTCATGAATATGCGGCTCCACCTCCCATAGGGGTGCAGCCGCATATTCATTACTATAAATGAGCGGCCCCACGTGACCGCTCATACAGTAGAAGGTGCGGCCAGGAGAGGAAGCAGCGACGGCCAACGAGGGAGCTGGGTGAGTATTTTCAGAACAGCGCTTTGGGGATGGGGGCGCGGTGTGCCGGGGGTTAATGTGCCGGGGGCGGTCTGTGACGGCTCCTGGCACATAGTGCCGGATGTCAGCTGCGATAGGCAGCTGACACCCGGCCGAGCCCCCCCCCCCCCCCCGTGAGCGCGGCTGATCGCGCTGGACATACTATTCCGTCCTTGGGTATTAAGGCCCACCCCACATGGACGGAATAGTACGTCCAATGACAGAAAGGGGTTAAAGTGATCTGACAACAGTAAAAGTTTACGAAATACTAGGATATGTTTTCTAGGTAAATGTTCAGGAACCAACTCAAGCAGTGAAATAAAGTCAGATCTCACCCATGTGTAAAAATGTTAGACAGCTTTTTACAGTTTATTCACAAGTGTGAGTAGTAATATGAGCAGATCAAATAAGTATAAATAGCAGAAATAAGCATTCATAATTTCCTTTCCATAACAAAGGCAAACAAACATTCTCATAGAAATCGCTGGATAAAGACCAAACTCCTGTTGGACTTCTTGGAAAGATCTTCAGTTTTTCAAAATGTCTGTACGATTTTACCATAACCACCTCTTCCTGCATCATAATCCTGGCGATACTCATCTCTAACCTGGTAGGAAAAAATAAAAAGATATATTGGGTTCACAAGAACACTGTATTTTAGAAACATAATGCATTTCAATTAGAGACATTTTTCACTTTCTAACAATTAATCTATTGGCTCCGAAACTCCGCTTCTCCACCAGGCCAAGATTACTATGTGATCACGAGGTCCTTATCGACAGAACATCACACCAGAAAGTGAGCAATGACGTTGACTACAGGAGATTAGAGAAACTAATGCAAATAGTATGGTAAAGGGTATTTTTTCTATGCCAACAACATAATTTAAAAAAACCAAAAAAAAAACCCACATAAAACTACTTTAAAGGAATAGTAATCTCACCTGACCACCCGATCTCCCACGTCCGTACTGTCTACCTTCTTTAAATCCTGCATCCCAGTCTGTTCTGATGATTCTGTCATCTAGACGAGTACCATTAATGAACCTCATGGCTTGCTCTGTGTCTGTCCTGGTGTAGTATCTGATCACAGAGTTAAGTTTAAAGTTTTCCGATCTCTTGAAATGATCATGACTAAACACTAGGTTTTGTGTTAAGAGCAATACAAATGGTTATTGTTCTGTCCTCACTAGCTGAGGCCGGCTCATACGTAGCTATACAGTCAGCTAAACCGCTATACCGGGGTCCAATAAGGAGACTGTGGTTGAGTCTGTGCTTTATTAAACGTAGTGGTATATTGATGCGGTGAAACTGTGAACAATGATATACATAGAATCAGTGCATCAATATACCACTACGTTTAATAAAGCACAGACTCAACCACAGTCTCCTTATTGGACCCCGGTATAGCGGTTTAGCTGACTGTATAGCTACGTATGAGCCTGCCTCAGCTAGTGAGGACAGAACAGTGAAACGGCAATGCAATCGCAAGGGGGATGAAGTGAAGCGTCTTTCCTTGAAGGCAAACTGAAGAAAGTGAAAGGAAAAATGGAGGGAAATGAGGCTGAGCTACCATAATGCATTGCAAAGGAGGAGGAGAATCAGACATGGATAATACAAAAACAAGAGTGAACTGCCAACATAACTCTGACCGCTAGAGGGAGCCAAAGCATCACAAACAAATAAAGGTATGACTATCCATACTGAGAAACCTGCAATTATGCAAACAGATAATCAGGGTAACAATATTAGATGGCGGAGGCAGAACAGTTATTGTTACTAAAGTCACATATTTTATGTACTAAAGTCACATATTTTATGGCCTAAAACAGACTAAGGACATGTTCACAAGCAGCATTTTTTTCTGCACCAAAACTCAGAGTGGTGATCGTTAAAAAAAAAAAAAATCCGCTGTGTACATTATGCGCATGTTTTCCCATGAACTTAGTTGAAAAACACTGCAATAAAATCTGAAAGAACTGATATGCTGCAGTTTTAAAAAGCTCAGCAGCTCAAAAATCCACACACACTGCATTTTGCTTTGTTGGTACTGTAACATACTGTACAGAATTTTTTCCTGATCAGCAGTACAGCACCTTTCAGTGTTTACATTTGTCCAACAAAGCTCATAACAGTCATTTACCTGGAAACCCCTTTATAATAAAAGCCAGTCACAGTTTTTTTCAGTAGTTCAACTTTAAAGAAGAACTCCTCCCATAAAATGTTTATCCTCAACCACTTTCACGACATGCCCTGCACATGTACAGGGCATGTCGTGTCCCTCCCTTTAATGTAGGCTCTGGCGCGGAGTCCACATTTTTCCCGGCACATGTCAGCTATTTTGAACAGCTGACATGTGCTCCTAACAGCCGTGGATGGAATCCTGATCCACCCGCGGCTGTTAACCTATTAAATGCAGCCGTCAATCTCATAGCGGCATTTAATGTGATTGCGCTGGAAGCGTGTCACTAATTCCGCCCATGTCACATGACCGTGGGTCACCGATGGGTTGGCACGACAACACAGGGGTTGTAGGAAACTCATGTGGTTGTCATTGCCAGATTGCTATGAGCACCGCCCAGCGCTCATAGCAAGTGAGCATTTCTGCTACACACGGGTGATCTGATCATCACCTGTGTGTAGCAGAGGCGATCAGACAACTGCAGCTTCTAATCTCCCATGGAGACTATTGAAGCACGCAAAAATTAAAAAATTTTTTGTTAAAATATTACAAAAATAAAGATATAAAAGTTCAAATCACCCCCATTCAAAAGGAGAAAACAACCTGCGCCGGAACGAGGAGCAGGTGAATATTGCGCAGTGCTGTGCTCCCCTCCCCGTTATACTTACCTGCTCCTGGCGCGGTCCCTGCAGTCCCTGCTTCTTCCTCTACTGAGCGGTCACCGTTACCGCTCATAACAGTAATGAATATGTGGCTCCACCCCTGTGGGAGGTGGAGCCGCATATTCATTACTGTAATGAGCGGTACCATGTGACCATTCAGTACAGGAAGAAGCTGGGGCGCCAGGGACCGTGCCAGGAGCAGGTGAGTATAATTAGACAGTCCCCGCTCCCCCTCCCGACCACTGGATATGACTAGAGTATAAGCCGAGAGGTGGACTTTCAGCCCCCAAAAATGGGCTGAAAAATCTCGACTTATACTCGAGTATATACGAGATATATATATCCCATAGGGGTGGAGCCGCATATTCATTACTGTAATGAGCGGTAACGGTGACCGCTCAGTAGAGGAAGAAGCAGCAGCGCCGGGGAAGAAGGGACTGCAGGGACCAAGCCAGGAGCAGGTGAGTATAACGGGGAGCGCAGCGCTGCGCAATATTCACCTGCTCCTCGTTCCGGCGCTGCTCTGTCTTCAGCGTCTTCTGCAGTGACGCTCAGGTCAGAGGGCGCGATGACGTGGTTAGTGCGCACCCTCTGCCTGAACGTCAGTGCAGAAGACGCTGAAGATGGAGCGGCGCCGGAACGAAGTAAGGTGAATATTGAAAATGCCGGGGGCCTGAGCGACGGAGAGGTGAGTATGTGATTTTTTTTTTAATCGCAGCAACAGCAAATGGGGCAAGTGTCTGTATGGAGCATCTTATGGACCCATAACTTTTGTGCAGCACTATATGGGGCAAGTGTCTGTATGGGGCCATAATCAACAATTGTGCAGCACTATATGGGGCAAATATCTTTATGGAGCATCTTATGGGGCCATAATTAACGTTTGTGCAGCATTATATGGGGCAAATGTCTGTATGGAGTATCTTATGGGGCCATCATAAACTTTATGGATTATATGGGGCTCCTGATTCAATATGGATATTCAAAAACACTTAACCTACTGATGTCGCAATTAATTTTACTTTTATTGGTATTTATTTTTACTTTTGACATTTAGCGGTAGCTGCTGCATTTCCCACCCTAGGCTAATATATATATATCTACTATATAATTGTCTAAGGGTCACTTCCGTCTGTCTGTCTGTCCCGGATATTCATTGGTCGCGGCCTCTGTCATGGAAATGCAAGTCGCTGATTGGTCTCGCCAGCTGCTTGTCATGGCTGCCGTGACCAATCAGCGACGGCCACAGTCCGATTAGTCCCTCCCTACTCCCCTGCAGTCAGTGCCCGATGCCCGCTCCATACTCCCCTCCAGTCACCGCTCACACAGGGTTAATGCCAGCGGTAACGGACCGCGTTATGCCGCGGGTAACTCACTCCGTTACCGCCGCTATTAACCCTGTGTGACCAAGTTTTTACTATTGATGCTGCCTGTGCAGCATCAATAGTAAAAAGATCTAATGTTAAAAAATAACAAAAACAAAGAACCTGCTTTTCTCACCTTCCGTAGTCCGACGATGCGCTTGCGCCTGCCACCAGCTTTCGGTTCCCAAAGATGCATTGCAAAATTACCCAGAAGACTTAGGGGTCTCGCTGCGTTATATACTACATGGCTGCTATATACTACGTTGCAGTGTTCTATACTGCGTGCTATATATTACGTGGCCAGTGTTACATACTACGTGGGCTGTTTTATATACTGCGTGGATGCTATATACTACGTGGGCAGTGTTATTTACTGCGTGGCCTATATTAACGCATCGGGTATTCTACAATATGTATGTATGTATATAGCAGCCACATGGTATATACCACAGGCCACGTAGTACTCCTATATACTACGTGGCCTGTGCTACATACTATGTGGCTGCTATATACATATCCGATGCGTTAGAATCGGGCCACCATTGTGTGTATATGTGTGTATATATATATATATATATATATATATATATATATACACACCCACACATACAGTACAGACCAAAAGTGTGGATACATTCTCGTTTAAAGATTCTTCTGTATTTTCATGACTATGAAAATTGTAAATTCACACTGAAGGCATCAAAATATGAATTAACACATGTGGAATTATATACTTAACAAAAACGTGTGAAACAACTGAAAATATGTCTTATATTCTAGGTTCTTCAAAGTAGCCACCTTTTTCTTTGATGACTGTTTTGCAAACTCTTGGCATTCTCTTGATGAGCTTCAAGAGGTAGTCACCAGAAATGGTTTTCACTTCACAGGTGTGCCCTGTCAGGTTTAAAAAGTGAGATTTCTTGCCTTATAAATGGGGTTGGGACCATCAGTTGTGTTGAGCAGAAGTCTGGTGGATACACAGCTGATAGTCCTACTGAATAGACTGTTAGAATTTGTATTATGACAAGAAAAAAGCAGCTAAGTAAAGAAAAACCAGTGGCCATCATTAAAGAAATGAAGGTCAGTCAGTCTGAAAAATTGGGAAAACTTTGAAAGTGTCCCCAAGTGCAGTTGCAAAAACCATCAAGCGCTGCAAAGAAACTGGCTCACATGAGGACCGCCCCAGGAAAGGAAAACCAAGTGTCACCTCTGCTTCTGAGGATACGTTTATCCGAGTCACCAGCCTCAGAAATCACAGGTTAACAGCAGCTCAGATTAGAGACCAGGTCAATGTCACACAGAGTTCTAGCAGCAGACACATCTCTACAACAACTGTTAAGAGGAGACTTTGTGCAGCAGGCCTTCATGGTAAAATAGCTGCTAGGAAACCACTGCTAAGGGCAGGCAACAAACAGAAGAGACTTGTTTGGGCTAAAGAACACAAGGAATGGACACAAGACCAGTGGAAATCGGTGCTTTGGTCTGAGGAGTCCAAATTTTAGATCTTTGGTTCCAACCACCATGTCTTTGTACGACGCAGAAAATTGAACGGATGGACTCTACATGCCTGGCTCCCACCGTGAAGCATGGAGGAGGTGTGATGGTGTGGGGGTGCTTTGCTGGTGACACTGTCGGGGATTTATTCAAAATTGAAGGCATACTGAACCAGCATGGCTACCACAGCATCTTGCAGCGGCATGCTATTCCATCCGGTTTGCATTTAGTTGCACCATCATTTATTTTTCAACAGGACAATGACCCCAAACACACCTCCAGGCTGTGTAAGGGCTATTTGACCAAGAAGGAGAGTGATGGGGTGCTACGCCTGATGACCTGGCCTCCACAGTCACCAGACCTGAACCCAATCAAGATGGTTTGGGGTGAGCGGGACCGCAGAGTGAAGGCAAAAGGGCCAACAAGTGCTAATCATCTCTGGGAACTCCTTCAAGATTGTTGGAAGACCATTCTTGGTGACTACCTCTTGAAGCTCATCAAGAGAATGCCAAGAGCGTGCAAAGCAGTCATCAAAGCAAAAGGTGGCTACTTTGAAGAACCTAGAATATATGACATTTTTTCAGTTGTTTCACACTTTTTTGTTCAGTATATAATTCCACATGTGTTAATTCATAGTTTTAGTGCCTTCAGAGTGAATGTACAATTTTCAGTGTCATGAAAATACAGAAAAATCTTTAAATGAGAAGGTGTGTCCAAACTTTTGGTCTGTGCTGTATATATATATATATATATATATATATATATATATATATATATATATATATATATATATATATATATATATATATATATATATATATATATATATATTTGGTATCACCACGTTCAGAATTGCCCGATCTATCAAGCTATAAAAAGAATTAATCCGATCGGTAAACGGCGTAGTGAGAAAAAAAATAAAAACGCCAGAATTAATTTTTTTTGGTCACCGCAACATTGCATTAAAATGCAATAACAGGGGATCAAAAAATCATATCTGCACCAAAATGGTATAATTAAAAAACATCAGCTGAGCGTGCAAAAAAATAGAATTATTCTTACCGTTAATTCGGTTTCTAGTAACCCACCACGACAGCACACCTGGAGGATGTTACCCCTTTCCTAATAGGGACAGGAAATGACAAGAGGTTAAATAACCCCTCCCTCATCCTCCCCTCAGTGTTATTATAAAGGACCACAGGAGAATGAATGCTTCAAATTATATTTATTCTTTTCAGAACGTATATTAAGCAAAGGGAGGGATTACTCCTGCTGTCGTGGTGGGTTACTAGAAACCGAATTAACGGTAAGAATAATTCTATTTTCTCTAGTAACCCCCCACGACAGCACACCTGGAGCAGTACCCAAGAGTAATTTTCAGGGAGGGACTACAGCACTAAGGACTTTTTCTCCGAAGGCCAAGTCTTCTTTTGACATCAGGTCAAGCCTGTAATGTTTGGAGAACGTATGGACCGAGGACCATGTAGCCGCTCTGCATATTTGCTCGATGGAAGCACTGGCTTTCTCGGCCCAGGAGACAGCTGTTGCTCTAGTAGAATGGGCTGTGAGCTTTCCTGGTGGTGGAAGGCCTTGAATTTGATAAGCCTCCAGGATTGCTCTTTTGATCCAATTTGCAATTGTGGATCTGGAAGTCTTCTTCCCCTTATTCTGGCCGAGAAGATGAATAAACAGATTTTGATCTTTTCTAATCTTTTCTGATGCATGAAGATAATAGAGTACCATTCTTCGAACATCCAAAGTATGGAAATGTTCCTCTTCCTCATTCTTTGGTTCTTGATAGAATGATGGAAGAATTATCTCCTGCGATTTGTGGAAATCGGAGACGACCTTTGGGAGAAAGGATGGGTCTAATCGTAGGATAAGCCTGTCCTGAAGAATCTTCATGTAGGGCTCGTTGATTGACAGGGCTTGTAGTTCACCCACTCTTCTGGCTGTTGTTATAGCTACCAGGAAGGTGGTTTTCCAAGCGAGTTTATCCATGGTTATGGAAGATAAGGGTTCAAATGGTGGCAGTGTAAGTCCTTTCAGGACTATATTCAGGTCCCAGGATGGAACTATATTTATGGGTCTTGGAGATATGCGAGATGCCGCCGTCATGAATCTTCTTACCCATCTATGGTTGGCTAAAGACTGGTCAAAATAAGAGCTCAAGGCTGCCACTTGTACCTTGAGGGTGCTGGGTCTGAGACCTTTCTCCAGCCCATCTTGTAGAAAATCCAGGATCTTGGCTAGGTTTGGTTTATCTGGGTTAGGTTGCTCAGGAGCACACCATGTGATGAACGTCTTCCAGATCTTTTGGTAAATAGAATTAGTAACCGTTTTGCGACTTTTTTGTAATGTTTCAATTACCCTCTTTGATAGTCCTCTAGTTCTCAGAATTGAGAATTCAGAAACCAGGCATTTAGGTGTAGCCTCTCGGGATCTGGATGCAGTATTGGCCCCTGGTAGAGAAGGTCTTTGACCGGTGGAAGTGCTATTGGCCCATCTATCTTTAGACTGATGAGGGCCCCAAACCAACCTCTTTTGGGCCAAAGTGGAGCCACTAGGATCACCTTGAGTTTTTCTGCAGGACTTTTGGTAGGACCGGCAATGGCGGGAAAGCGTATGCTAGCGAGAATGTCCATGGCTGGACCAATGCGTCCACAGCTAACCCCGGATTCATTGGATCTAGCGAGAAGAACTGGTCTACCTTTGCGTTCTGACTGTTCGCGAACAAGTCCACTTCTGGCTGTCCCCATCTTTTGACTAGTATCTGAAAGACTTCTGGGTTTAGGCTCCATTCTCCTGGATGGACCTCTGTTCTGCTCAGGAAGTCGGCTTGTACGTTTATCTCCCCTTTTATGTGTAGGGCGGATATGGAGAGAACATGTTCTTCGGCCCACGAAAATATTCTTGCGGATATTTTTTTTAGATCTTCGTGTCTTGTACTTCCCTGGTGGCGAAGGTGGGCAACTGTTGTCATGTTGTCTGAGTATATTATTAAGTGGGAATTTTGTACAAGAGTTACCGCCGCTTTGAGAACTTCTACTGCTTTTAGCTCTTTGAAATTCGAGGATTGTTGTGCCATTTCGGCTGACCAGAATCCCTGGAATATGTGCTGGTCTACCGTAGCTCCCCAACCTTTTCCACTGGCATCTACTGTTATGGTCACTGCTGGGACCTGCAACCAGGGAACTCCTCTCATTAAGTTCTCTTTTTGTAGCCACCATGTTAATGAGGACTTTACATGCGGTGGTATCCGGATCTTTTTGTCTAGAGAACCTGGGGATCCGTCCCAGCTTGACAGAATATGTGTCTGAAGTATCCTGGTGTGGGCTTGAGCCCATGCCACCATCTGGATGCAAGATGTCATGGTACCTAGAACCGACATGGCCCATCTTAGAGATACTCTCTTCTTGTCCCGCAATGTTCTTATCCTTGATGTAAGCAGGGACCGTTTTTGTTCGGGCAAGAAAGATGTTTGTCTGTGGGAGTCTAATAAGACCCCTAAAAAGATCTTCGTTGTGGACGGAACCATATCCGATTTTTTGGGGTTTATCACCCAACCCAGGGATGACAGGATCTGGACTGTTGTTTGAAGATGTTCCTGTAGAATTGGAACCGTGGGAGCCACTACCAAGAGGTCGTCGAGGTATGGGATTATGCATATCCGCCGACTTCTGATGTACGCCATCACCTCGGACATGACCTTTGTAAAGATCCTTGGAGCTGATGATAGTCCGAATGGGAGGACATTGAACTGGAAGTGGTCTATAACTTCTCCTCTGGTGACTGCAAACCTTAGAAATTTCCGATAGGTTGGATGGACTGGGACGTGATAATATGCGTCCTGTAAGTCGATGGTTGCCATGACAAAGTCTTGCCCAATTAAGGGTACTGTCGATCTGACGGACTCCATTCTGAATCTTCTGTAGGTTACATATTGATTCAGCGGTTTCAGATTATCATCCGATGGGTTCCGTTTGGTTTCCTTATCAGAAATAGGCTGGAATAATGGCCCTTGTTTCTTTCGTCTTTTGGGACTGTGGAGATCACATTGTTGATTAAGAGATCTTCTATCCCAGTTATCAGGGTGGACTGTAGCTTCGGTGTTGATAACGTTGTAGTTTTCATTCTTTTTTGGGGTTATGATGTAAACTCTATTTTCATCCCCTCTTTGACCAATCTTAAGGTCCACTGATCCACCCCGATCTCTTGCCAGACTGGGAGGAAGTTCGAAATCCGACCCCCCACTATGACGGCGTCATTGCTTTCTCTGGTTTTGGGGTTGTGAAAGAAAAAGATTCCTGTCTTTCCCTCCTTTCGGATAGCTCCAGCGACCTGTCTTACCCTTTCCTCTGTATTGAGGAGTATGCTCCTGCTGAGCGCGGAAGGGTCTTTTCCTAGGGTTTCTAGGTTCTGGTAAGGTCTTTTTCTTGTCTGAAGCCTTCTCCAAAAGATCATCCAAGGCTGGTCCAAACATATACTTTCCTTTAAAAGGAATAGAACACAGCCTCATCTTGGAAGTCATATCCCCAGACCAGGATCTTAGCCAGAGTGCACGCCTTACCGAGTTTGACAGTGCGGATGATCTCGCCGTCACTCTCACGGATTCTGCGGAAGCATCTGCTAAAAAGCCTATTGCTTTCTGGAAGATAGGCAAGGAGGCCAGAATATCTTCTCTCGGAGTACCTGAGGACAAGTGCTCCTCTAGCTGCCCCAGCCAGCGATGCATCGATCTAGCCACGTAAGTGGATACTGAATTGATGTTCAGTAAAGACGCTGACGTTTCCCACGACTTCCTTAGTTGTCTGTCCATCTTACGTTCCAGAGGGTCTCTCAGTTGGGAGGCATCCTCGAATGGTAGCGTGGTCTTTTTGGCTACTCTGGCAATCTGGACGTCCACTTTTGGGACTTCTGACCAGCATGACGCTGTCTCGGCATCCACAGGAAATCTGTCTTTAATTTCCGCTGGAGTAGTCAGCTTCTTTTCTGGGGATTCCCACTCGTCCAGAACTAAATCTCGGATGTTTTGGTGAATAGGAAACACCTGACGCTTCCTAGAACGAAGTCCTCCAAACATCTCTTCTTGCACTGACTGGGCCGTCTTCTCTTCCTCAACCTCCATAGCTTTCCTTACAGCCGTAAGGAGTTCTTCTATATCAGATGAAGAGAAGTAGTATCTCTCTTGCTGGACAGTTTCAGAGTCCAGGGATAATTCACCCTCCTCTGGGGGTTCGTCCGACGTCTCTCCCTGAGAGTCCTCCTGCTCTTCCTCCTGTGGATTAAGTTTTCTTTTCTAAAGGTACTGTCACACTAGACGATATCGCTAGCGATCCGTGACGTTGCAGCGTCCTCGCTAGCGATATCGTCCAGTGTGACAGGCAGCAGCGATCAGGCCCCTGCTGGGAGATCGCTGGTCGGGGAAGAAAGTCCAGAACTTTATTTCGTCGCTGGACTCCCCGTAGACATCGCTGAATCGGCGTGTGTGACACCGATTCAGCGATGTCTTCACTGGTAACCAGGGTAAACATCGGGTAACTAAGCGCAGGGCCGCGCTTAGTAACCCGCTGTTTACCCTGGTTACCAGCGTAAAAAAACAAACAGTACATACTTACATTCAGCTGTCTGTCCCTTGCCGTCTGGTTCCTGCACTGACTGCTGGCCGTAAAGTGAAAGCAGAGCACAGCCTCAGCGGTGAGTCACCGCTGTGTGACTCACCGCTGTGCTGTGCTTTCACTTTCACTTTACGGCCAGCAGTCAGTGCAGGAACCAGACGGCAAGGGACAGACAGCTGAATGTAAGTATGTACTGTTTGTTTTTTTACGCTGGTAACCAGGGTAAACATCGGGTTACTAAGCGCGGCCCTGCGCTTAGTTACCCGATGTTTACCCTGGTTACCGGGGACCTCGGGATCGTTGGTCGCTGGAGAGCTGTCTGTGTGACAGCTCTCCAGCGACCAAACAGCGACGCTGCAGCGATCCGGATCGTTGTCGGTATCGCTGCAGCGTCGCTAAGTGTGACGGTACCTTTAGCCTCAGGAGGGGCACTAGGAGATGGTGTAGGCTGGGAAAGAGTGGCCAGAGATGGTTTAATCTCCTGCTGGATTAAGGTTTTAATCTCCTCTATCAGGGATGGCTGTTCCTCGCTGATAATTTTGTCTGTGCATTCTTTGCACAATGATTTCTTGTATGAAGAGGACAGCTTCTTCATACAAACTGCGCATTTGCGGGTCGTTTTTGTTTTGCTTCCTGATGTGGGTTCCTTGTCCCCCTAATAAGGAAGGGGAGAAGGAATCATAAGACTACAACCCACATCAGGGAATGGACACCCGGGGCCAGACTACTCACTGGGGCCGGGATGGTGCTGTGTTCTGCAGGTGCAGAGCGTGAGGAAGCAGACATCTCCATAGTCTTCACCACACAGTGGTCCTACCTGCGATGTCTTCCTGTCCAGGGCCTGAATATATAGGCGACCGGACGCAGCACCTGTCCTCCTGGATGAGGACCTCCTCCTCCGGTGTCCGGAAGTACGTGGGGGGAGAACGCCGACGTCTTCCATGCTAACTGCCTAGCGTTCCTGGCTGGAACGCACGAGGAACTTCCTGATTCAGAGAAGCCGGCCGGCGTCTGACGTCATATCCGGCCGCCGGCTTCAGACCGGAAGTACCCACACACGCGCGCGCGGTGCGCAGGAGGAGAAGGGCTGGAGAGCTCCGAGAGGCCTCCAGCCGAAGAACGCCCCAGTCCTTACCCGCAGGCGCGGAATGGCGGCGGTGAAGAGTCCCGAGTCGGAGGAGACGGGAGCAGCGACAGGGAATGGACGTAAGTCTGATCCCCGCTGCCCGGCCAAACTCATATTCCCCCCCGGTGACCGCTGCCGGCACAGTGCACCTGGGATGACCTCTTCATCCCTAGTAGGGACAGGAAAGAACACTGAGGGGAGGATGAGGGAGGGGTTATTTAACCTCTTGTCATTTCCTGTCCCTATTAGGAAAGGGGTAACATCCTCCAGGTGTGCTGTCGTGGGGGGTTACAAGAGAAAAAAAAAAAAAGCCCTCACCCCCTAAGATCACAAAAAAAGGGAGACACTAATGGAGTTGCACTTAAAAAAAAAAATAAATAAAATAATACCATTTTCAAGTACACAACAGGGTAAAACCAATGGTGGTGTTCAAAAGTACAACTCGTCCTGCAAAAAACAAGCCCTCACGTGGCCATATTGACCAAAGGAAAAAAAAAAGTTATGGCTCTGGGAAGAAGGGGAGCGAAAAACAAATGCAAAATGAAAAAGGGCTGCGGTGTGAAATGGTTAAAGGGAACCCGTCACCCCGAAAATCGCGGGTGAGGTAATCCCACCGGCATCAGGGGCTTATCTGCAGCATTCTGTAATGCTGTAGATAAGCCCCCGATGTTACCTGAAAAAGGAGAAAAAGACGTTAGATTATACTCACCCAGGGGCGGTCCCGCTGCTGGTCAGGTCGGATGGGCGTCTCCGGTCCGCTCCGGCGCCTCCTATCTTCATTCCATGACGTCCTCTTCTGATCTTCAGCCACGGCTCCGGCGCAGGCGTACTTTGCTCTTCCCTCTTGAGGGCAGAGGATAGTACTGCAGTGCGCAGGCGCCGGAAAGGTCAGAGGCCCGGCGCCTGCGCACTGCAGTACTTTGTCTGCCCTCAAGAGGGCAGAGCAAAGTACGCCTGCGCCGGAGCCGTGGCTGAAGATCAGAAGAGGACGTCATGGAAAGAAGATAGGAGGCGCCGGAGCGGACCGGAGACGCCCATCTGACCTGACCAGCAGCGGGACCGCCCCTGGGTGAGTATAATATAACGTCTTTTTCTCCTTTTTCAGGTAACATCGGGGGCTTATCTACAGCATTACAGAATGCTGCAGATAAGCCCCTGATGCCGGTGGGATTACCTCACCCGCGATTTTCGGGGTGACAGGTTCCCTTTAATATATTGCAGTCATATTATATAGCACTGTGTACTTAAATTTGCTCACTTTGCCTACCAAGTTAATTCTGCAGTTTTCCATTAGATCTATGACATCAAGTGATTAAGAACTGACTAGCTCAAGCCTTCTAAGGCCTATGTTGAAACAGGAGGTCAATTTTGTCTGCAGGACTCATGAGTAACTGCAAAAGTCCTGTGCAGTGGGGAGCAGCTGGGTAAGGAGTAGGGACGACCAAATAGCTTCAGATAAGTCTTTATCCAAATAGCTGCATCGGGAACCTGGCTATCTGGAGCGTTAACGATAATCAGTTGTTCGGTGCTGCACCTGTATGTGTCGCGGCTGTGTGTTATGACTGTTATAAAGCCACGACACGTGCAGATGATTATCGGGAGCGCTCCAAGAATCCGGGTTCCTGATGCAGCTATTCGGTAAGCGCTATAGCTATTCGGACAAGGAGTTATCCAAAGCCATTTGCTCCCCCCTAGACAGGAGTTGAATAGGGGAATGATAAATGCAGGGGCAAGAGACTTCCTGTTCCTCCATAAAGAAGAATTAGCTGGGTAGAAAGGCAAAATGAGCATTTGTAAGTACCCAGCGCTGTATAATATGATGGGAGGAAGAGTGATTCTTTGAGAACTTACATAAATGTCAACCTTCAAATTCAAAGAATACTCTACAAAGCAGAACCCACACGCCGTCTTCTTAACCTTATCGAGGCCCATGACTATTTTCTTCACATCTCCGCTTTTACTGAATAATTCGTAGATTTGCTCCTCTGTAGTGTAGAATGACAGATTTCCAACATATAAAGTGCAGCTCTGCTTCAGGAGCCTCTCCTGATCATCTCTGTTACCCTGGGAGGGGGGGGGGGGGGAGGGAGGGGGAGAGGGGGACACAAAACCATGGAGATAAAACAAAGTTCTCACTTCTCAGTAACTGGATGTGAAGATTTCAGTGACAAGATCTCGCTCAAATAAAGGCCCCTTCACATTTAGCGACGCTGCAGCGATACCGACAACGATCCGGATCGCTGCAGCGTCGCTGTTTGGTCGCTGGAGAGCTGTCACACAGACCGCTCTCCAGCGACCAACGATGCCGGTAACCAGGGTAAACATCGGGTAACTAAGCGCAGGGCCGCGCTTAGTAACCCGATGTTTACCCTGGTTACCATGCTAAAAGTAAAAAAAAACAAACAGTACATACTTACCTACAGCCGTCTGTCCTCCAGCGCTGCGCTCTGCTTCTCTGCTCTCCTCCTGTACTGTCTGGGAGCCGGAAAGCAGAGCGGTGACGTCACCGCTCTGCTTTCCGGCTCACAGCCAGTACAGGAGGAGAGCAGAGCACAGCGCTGGAGGACAGACAGCGGTAGGTAAGTATGTACTGTTTGTTTTTTTTTACTTTTAGCATGGTAACCAGGGTAAACATCGGGTTACTAAGCGCGGCCCTGCGCTTAGTTACCCGATGTTTACCCTGGTTACCAGTGAAGACATCGCTGGATCGGTGTCACACACGCCGATCCAGCGATGTCCACGGGAGATCCAGCGACGAAATAAAGTTCTGGACTTTATTCAGCGACCAACGATCTCCCAGCAGGGGCCTGATCGTTGGTCGCTGTCACACATAACGATTTCATTAACGATATCGTTGCTACGTCACAAATAGCAACGATATCGTTAACAATATCGTTATGTGTGAAGGTACCTTAAGGCCGGGTGCACATATGCAAGTAATCAGCAGCATGTTGGACGCAGCGCATGTACGCTGCATAAAAGAGCTGTCGGCTTTTGAACGTAGGTGATTCCGCATGTGTTCATTGAACCGTGCAGAATCATCGAGTCCAATACATTGTACGGGTGACATTTATCTTGTGGAGACCGAGCGTCTATGCAAGATAGGTTGACATGCTGTGGTCTGGAGAGACGTGCCCCATGACAGTCTCCACAGGTGATCAGCAGGCGTCTCAGCACGCACAGTGATGGGATTTCTTGAAAACCCATCCACTATACTGTAACATCTGGCCGCTGCGGATTGGATGCTGCGGATGTACGTAATGTCCACCCTGTAGCGTTTACTGACCGTGGGACCTCCTCACCAGCTCCCACCTATTCCACTGTGTGCAGAGCAGCCTCCCACTGCCCAGGGGGCGCACACCTGCCTGCCTGCCGGCTCTCTGGGTGCGCACACCTGCCTGCCGGCTCTCTGGGGGCGCGCACCTACCTGCCAGCCAGCTCTCTGGGGGCGCACACCCGCCTGCCAGCTCTCTGGGGGCACGCACCTACCTGCCAGCCAGCTCTCTGTGGGGCACACCCGCATGCCAGCTCTCTGGGGGCGCACACCCGCCTGCCAGCTCTCTGGGGGCGCACACCCGCCTGCCAGCTCTCTGGTGGAGCACACCCGCCTGCCAGCTCTCTGGTGGAGCACACCCGCCTGCCTGCTATCTCTCTGGGGGCGCACACCCGCCTGCCTGCTATCTCTCTGGGGGCGCACACCCGCCTGCCTGCTATCTCTCTGGTGGAGCACACCCGCCTGCCTGCTATCTCTCTGGTGGAGCACACCCGCCTGCCTGCCGGCTCTCTGGGGGCGCACACCCGCCTGCCGGCTCTCTGGGGGCGCACACCCGCCTGCCTGCTATCTCTCTGGGGGCGCACACCCGCCTGCCTGCTATCTCTCTGGGGGCGCACACCCGCCTGCCAGCTCTCTGGGGGCGCACTACACTAGTACACAAGGGCCAGCACAGGCCTCCAGGCTCACTGTACTCGGGCTACCACACACCCGTCCCCTCACACAGCCTGAGCCGAGGCTCCACTGCAGACCCCAGGAGACAATCACCCTGAAGTGCTGGTCCCGGTACTGGCTCAGCTCCACGTACGAGTCGCTCTTCAGGGCGCTGAACATTGCTGCTCCCAGCGCCTCCTCCGCCAACAGCCCCGCAATCCGGCAGCCGCTAAGCGACACTGGTGGTTTAGCGACACTCATGAACCAATCAGAAAAGACGCCGTAAAGAAGCATTTCCGGGTTTTCGGCCGAAGAACCGCCGCCATATTTGATGAGGGCGCACAGCTGATCGCGTGCTGACAAGGACATAGGTGAGTACGGACCGTGCTGTCACGGCGGCTGCGCACTGTGTGAGGAAGTAACCGGCTCTGTCTCTGTGCCTCAGGATTCAGTGCGGGCGGCGCCGTCCCGGCAGAGATGGTGCTCAGGAGGCTTCTGTTCTCCTTACTCAACAACCCCCAGCTGATAGAGAAACTCTCCGAGTCCCGGCCGATCCGCAGAGCCGCGCAGATCACCGCGTTCGCTGTCACAAAGGCGCAGCTGACCGGGAAGGACGCAGCACAGCGCATGCTCCGCTCCCACACGGTGCAGCAGCTGAAGCAGGAAGCGTCCGCGTCTCCCCGGGACCTGGGGGAATTGGGGCGCAAGATGTCGAGGATCCGGGACACGTTTGTGAGAGAGCTGAAGACTGGCATGGCGGAAGCTAAGGGGCGAATGAAGAAGCCAAGCGGCAAGTGAAGCTGTGCGGAGACTGGTGGCCTGTGCCGGCCGTGCCCCCCCACTAATGGTACCGGCCGTGCCCCCCCCCCCCCCACTAATGGTACCGGCCGTGCCCCCCCGCTAATGGTACCGGCCGTGCCCCCCCGCTAATGGTACCGGCCGTGCCCCCCCACTAATGGTACCAGGCAGTGCCCCCCACTAATGGTGCCCCAAATATCCCCATACAGTCTGGTGCCCCCTTGTGGCTAAGCAGCGGGTCGCAGCCTCCTGTACCGGGGTCTCCTGCAGGAATGAGAATCTACTGAAATTGTACATAAAGTAAAATTTTCTGCCGTTTTATATATTCGCTGCTGTTTTCTACCAGGAAAAATCCACAACGTGATTAAATGAAGGTTTCCAGGACAATCGGCCCAGAATGTGCCTAAGGGGCCTCGGCCCACCCTAATGTTACCTGGAGATACTTTTTCATTTAAGTCCTGTAGAATGAAGTAATCTTTCTCATGTATTGGGAAGAACCGCACCTATTCTCTTTACCTTTTGATGTAGCAATTTGGGAATTATTTTAGGCGATGTGCCCACGTTGCAGAATGTCCACTTCTCTCTGCCGCGGGTAAAATGCATGCGTAATTCGCATGCGTTTTCCCGCAAAACACAAGGGTTGTGCAAGCGTTTTTAGCTTGCAGAATGCTTGTGTTTTCCAAGTGATTTGAAGCACTTTTCATAGTGCCTGACAAGTGCGACCAACTTTTTACTATTGATGCTGCCTACAGTACGCAGCATCAATAGTAAAAGAATGTTAAAAATAAGATAAAAAATATGGTTATTCTCACCTTCCGATGGCCCCCAATCTCAGCGGCGCTCCCGGTACGTTCCGCGCCCAGGGATGCTTTGCGCAAAGCACCTTTGTGACGTCACGGTCGTGTGACTGCGACATCTCAGGTGATTCGCGCAATGCATCCCTGGGAACAGAAGCCGCCGCGTGCACTGCTGAGAGGTGGGAGGACTCCGGGGGCCATCAGAAGGTAGGTATAGTCCTATTTTTTATGTAATTCTTTTTTTTTTTTTTTTTTTTACAGAGATATTGTACCTGGGGCCTGGAGGAGGGTCTCCTTCAGACCCGGGTATCGGCCACATATGAAGCGCTCACTTTGCGCACGGTGGGCATAGCCACATGCGTAAAGTGAGCGTCTCAATGCAATCCTATGGAGGCAGAATCGCCACGATTCTGCAGAAATAATGAACATGCAGATTTTACCGCTGTGCGATTCCTCAGCGGGAAAATCCGTAGCATGGCCACCAGGGCTGTGGAGTCGGTAAGGCTACGTTCACATTAGCGTTACGCTAATGTGCGTCGCTGTTGCGTCGGCGACGCAGCGGCGACGCGCCCCTATGTTTAACATAGGGGACGCGTGGACACTAGCGTCGGACGCAAGAAAACGCTACAAGTTGCATTTTTCTTGCGTCCGATTTCGTCAAAAAACGACGCACGCGTCGCAAAACGCGCGCGTTTTTGCGCACGTTTTTCCGTGCGTCGCCGCTGCGTCGCCGACGCAACAGCGACGCGACGCTAATGTGAACGTAGCCTAAGCCACAGTTGCGACTCCGACTCCTGGATTTTATCAGGTTCCGACTCCGGCTCGACTCCTTCATAAATGGCCAATTCGGAACAATAAATTTACTGTTGTAAAATATTAACATTGTGCTTATTCAGTTTCTCACCATCATATAAGTAATCAGACCACTTAGTAATACTGTTACTCCTCATGTACTCACAGTTAACTGATGCAAAGTTTGTTGAAAGGATAATACTTCTTACAGTCTTCCTCTTCTGAGTAGCAGCTGTGAGATGCTTGGAAGACACACACCAAACATCTAGTCTGAAGGAGGAGCTTTACTACTAAGAATTTGAAACACATTTTCACTTTCAGTTTCATACATTGTAAGTAGGGGGGTTGGGGCAGCATGAGGTTAACCAAGTATAAGATTAGATAAGGGCAGTGGAGAACAATGACACACAAGAAGTAAATGTACTGTCACATTTAGCGACGCAGACGCTGCAGCGATCTAGACAACGATCCCGATCGCTGCAGCGTCGCTGGAGAGCTGTCACACAGACAGCTCTCCAGCGACCAACTATGCAAAGTAACCCGATGTTTACCCTGGTTACCAGCGTAAACGTAAAAAAAAAAAAAAACACTACATACTTACATTCCGGTGTCTGTCCTCCGGCGCTCTGCTTCTCTGCACTGTGTAAGCGCTGGCCGGAAAGCAGAGCGGTGACGTCACCGCTGTGCGCTGCTTTACGGCCGGCCGGCGCTAGTGCAGAGAAGCAGAGCGCCGGAGGACAGACACCGGAATGTAAGTATGTAGTGGTTTTTTTTTTTTACGTTTACGCTGGTAACCAGGGTAAACATCGGGTTACTAAGCGCGGCCCTGCGCTTAGTAACCCAATGTTTACCCTGGTTACCAGTGAAGACATCGCTGAATCGGCGTCACACACGCCGATTCAGCGATGTCTGCAGGAGGTCCAGCGACGAAATAAAGTTCTGGACTTTCTGCTCCGACCAACGATCTCCCAGCAGAATCCAGATCGCTGCTGCGTGTCAAACACAACGATATCGCTAGCCAGGACGCTGCAACGTCACGGATCGCTAGCGATATCGTTAAGTTGGCCAGTGTGAAGGTACCTTAAGAAATGTCTCTATCTCCAGCAGAACTGCTTATCACTGTTGTTCATAGTTTGATAGAACATATATATATTTGAGTAACATTTATAAAATTCATATGAAAGTTCAATTATGAAATATTAATACATTTTTTTTTAAAGCTGGAGTCGGTACATTTCTACCGACTTCGACTCCAACCAAAACTGACTCCGACTCCACAGCCCTGAATTGGCCGCAGCAACTGCAGAATCCCATAGGATTGCATGGGAATGTTTTTTAAGCATTTCTGTTGCGGCAAAAAACGCTGCAGAAACGCATAAAAAACGCAACGTGGGCACACAGCCTTACTGCGCATATTTTACTGAATGTTTTTCATGGTGGGCATTGGAGCTTGGGAGGGGGTGTATTGTAAATAAAGTCATTTTTTGTCTCTGTAAAAAACAGAAGTGTGAAAGAGGCCAGTCAGTCACAATTCATCAAAATGTTGAAAAGACGGATCCTGTGGAGATTGTAAAAAAACGGATGCACTGGATCCATTTTCTTGACTCATCTGTCGAGGCTGTGTGCACACGTTGTGTATGCGTCTTTGCTGCGAAAATGCATACACAACACAACCCATGTTAAAAATAAAAAAAAATAAAAAATCGTGATATTCTTACCTTCCGGCGTTCCCCGCAGCCCTTCCAATGCTCGCGATGCTCCTGTTCCCAGTAATTCCTTGCGAGACAATGACCTGTGATGACATGGCGGTCTTGCGTGATCCTATGTCATCGGGTCATTTTGCAAGGCATCACTGGGAACGGGAGCTGCCGGGAGCATCACGAGGGCTGCGGGGGACGCCGGAAGGTAAGAATATCACATTTTTTTTAACATTATATCTTTTTATTATTGATGCTGCATAGGCAGCATCAATAGTAAAAAGAGAATTTCCCTGACTGGAAATTCTCCCACACATGCTCAGTTTCAAAAGACGAGACGCTGGATTCCTGCTTTTCACAGTCAGCGACGCACCCTGCGCCCATAGGCTTCCATTATAGCCAACGACGGACAGCACAGGATCTGTCGTTGAGCGATTTTCCGACATACACAAAAAACGTTCCTAGGTCCGTTGTCTCCTCCCGACGGACAGCAATTTTATGACTGATCCAGTGCACGACGGATTAAACGGAAGGCCATCCGTCACAATTCATCGCTAATACAAGTCTATGAGAAAAAAACGGAACCAGCAGAAACATTTGCTGGATCCGTTTTTTTTTAACAAAATGACGCATTGTGACGGAAAAAGACAGAAGTGTGAAAGAGGCCTTAGAGGACACGATGCTGGAATCATTTGCTGCCTGGAAATACCGTTCTCACTGCCGTTAGTAGAGGCTTTCTAACCTTTTCATGGTGATGAGGGCGACATCAACAACCCTGCTGCAGTGCGCATATCCTGAGCAGTGCCAATCAAATATTATAATTATTATTTATATAGCACCATTAATTCCATGGTGCTGTACATGAGAAGGGGGTTACATATGGAGTTAGGCCAGGATCACACACACCGAGATACGGCCGAGTCTCGCTGGTTAAAAGCGAGCTCTGGCACCAGCACTCCGGAGCGGAGCGTGCAGCTCTGTGTATTGCTATGCGGTTGCACGCTCTGCTCTGGAGTGCCGGTGCCAGAGCTTTTAACCAGCGAGACTCGGACATAAACAAATTTCCAATGACAGACTGGTACAGAGGGGAGAGGACCCTGTTCTTGCGGACTTACACTCTACAGGTTTATGCCAGTTTTTAACATAATTTGGGCTCCAAAAAGTAGAAACTTGTACCCAAAAAATGGGAAAAAAAATTCTAGCTTTAATTCATGTCAAACCCACCATGTGAACCTGTGTTGCGCGACGACCCCAAGGCAGTACCCACTTACTTGACTGGAAGGAGCAGCTCTTCTAGAAGTCATTTTACTTTATCATGCCGATTCTGAAATGTATCCAGGGACATGTGTAGTAACATATTAACACAGGGCATAGCAGCACGCTCCTGATTTAGTCATGTAACTAAAATGGAAATGTTCCCGTTACATACTGGATATTTTGTTTAAGAAAATGACACCCCTAGAAGACCATTATTTAAAGCAATTTTGGGTGGTCATCTGAAAGAAACGTCACCTTCATGTGAACCAATATGGAGAACCTTTAAATATCTGACAAGCATTTTAATTTTATATTTGTAAATAGCAAGTAAATCCTTATATTGTTTCCAGAAGAATTTGTATGGTCATATCCTGTAAAATAACATTGCTGATCATTTCTACAATGCAATTACGTAACACTGCTCACGTTTTCATCACCGTACATTGCTGATGGATAAACCATATAAATATAATTGTGGGCAACTGAGGACAAGAATATCACTGGGAATCAACGTACAAATGGTGCTATAACGACACTGCAGAATATCAAGCAGCATACATAATATTCCCTAGAAAGACGAGCACACATACCATAGTGTTGCACACTATACCTCATCGGTAGCGCCAAACAAATGCCACAGTGAAGCTACTGGCCCAGGGATTTGCTGACTGCTTGCAATTCTTTGTCTATTGGAACGTGGAAGAACAGAGACTTGAAAACATTGGGATGAGAGTGAAGTGCGATCAGTATTTTCATTGTGCTGCTCTCAGGTTAGTTCCACATTTGCGGATGAGGGCTTTGCGGAGGGCTGCGCAGTTCCTCCGTTAAGCCCCGTCCACTGCTGTGCCTCTTACTTCAGCTCCGCCTATGTTGGCATGCATCCTATCTTAAACATTGGGTACGCAGGCCATGCGGATGCCTCCACATGCGTCGTTTTGATGCACCACCGACCGCAACAAGTTGCGTTCAACGCAGGTCGGCGCAGCAACACAACGATGCATGCGGAGGCATCCGCGTACATCCGCATGGCCTGCGTACCTAATGTTAAAGATTGGGTACGTAGGACGCATGCAGACGTAGGCGGAGCAGAAGCAAGAGGCATGGCAATGGGTGGGGCTTAACGGCGGAACTACACAGCCCTCCGCAAAGCTCTCATCCGCAACTGTGAAATCAGCCTCAGCTGGTTTTCAGCACTCCCATAAGAATGAATGTAGTGGCAGTGCGCATGATCAACCACAGCTCTATTCACTCAGGGCTCTACCAATTCTTTTGGTCACTGGGTATCTCAGTGCTAGGATCCCCAGCGATTGGGAAGTTATCACCTTCTATATCAAGGTCCCATTTTCCATCTAGCTCCCCACTGAATATACTTGGCAGCCTGGCTTCTGAAGCCACAATCCTGAAAGCCAGAGGCCTCTTACAGGTCATCATAACCACTTTGCAAAAAAGTAGGAAATGGGTTACTAATGCCATCTACTCCAAAATATGGAACACCTTCTCGGCATCCCTTCGACCCTGACATGGCTAAAATACTAGACTTCCTAATGGATGGCTTATCAAAAGGTCTAAAACCTAGCACCTATAAAAGTGCAGGTGTCTGCTCTGAGCTCCGAGTTTGATCAGAACCTGGCAGACCACTGATGGATAAAGAGGTTCATGACCGCTGACTCCAGAATCTATCCAAGAAAGTCCAATGTAATCCCAACTTGGGACATGAATATTCAGAACTCTCCAGCTCTTTGTTTCCATCCATTTCTGGATGCTTTTTGAAGTATGTTTGGGGTCATTGTCCTGCTGGAAGACCCATGACCTAGAACGCAAACCCAGCTCTCTTATCACTGGGCATTACATTGCGACTCAAAATCCTTTTGGAATTCTTCACATTTCCTGATGCCTTGCACACAAAGCACCCAATGCCAGAGGCAGCAAAACAACCCCAAAACATCTTTGAACCTCAACCATATTTGACTGTAGGTACTGTGTTCATTTCTTTGTAGTTCTCATTCTATTTTCAGTAAACTGTAGAATGATTTACTTTACCAAAAAGCCTTATCTTGGTCTTATCTTCCCAGTTGCTTTCTCAAAAGAATTTTGGCTTACATTTTGAAAACAAAAAGAAAAAACAGTAAATAGAGCCAAAAGGACATTGTATATACAGTACAGAGCAAAAGTTTGGACACACCTTCTCATTTAAAGATTTTTCTGTATTTTCATGACTATGAAAATTGTACATTCACATTGAAGGCATCAAAACTATGAATTAACACATGTGGAATTATATACTTAAAAAAGTGTGAACCAACTGAAATTATATTTTTATATTCTAGGTTCTTCAAAGTAGCCACCTTTTGCTTTGATGACCGCTTTGCACACTCTTGGCATTCTCTTGATGAGCTTTAAGAGGTAGTCACCGGGAATGGTTTTCACTTCACAGGTGTGCCCTGTCAGGTTTAATAAGTGAGATTTCTTGCCCTATAAATGGTGTTGGGACCATCAGTTGTGTTGTGCAGAAGTCTGGTGTATACGCAGCTGATAGTCCTACTGAAAAGACTGTTAGCTGCTTTTTTCTTGCCATAATACAAATTCTAAGCAAAGAAAATTGAGTGGCCATCATTACTTTAAGAAATGAAGGTCAGTCAGTCCAAAAAAATTAGGAAAACTTTGAAAGTGTCCCCAAGTGCAGTTTCAAAAATCATCAAGCGCTACAAAGAAACTGGCTCACATGAGGACTGCCCCAGGAAAGGAAAAACAAGAGTCACCTCTGCTTCTGAGGATAAGTTTATCCGAGTTACCAGCCTCAGAAATCGCAGGTTAACAGCAGCTCAGATTAGAGACCAGGTCAATGCCACACAGAGTTCTAGCAGCAGACACATCTCTACAACAACTGTTAGGCTATGTGGACACGTTGTGGATTAAGCTTAAGGAATTTCTGGTGCGGATTCGGTCTCTCCTGGCAGAAAATGCACCTGCGGATTTGTCGCGTTTTTTGTGCATTTTTGCAGCGGTTTTCTTGCGGATTTGCTGCTTTTTTACCCCTGCAGTTTTCTATAATGGAATGGGTACAAAAACACTGCAGATTCACAAAAAAGAAGTGACATGCTACTTCTTTTAAACCGTAGCGTTTCCGCAGCGGATTTTCCACAAAGTGTGTACAACATTTTTTCTTTCTCATTGATTTACATTGTACTGTAAATCGATTGCGGATCTGCAGCGTTTCTGCACCTCAAAAACGCTGCGGATCCGCAGAGAATCCGCAACGTGTGCACATAGCCTCAAAGGGAGACTTTGTGCAGCAGGCCTTCATAGTAAAATAGCTGCTGGGAAACCACTGCTAAGGACAGGCAACAAGCAGAAGAGACTTGTTTGGGCTAAAGAACACAAGGAATGGACATTAGACCAATGGAAATCTGTGCTTTGGTCTTAGGAGTCCAAATTTGAGATCTTTGGTTACAACCACCGTGTCTTTGTGCGACGTAGAAAAGGTCAACGGATGGACTCTACATGCCTGGTTCCCACCGTGAAGTATGGAGGAAGAGGTGTGATGGTGTGGGGGTGCTTTGCTGGTGACACTGTTGGGGATTTATTCAAAATTGAAGGCATACTGAACCAGCATGGCTACCACAGCATCTTGCAGCGGCATGTTTTTCCATCCGGTTTGCGTTTAGATGGACCATCATTTATTTTTCAACAGGACAATGACCCCAAACACACCTCCAGGCTGTGTAAGGGCTATTTGACCAAGAAGGAGAATGATGGGGTGCTACGCCAGATGACCTGGCCTCCACAGTCACCAGACCTGAACCCAATCGAGATGGTTTGGGGTGAGCTGGACCGCAGAGTGAAGGCAAAAGGGCCAACAAGTGCTAAGCATCTCTGAGAACTCCTTCAAGATTGTTGGAAGACCATTTCTGGTGACTACCCCTTAAAACTCATCAAGAGAATGCCAAGAATGTGCAAAGCAGTCATCAAAGCAAAAGGTGGCTACTTTGAAGAACCTAGAATATAAGACATTTTCAGTTGTTTCACACTTTTTTGTTAAGTATATAATTCCACATGTGTTAATTCATAGTTTTGACGATTTCAGTGTGAATGTACAATTTTCATAGTCATGAAAATACAGAAAAATCTTTAAATGAGGTGTGTCCAAACTTTTGCTCTGTACTGTATACAAATTATTTTTAAAAAAGATATTTATTATGTAAGGCAGCACATCCATTAGGCACACTGAATCTGTATGGAAGAAAAAAACCGTAAAATAATAAATGAAATATGTGAAGAAAAAAAAAAGTGGAAAGTGTGTATCACGTATTTGTTGCCATATAATTAGTGCAACCAAAAAAACAATTGTGTGTACAACAAAACCCAAGTGCTATAAATTGTGAGGAAAAACCTCAGAAAAATCAAAACAAAATCACATTGCTGGGATAAATTATGATAAAATATAGTGATACTGGAAACAAATCCAGTGGATAAGAAAAAGAGACACAAATAGCATAAAATTGGTCCGTAAAACTAGGTCAAAAAGTGCTTACAGAAATAGTGCAGTCCCTCTCACACCAGGATGGCGTGCCGACCCAACGTACGTTTCGGCTTGTTGCCTTCGTCAGGGTCACAAATAGAACCAAATAGAAAAGGGTCTATTTGTGACCCTTTTCTTACAATATGTTTCTCTACCATATTCTCTAGCATGGAAGCTTATATACGGCTATTCCCTACCCCTGGCTCCATTCCTTTTGAACACAAGGTATTTACCATACAAATGCTATTTTGGATTTTTTTCCTTGTCCTTGCTTCCTGGTTCTCTTAAATATTGGAACCTCCTAGGTCTTAGACTCAAGCATGCTCATAAACTTGTTGATATTGTATGACTTATTCCCTACCCTATTTAGGACTCAAGCATGCTCATACTGTATGGCTTATTCTCTACCTTATTCCTAGTGATATGGCTCTATATTTTGTAGCTAGATAACTAATGTATTAGGCCTGGTTGCAAGTCTATTTGTGCCATTTGCACCTTGAGGGTCTGTGCACACGTTGCGGATTTGCCTGTGGATCCGCAGCGGATTGGACGCTGCGGATTCGCAGCAGTTTTCCATCAGGTTTACAGTACCATGTAAACCTATGGAAAACCAAATCCGCTGCGCCCATGGTGCGGGAAATACCGTGCGGAAACGCTGTTGTATTTTCTGCAGCATGTCAATTCTTTGTGCAGATTCCGCAGCGTTTTACACCTGTTCCTCAATAGGAATCCGCAGGTGTAAAACCGCAGGTGAAATCTGCACAAAAAAACGCAGGAAATCCACAGTAAATCCGCAGAAATAACGCAGTATGTTTTACCTACGGATTTTTCAAAAACGGTGCGGAAAAATCCGCACAAGAATTCACAACAGGGGGCACAGTCTGATAATTTCTTTTTATTGTTATATTGTTTTTTTTTTTTTGTATGTTCTTATTGTTTTTCTTGAATATATGTACATTTTTTTTTATTCGCTTACCCTTTGTCTTTTAGTAAATCCCATGATTAAGACCCGGGAGGGTCAAAACATCGGGTGTCTCTACTTTACTGGGTTTTGGACCAATTTTTGTAACTTGGCACTTATCTTGTCTAAAATAAAATTCCACAGATGGTTGCAAATCATTCCATTACAGTGTGCGGTGAATTTTTGCTATTTACCATGCTTAATGTGGCACACACCATCACACAATGCAAATATTCAGTCAACTTCTCCCCTGTTTATCTGATTTCAGGTGTGATTTTCATATTGCCAACACAGGTGACTTTAAACGAGCATCACATGCTTGAAACAAAGTTGTTTACCCAAGAATTTTGTGTGGGCCATTTTTAGGGTTGTCTGTGAAATTAGGTCCAGCTTGCCTTTTTTTCTTTTTGTGTGTGCTGTTGTAATACACGCAAAGGAAATAAATGTGAATAACAAAACAAATATAATTGCAGTAATTTTCTGGGAGAAATAATTTACTTATTCCAACACTTTTGCCCATGACTGTAGATATGGGGTACATAGTTATCCATGAGATATATAGTTAGTGTCTTGCGTGGGTTGTTTACTGTTATATTAAGCTAATATATGAAAAAAAAATAACATGGGGTCCCCCTCCATTTTTGTTATCCAGCAAAAGGTAAAGCTGGGAAGGTCCATGGTTATTGGGCCCTTCCCAGCCCGCAGCCGCCCCAGATGTGCCGCATCACATTCGTTCTTACCCATCGTTCTTGTGTGTTGGGAATCAGGGTAATGGGGCTTGGGATTGATGTCAACTGTGCTTTGTGAACAATCGCAGCTGGCATCAAGCCCTGGTGTTAGTAACAGATGTGTCTATCAGACACCAGAATTGCTAACAGAGTAATTAAATTTTTTTTGAATAAACGCTCCCCCCACAGTTTCCATAGTTCACCAATTTAGTAAAATTTAAAAAAAAAAAAAAACACATGCAAGTCGGACGTAGTTCACAAATGGACACCTGGGAAACCCAAAACACATACAAAAGAGCTAAATAAAACAAGACACTGTCCCTTGTTCACCAATTTATTATAAATAAAGTTGCGATCACGGTCTGACATAGTCCAGGGCTTCCCATGAAGCTCTCTGAATCTGGATCCGGCCACTGTGAATAGCAGTAAAGTTAATTAGTGATTAGAGATGGACGGACACCTGGCCGTTCAGCCGAACAGTTACAAAAAGTTCAGGAACTTGAACAGTACCTGGACCACATTCACTTGAATGGGGGTCCCAAACATCCAGTCATGTGCATGACAGAGCGGCAAACAGATTGACGCTCTCTCTTCCATTAGAATGCCTCTCCCATGATTCCCCTCTGCCACACAGCGGGTGCGCGATGACGTCACTATCGCGTACCTGCTGTGTGCCAGGCCGACTGCAGCACAGTTCCTGACATCGGAGCAGAGCCGCCGCCGGAATCAGCGTGGGAGCGAGGAGGAGAGGAGAGTATTGTGGTTTTTCTTTTATATATCTCCATCTACATCTATCAGTAAGTCCTGGTTGTACGGGGAAGGGGGGGGGAGCTGAATGATACCCTATGAGGGGCTACATTATACCGTATGAGGGAGTTGCATTATACCCTATGGGGGCTGCATTATATTCTATGGGAGGGGCTACATTATACTATATGAGGGGGCTAATTTATATACTATGAGGGGGATACATTGTACCACACAATTGGTTGTCTTGTATTTATTTCTATGCAGCTACATAGTGGGCCCCAGGTGCTCCAGTCAGACACTGCATACAAACTATAGGATTAGTAATGGCGTTATCTTATAGACACCTCTCCATTACTAAGCCATGGGCTTGATGACAACTGACCATACAAAGGTGGCATCAACCCCACAAAAATGAACCCCACTTGCCACCGCTACAGGGCAAGTGGGAAGATCTGGGCAAAGTGCCAGAATTGGCGAATCTAATAGATGTGCCTTTTCTTAGCAGCTGCAATATCCATGGCCCCTTATCAGCCCTCTGCTGTCTGATTTAGCAAGGCTGGTTGTCAAAAATGTGGGAGACCCCAAGCCACTTATTAAAATTATTTTAATTAATTAAAATTAGAGTGGGGATCCCTCTATTCTCTTCTTGATAACCAGCCTTGCTGAAGCTGACAGCTGAGGGTTGCGGCCCCAAGCTGTGAGTTTTGCCTTTCTGATTATCATAAATATAAGGGAACCCAAGCAGGATTTGTTTTTTATTTATTTGATTTACAGCACAGGCACCAGCTGATAAATACTCCCATCAGCTGCTCCTGCTCTCACTATTGACAGCAGTAGTCCCACTAGCCGACACTATTGACCACCACACTATTGACCGGTTGTAAACTTTATACCTCCAATCATAGCTGCGGCCTTATGCTATCATTTGACAGCGTGGGAATCGCAGCTGTCTGACCGACGGTGATGATTTTACCGCCGATCACACACAGTGTATGCCATACTCATGCACATGACAGTACGACAGATACCCGGTATTCAATATGGGGGGGGGGGGACAGTAACATGGACGTCCTGGTGAAGTCGATGTTTCCGAACTTCACTGTTCGGGTTCACACATCTCTACAGGTGGTCAAGAGGGGTGCCGTACACCACGAATCCAATATTGATGACATCTTAAGGACAGCTCGTTAAGGCTGGGTTCACATTGTGTTATGGTGGTACGTTTAACGGACTACGTTATAACGCGGTGTAACAGTCCGTTAACGCTGCCATAGACTGCAATGTCGGACGCATCGCTAGCGATGTGCCATCATTGAGTGACGGACCCCGAGACGCGGGCTGCGTTTCCGGGTCCGTCACTGCTAGCACAGATAGAGCTAGCAGATGCTCTATCTGCGCTAGCGCGATGCAAACACCGGCACTTGCGTTACAGCAGCCCGTTAGCGTATGTGCTGAACGGGCGGCTGCTAACGCAGTGTGAACCTGGCCTTATACTATATGCCCAGACAACCTTTTTAAAACACCATTTTCCTGACACTGGTCACAAGATTTTATTACCACAGAGCTGGTGCAGTGGGTCGTATTATTGGCCCAACTGCGATGTAACAAAACTTTGGATTGCACCAAGACCAATGTTAGTCTAGGTGGCATGCACAGGTCCAATTTTTTATTTATTTTTTTTAACTGTCACAGTCTGCGCGAAGGAAAGGAGGGAGGGGAGGCATGTCCAAATTTCATCCAACATTAGGTCACACTTAACCATGCAAGTCAATGGCAGGGCCCTTTGGCTAAGCTCACATGAATGACACAAAAATGATCTTTTATTTATTCTTTCATAGATCAAATCTGCATATAGGAAGCAAAAACAAACAAACGAAAAAACACCGTAATGACTGCTGATGTAAAAAAACAAAAAAAAAACAAATTACATACAAATGCAAATCCGTTTTTTTTTTTTGGGGGGGGGGGGGGAGGGGTGGCAAAATACAGGTTGTTTTCTCTTTGTTTAAACACTTAGTGACCTGAGAATCATAAAAAGTTTACAAAGTACTAGGATATGTTTTCTAGGTAAATGTTCAGGGACCAACTCAAGCAGTGAAATAAAGTATTGTCCCACCCAGAAGCGAAATGGTTAAACAGCTTTTTACAGTTTGTTCAAAAGTGTGAGTAGTAATATACGACCCATAATATGAGCGGAAGAACAAATAAGGAGAAACAGCAGAAGTAAGCATTCATAACTTCCTTCACATAACAAAGGTCAACTTAAAACATTCTCATAGAAATAGCTGGACAAAGACCAAACTCCTGTTGGACGTCTTGGAAAGATCTTCAGTTTTTCAAAATGTTTGTACGACTTTACCATAACCACCTCTTCCTGCATCATAATCCTGGCGATACTCATCTCTAACCTGGTAGGAAAAAATAATGATTTATTGGGTTCACAAGAACACTGTATTTAAGAAACATACAGTGGGGAAAATAAGTATTTGATGCACTGCCGATTATATAGATCTAGATATATATAGATATAAGAGAAACAAAATTAGAGCAGCACAAAGAAAAAGTCCAGGTGCAGAGTACCCCAGGCAAATACCAAACCTCAATGATAAAAATCCACAAAAATTGGAGGCAGCACACCGTTTTGTAGTGAAAAGGAGCTATTTAATCAGCCCAGAAAGCGACGTTTCTGTCCCAACAGGAACCTTCCTCAGGCCTCTTTCAGACGTCCAGATAATTCCGGTACCGGAATTATCCGTGTGCTCACGTAGCACATCAGTGTGGCACACGTGTGCCGCCCGAGGACCACACGGACCGTGCAGGAGACAGCGCTACACTAAGCGCTGTCCCCCCTGTGTGGTGCTGAAGCCGCATTCATCTCTTCTCCCCCGCAGGAGAGAAGAGATGAAAGATTATTTTTAACAAAAAAAAGAAAAAATGAAGTTTTCTTGTGACTCCCCCCTCCCATCCCCCGTGCGCCGCCCAGCCCCTTGCATAGAAATACTCACCTAGCTCCCGCGATGTCTCCTCTCTCCTCTCAGCGCTGGCAGCAGGTCCTGTGTGAGCGGTCACGTGGGACCGCTAATTACAGTGAGGAATATGCGCATATTCCTCACTGTAATGAGCGGGACCACGTGACCGCTCACACAGCACAGGCTGCAGCCGCTGAGAGGAGACATCGCTGGAGCTTGGAGCTGGGTGAGTATTTCCTGGCCAGCCGGGGATGGGAGACGGGAGGGGCGCATAAACTTTATTTTTAACCCCTTCATGACCCAGCCTATTTTGACCTTAAAGACCTTGCCATTTTTTGCAATTCTGACCAGTGTCCTTTATGAGGTAATAACTCAGGAACGCTTCAATGGATCCTAGCGGTTCTGAGATTGTTTTTTCGTGACATATTGGGCTTCATGTTAGTGGTAAATTTAGGTCAATAAATTCTGTGTTTATTTGTGATAAAAACGGAAATTTGGCGAAAATTTTGAAAATTTCGCAATTTTCACATTTTGAATTTTTATTCTGTTAAACCAGAGAGTTATGTGACACAAAATAGTTAATAAATAACATTTCCCACATGTCTACTTTACATCAGCACAATTTTGGAAACAAAATTTTTTTTTGCTAGGAAGTTATAAGGGTTAAAATTTGACCAGCGATTTCTCATTTTTACAACGAAATTTATTAAACCATTTTTTTTAGGGACCACCTCACATTTGAAGTCAGTTTGAGGGGTCTATATGGCTGAAAATACCCAAAAGTGACACCATTCTAAAAACTGCACCCCTCAAGGTGCACAAAACCACATTCAAGAAGTTTATTAACCCTTCAGGTGCTTCACAGCAGCAGAAGCAACATGGAAGGAAAAAATGAACATTTAACTTTTTAGTCACAAAAATTATCTTTTAGCAACAATTTTTTATTTTCCCAATGGTAAAAGGAGAAACTGAACCACGAAAGTTGTTGTCCAATTTGTCCTGAGTACGCTGATAACTCATATGTGGGGGTAAACCACTGTTTGGGCGCACGGCAGGGCTTGGAAGGGAAGGAGCGCCATTTGACTTTTTGAATGAAAAATTGGCTGCACTCTTTAGCGGACACCATGTCACGTTTGGAGAGCCCCCGTGTGCCTAAAAATTGGAGCTCCCCCACAAGTGACCCCATTTTGGAAACTAGACGCCCCAAGGAACTTATCTACATGCATAGTGAGCCCTTTAAACCCCCAGGTGCTTCACAAATTGATCCGTAAAAATGAAAAAGTACTTTTTTTTCACAAAAAAATTCTTTTAGCCTCAATGTTTTCATTTTCACATGGACAACAGGATAAAATGGATCCTAAAATTTGTTGGGCAATTTCTCCTGAGTACATTGATACCTCACATGTGGAGGTAAACCACTGTTTGGGCACATGGTAAGGCTCGGAAGGGAAGGAGCGCCATTTGACTTTTTGAATGAAAAATTATATCCATCGTTAGCGGACACCATGTCGCATTTGGAGAGACCCTGTGTGCCTAAACATTGGAGCTCCCCCACAAGTGACCCCATTTTGGAAACTGGACCCCCCAAGGAACTTATCTAGATGCCTAGTGAGCACTTTAAACCCCCAGGTGCTTCACAAATTGATCCGTAAAAATGAAAAAGTACTTTTTTTTTTTCACAAAAAATTTATTTTCGCCTCAATTTTTTCATTTTCACATGGGCAATAGGATAAAATGGATCCTAAAATTTGTTGAGCAATTTCTCCCGAGTACGCCGATACCTCATATGTGGGGGTAAACCACTGTTTGGGCACACGGCAGGGCTCGGAAGGGAAGGCGCGCCTTTTGACTTTTTGAATGGAAAATTAGCTCCAATTGTTAGCGGACACCATGTCGCGTTTGGAGAGCCCCTGTGTGCCTATGCATTGGAGCTCCCCCACAAGTGACCCCATTTTGGAAACTAGACCCCCCAAGGAACTTATCTAGATGCATACTGAGCACTTTAAACCCCCAGGTGCTTCACAGAAGTTTATAATGCAGAGCCATGAAAATAAAAAATAATTTTTCTTTTCTCAAAAATGATTTTTTAGCCTGGAATTTCCTATTTTGCCAATGGTAATAGGAGAAATTGGACCACAAATGTTGTTGTCCAGTTTGTCCTGAGTACGCAGATACCCCATATGTGGGGGTAAACCACTGTTTGGGCGCACGGCAGGGCTCAGAAGGGAAGGCACGCCATTTGGCTTTTTAAATGGAAAATTAGCTCCAATCATTAGCGGACACCATGTCGCGTTTGGAGAGCCCCTGTGTGCCTAAACATTGGAGATCCCCCAGAAATGACCCCATTTTGGAAACTAGACCCCCAAAGGAACTAATCTAGATGTGTGGTGAGCACTTTGAACCCTCAAGTGCTTCACAGAAGTTTATAACGCAGAGCCATGAAAATTAAAAAAAAACAATTCTTTTCTCAAAAATGATTTTTTAGCCCGCTATTTTTTATTTTCCCAAGGGTAACAGGGGAAATTTGACCCCAAAAATTGTTGTCCAGTTTCTCCTGAGTACGCTGATACCCCATATGTGGGGGTAAACCACTGTTTAGTCACATGCTGGGGCTCGGTGACGTAGTGACGTTTTGAAATGCAGACTTTGATGGAATGCTCTGCGGGCGTCACGTTGCGTTTGCAGAGCCCCTGATGTGGCTAAACAGTAGAAACCCCCCACAAGTGACCCCATTTTGGAAACTAGACCCCGAAAGGAACTTATCTAGATGTGAGGTGAGCACTTTGAAAACCCAAGTGCTTCACAGAAGTTCATAACACAGAGCAGTGAAAATAATAAATACGTTTTCTTTCCTCAAAAATAATTATTTAGCCCAGAATTTTTTATTTTCCCAAGGGTTACAGGAGAAATTGGACCACAAAAGTTGTTGTCCAGTTTCTCCTGAGTATGCTGATACCCCATGTGTGGGGGTAAACCACTGTTTGGGCACACGTCGGGGCTCAGAAGGGAAGTAGTGACTTTTGAAATGCAGACTTTGATGGAATGGTCTGCGGACGTCACGTTGCGTTTGCAGAGCCCATGGTGTGCCTAAACAGTAGAAACCCCCCACAAGTGACCCCATTTTAGAAACTAGACCCCGCAAGGAACTTATCTAGATATGTGGTGAGCACTTTGAACTCCCAAGTGTTTCACAGACGTTTACAACGCAGAGCCGTGAAAATAAAAAATCATTTTTCTTTCCTCAAAAATGATGTTTTAGCAAGCATTTTTTTATTTTCACAAGGGTAACAGGAGAAATTGGACCCCAGTAATTGTTGCGCAGTTTGTCCTGAGTATGCTGGTGCCCCATATGTGGGGGTAAACCACTGTTTGGGCACACGTCGGGGCTCGGAAATGAGGGAGCACCATTTGACTTTTTGAATACGAGATTGGCTGGAATCAATGGTGGCGCCATGTTGCGTTTGGAGACCCCTGATGTGCCTAAACAGTGGAAACCCCTCAATTCTAACTCCAACACTAACCCCAACACACCCCAATCCCAACTGTAGCCATAACCCTAATCACACCCCTAACCACAACCCTAATTCCAACCCTAACCCTAAGGCTATGTGCCCACGTTGCGGATTCGTGTGAGATTTTTCAGCATCATTTTTGAAAAATCCGCGGGTAAAGGGCACTGCGTTTTACCTGCGGATTTACCGTGGATTTCCAGTGTTTTTTGTGCGGATTTCACCTGTGGATTCCTATTGAGGAACAGGTGTAAAATGCTGCGGAATCCGCACAAAGAATTGACATGCTGCGGAAAATACAACGCAGCATTTCCGCGTGGTATTTTCCGCACCATGGGCACAGCGGATTTGGTTTTCCATATGTTTACATGGAACTGCAAACCTGATGGAACACTGCTGCGGATCCGCAGCAAAATCCGCACCGTGTGCACATAGCCTAATTCTAAAGGTATGTGCACACGCTGCGGAAAACGCTGCAGATCCGCAGCAGTTTCCCATGAGTTTACAGTTCAATGTAAACCTATGGGAAACAAAAATCGCTGTGCACATGTTGCGGAAAAACTGCACGGAAACGCAGCGGTTTACATTCCACAGCATGTCACTTCTTTCTGCGGATTCCGCAGCGGTTTTACAACTGCTCCAATAGAAAATCGCAGTTGTAAAACCGCAGTGAAATGCGCAGAAAAACCGCGGTAAATCCGCGATAAATCCACAGCGGTTTAGCACTGCGGATTTATCAAATCCGCAGCGGAAAAATCCGCAGAGGAACAGAATACGTGTGCACATACCGAAACCCTAACCCTAACCCTAACCCTATTCTAACCTTAGTGTAAAAAAAAAAAAAAATTCTTTATTTTTTTATTGTCCCTAACTATAGGGGGGACAAAGGGGGGGGGGGGGTCATTTACTATTTTTTTTATTTTGATCACTGAGATATAACCTATCTCAGTGATCAAAACTCACTTTGGAACGAATCTGCCGGCTGGCAGATTCGGCGGGCGCACTGCACATGAGATAAGCGCTGTCCCCTGCATCTGGTGCTGAAGCCGCCATTCATATCTTCTCTCCAGCAGCGTTCGCTGGTGAGAAGATATGAAAAATCCTTTTTTTTGTTTTTCGTGTTTAAAATAAAGATCCCTATGGGAGGTGGAGCCACATATTCATGTCTGTAATCGGCGGCACCACGTGACCGCTCATACAGGAGAAGCTGCGGCGAGGACAGGACACTGCGAGGGAGCCAGGTGAGTATTTTATTAACAGCCGGGGGGGGGGGGGGGGGGGCGTTTTTTTTATAACGCTGGGAGCGTCACTCTGTCCGAAGCCTTTATAGACTGCGCCAGCGCAGTCTGGGCCTCACAGAGCGTCGCTCCCAGGAGATCGCGGTATGCGTAAACACAACGCACACCGCGATCTCCACCGGAGAGTCAGGGACCGCCAGGAGGGTAAGTATATTCACCTGTCCCCCGTTCCAGCGCTGCGTGCGGCTCCGTCTCCCGGGTCCTCTGCTGTGACGTTCCCAGTTCAGAGGGCGCGATGACGCGCTTAATGCGCGCTGGCGCCGCCCTCTGACTGAACAGTCAAAGCCAGAGGAGCCGGAAGATGGCGGCGCGCAGCGCTGGAACGGGACAGACAGGTGAGTATAGCAAGTGCTGGGGGCCTGAGCTAGCAGTGACTCCGGCACCTGACCCCCACAGCGCGCCGGTGTCCCCGCCTGCTCAGGCCCCCAGCACTCGGCGCCCAGCGACGATAGGCGAGTATGGTATTTTTATTTTTATATATGGCAGCAGCATACGGGGCATATATAATGGAGCATCTTATGGGGGGCATATAATACAATGGTGGCGCAGGATGGCAGCAGCACATGACAGAACGGGCGCAGGATGGCAGCAGCACATGACAGAACGGGCGCAGGATGGTAGCAGCACATGACAGAACGGGGGCGCAGGATGGGAGCAGCACATGACAGAATGGGGGCAGGATGGCAACAGCACATGAAAGAACGGGGGCACAGGATGGGAGCAGCACATGACAGAACACGGGCGCAGGATGGGAGCAGCACATGAAAGAACGGGGGCGCAGGATGGGAGCAGCACATGACAGAACACGGGCGCAGGATGGGAGCAGCACATGAAAGAACGGGGGCGCAGGATGGGAGCAGCACATGACAGAACGGGAGCAGGATGGGAGCAGCACATGACAGAACGGGAGCAGGATGGGAGCAGCACATGACAGAACAGGGGCGCAGGATGGGAGCAACACATGAAAGAACGGGGGCACAGAATGGGAGCAGCACATGAAAGAACGGGGGCGCAGGATGGGAACAGCACATGACAGAATGGGGGCGCAGGATGGGTGCAGCACATGACAGGATGGGGACGCAGGATGGAGCAGCACATGTCAGAATGGGGGTGCAGGATGGGAGCAGCACATGTCAGAATGGGGGTGCAGGATGGGTGCAGCACATGTCAGAATGGGGGTGCAGGATGGAGCAGCTCATGACAGGATGGGGACGCAGGATGGAGCAGCACATACCAGGATGGAGACCATATACCAATATAGATGCTAGCCACCCGGGCGTAGAACGGGTTCAATAGCTAGTACATATTATATACACACACACACACACACACACACACACACACACACACATCCCCAGATCATCACCGATCACCCACTGTGAAATTTGGTGGAGGTAGGACACACTGTGGCTTATACACCTCTCCAGGTCTCCGTATAACCATTAGACAACCAGGTGTTGATCTGGGGATGCTTCAGCAAGGCTGGAATTGGGCAGGTTAATCTTTGCAAAGGACGTATGAATCAAGCCGCATGAAAAGGTTATCCTGGAAAAGCAGTTGATTCCTTCTGCTCAGGCAATGTTCCCCAACTCTGAGGACTGTTTTTCCAGCAGGACAATGCACCATGCCACACATCTAGGTCAATCAAGGTGTGGATGAAGGACCACCACATCAAATCCCCTGTCATGGCCTGCCCAATCTCCAGACCTGAACCCCATTGAAAAATATAGTTATTACCAATAACTATTTCTCTGAGCACATGACGGCACCACGGAGAGAGGGTGATCCGCCCACCAAGGACAGGAAACCTACAGATAAAAAGGCGGCACCTCTCTCCCACATCAGTTGTTTACTAGAGAATGATGGGAGACTAAGAAACAGAGTCTTACTTTTAGCATTACTTAAACTTAATTGAGATACCGCGTGACTATTCAGGTAATTAGCATATGGCACTATATTAATGTGCACACCCATAAGTGAAGGGAGGGAATGTACGGGTGCCGTCATGGGCTCACAGAAATACTGTTATCGGTAAGAACTATATTTTTCTCTGACGCCCATGACGGCACCACGGAGAGATTTGCAGAGATTGTACATTCAGGGAGGGACCACCGCTTCCAGAACCCTTTTACCAAAGGTAAGGTCTGAAGAGGAGATAAAGTCCAATCTATAGTGCCTATAGAATGTAGATGGTGAGGACCAGGTAGCAGCTCTACATATCTGGTCAATTGAAGCTCCGGCCTTCTCTGCCCAAGAGGTTGCTACTGCTCTCGTTGAGTGAGCCTTGACATCTCCCGGGAAGGGCATCCCATTTGAGGAGTATGATAGGCTGATGGCGTCCGTGATCCATCTCGCCAAAGTGGCTTTGGAGGATTTTTTCCCCTTTCAGGGACCCTGAAAACACAAAAAGAGAGGCATCCTCCCTACTCTCCCAGGTGGCTTCTATGTAATGCATGAGGCATCCTCTGACATCTAATGTATGTAAGGATTCTTCCTCCTTGGTTTTAGGGTTGGGACAAAAGGAGGGGAGAGATCTCTTGAGTTCTATGGAATCGGGATGCTACTTTTGGGAGGTATGCTGGGTCTGTTTTAAGAACAACCCTATCCTCCAAAAACTGGGAGTAAGGTAGGTTAGCAGATAGAGCCTGAATGTCGCTAACTCTATGTGCAGAGGTGACGGCGACTAGCAGGGATGTTTTGAGGGATATGATTTTCAATGGGATATCCGCTAAGGGTTCAAAGAGAGGTTTAGTCAGGGCCTTAAGGACCAAATTTAAATCCCATTGAGGGGTAACCCTTACAGGAAGAGGTCTCGATCTACCTGCTGCCCTGATAAACCTGGAAACCCACCGATTCCCTGCCAAATCATAGTTAAATAGGGCTCCCAATGCTGCCACATGGACTTTCAGGGTACTTGCGGCTAGACAGATTTCCAACCCATTTTGTAGGAACTCTAATATGGATTTAAGAGGGACTCCATGTATTTTAGCGCCCGAGGATGAAAGGAATTTTTTCCATATTTTCCCATATTGTTTGGTCGTGATTGGTTTCCTACTTTGTAGTAGAGTAGATACCAGCCCCGGAGAGAATCCTCTGCTTTATAGTAGCTGCCTCTCAAATGACAGGCTGTCAAGTGTAAGCTTGCAACTTGCGGATGATGAACTGGGCCCTGGGAGAGGAGGTTTGGAAGGTCTGGAAGGCCTCGTCATCCAAGAGAACCGAGGCCTCTTTGGCCAGAACGGGGCTATTAAGATCAAATGAGCCCCGTCCTCCCGAATCTTCCTCAGCACTGCCGGAATCAGAGCGATTGGGGGAAATGCATACGCTAGTTGATGGAACCATAGAATCAGGAACGCATCTAACGATACTGGGTTCCCCAATGGGGTTATGGAGCAAAAAGTGTTTACTTTTTTGTTCAGGTTGTTTGCGAAGAGGTCTATGCTCGGTACCCCCTATTTTTCTGTAATCTGGGTGAACACTGATTTAGCTCCCATTCCCTTTGCTTTAGATGGGAACGACTCAAAGTCCGCTCTGTAATTGTCCACCCCTTTTATGTGAAGGCCTGACAGGGATAGAAGGTTGCTTTCGGCTATGTGGAATGTTGATTTAGCTACTTCCATCAGTTTTGAGAGCGAGTACCCCCTTGATGATTCAGGTACGCTATGATGGTCAGGTTGTCTGACATAATCCTGACATGGTGGGAGTGAACTCCAGTAGTGCAAACTTGACTGCCAGTAGTTCTTTCATGTTGGAAGATGCTTTTGTTAGAGTCGGAGGCCAAGTACCTTGGGCTAATAGGTCATTCAGATGAGCCCCCCACCCGCTGGGGCTTGCGTCCGTGGTTACTACTTTTGAAATCGGAGTTACCCACGGGACCCCTCGGGAAAGATTATTTCACGATGTCCACCTTTTTATTGACCGAGTTGTGTGCGGAGATAAACTGAACCGACCTTCTAAATTCCCTTTTAGAGACTTCTGACAAGATTTGCCATTGAAGGTCCCTCACATGTAGTTGAGCCCATTGGACTGCAGGGATGCATGATGTCATGGATCCCAAGAGGGACATGGCTTGGCGGAGGGTTATGGAGGGGATATCTTGCATTTTGGACACCAGACCCGAGGAAAGACATAGATATAAGACATCCACAATCAAGAATGAGTCTAAAAGTTACAGAACATAGGTGCATACATAGCTATAATAGCAAACATTTGGTTCAACTGGAAGATGAAGGGGTATGGTGGTCAGGGGAGGCAATGAAGGGTGAGGAAACCCAAGGATCCCACCATGTAAGGACCTTATTCTTCTTCGCAAGAAAGTCTGCAGTGATAGACTCATAACTAAAGTGCAGATTAATTTTAGATATTAATTCCGGTCTGGAGGGAATAATAGAAGATCTCCAATGCTTTGCAATACATTGTCTTGCCGCAACAAGAATATTAGAGACAATGGGTTGCAGGGTAGGAGGGAAGTCCAAGAAAGATATACCCAGCACTGCTAAAGGTCCAGTTAGGATGACGGGAAAGTGAATTACCTCTGAGAGAATCACTTCAACCTGACGCCAGAATGTTTGCACGCGAGGGCAACTCCACCATACATGAGCCAGCGAACCGGGAAGATTGCAATTTTTCCAGCATAATGGGGAAGAAGAGGGATAAAATTTAGCCAATTTAACGGGAGTGAAATACCACAGGAGCTGAATTTTTTTGCTTTGTTCGAGGTGACCAAGGCACGAAGAAAATCAGGAGGGATGCAGCATAGCCATGCTCCAATCCTCCGGGGAGGCCTCGAATGCAAGGGCCTCCTCCTAAGTGGACATAAAATGGGAGTCTCAGAAAAAGCATGGGAAAGGAGGGATTTATAAATGATGGAAATGCCGTGAGCAATCCAAGTATTTGGTCTGAAGAATCTGTGGATTGGGGTCTCCGCACCCAAGGGGGACACAGTCACACCGAAAGAGATGCAGCGCTTAAGGAAGCTATGAATTTGGAAATACTGAAAAAAAGCCCTAGGAGGCAAGTTATAACGAGCAGTGAGATTCGAAAATGATCTCAGGCCAGACTCGTCATAGAGATCATCCACCCGGTGTATCCCGCACTCCCCCCAGGCGAGGCTCTATTGCACACTCCAATGCTTGAATAGAAACATAATCAAATATGAAGGGGAGGTAAGTAGGGCAAAGACTTGTCCAAATTTTAGCAGCTGAGAAAATTGTTTTAAGCGACGAGCTCCATCTGGGCAGTTGGAGCAAACAGAGTTCCAGCAGTAACTTGAGAGAACCCCTAGGAGCAAAGTGTGACTCAATATGGAACCACTGGAGGGAGGAGTTCCCCTCCCACCAAATCTTAAGGGGCTCTAGGAGGGCAGCTTTATAATATATAGATGGATTTGGGGGGCTCCAAGACCACCCCTGGCATATGGGAGAGACATTAGAGAGCGTTTTATTCTATGTGGTTTGTCATTCCAAATAAAACGGTCAATAATTGCTTGAAACGCAGAGAGGTACTTAGAGGGAATAGCAAGGGGGAGGCATCTAAAAAGATATATAAGTTTAGGGAGAATTAACATTTTAGACGTTTGTATCCTAGCCATCCAGGATAGTTGAGAGCAGGCGAGCTGGTCGATTTCTTTTTTAATTTCGCGGAGGGTTGAGTCACAGTTAAGGCGTACAATGCTTTTAATATGGGTAATTTGAATACCTAGGTAAGTGAATCCAAGCGGGGACCAAATGAAAGGGTACTTAGCTTGAATTTGAAGGGAGGATGAGATAAAAAGGGGAAAAATTGTGGATTTGGACAGGTTCAGCTTATAATAGGAGGCTTCAGCAAATTGGGTGAGAATGGAAGACACCGCAGAGAGTGACTGTAGGGGAGAAGAGCAAGACAACACCACATCGTCGGCATAGAGGCCAATTTTGTGTTCGTGACTTCCCACCATTACCCCCTTAATGTCGGGGCATTGCCTCACCGTAGCCGCCAGGGGCTCCATGACCAGAGCAAAGATAATGGGGGAGAGGGGGCAACCCTGCCGGGTCCCATTTGAAATAGAAAATATACGGGATTTGAAGCCGGCTGAGCGAACAGAAGCACAAGGATTAGAATACAGAGCCATAATTGCCGAGAAAATTTGGCCTGTAAGACCAAATTTGTGTAGAGTAGAAGCAATATACCCCCAGTGCACCCTGTCGAACGCTTTTTCCACGTCAAGAGACAGGAACACACTGGGGAGGCTCCCCCTCTCCACCACATCCAGCAGGTCGATCAAGCGTCTCGTACCATCTCTAGTCTGCCTACCCGGGACAAACCCAACCTGATCCGAGTGAACCAAGGATGGGAGCACCGACAATAACCTATTAGCCCAGACTTTAGCATATATCTTTACATCACAATTTAGAAGGGCAATGGGACGAAAATTGCCAGGAGAGGTCATAGGCTTCCCAGGTTTAGGAAGGGTTGATATACAAGCCTCCAAACCCTCTTTCTCAATTGTGCCTATGGAGCGCCAGTAGTTAAATAACCGTATGAGGAAAGGGGAGAGAATAGTGAGAAATTGAGAGTAGTATGAAAAGGAGAATCCGTCCGGACCCGGGGCAGAACGTTTTTTGGCCTCTTTGATTATTTGGGAGATTTCAATTGCCTCTATGGGAGCATTAAGTAGTGACAACTGCTCTGGATTAACTGTGGGGAGATTCGCTTTACCCAAAAAGGCATTTATTGAGTCTTGAGAAGGTTGAGGAGTATTTATGTCAGAATCTAGGTTATATAATGAAGAATAGTATGAGGCAAATTCTTCAGCGATATGGATTGGATTGTAAATCTGAGAACCATCCGACTTAAGAAGATAAGCCACTTTAGTGTGGGCTTCTTTTTTTTTTTTTTAACGCGTTTAGCTAGTAAGGCGCCTGCTCTGTCACCCATGGAGTAGAATTTGGCTTTCGATTTCCTGAGCGAGTTTTCTGCTCTGTGGAGGAGGAGTTGGCGAAGGTGCAGGCGTGCATCAGAGAGACTGGAGAATAATTGAGGGGAGGGGCAGGCTTTGTGGTGAGACTCTAACCGGGCCACTTCAGCTAAGGCAGATTGAAGGTTTAAATTATACTTGCGTTTAGCTGTCGCAGCCATCTTAATAAAAAGGCCACGAGCCACTGCCTTGTGAGCGAACCAAAAGGGAGTCCTCGCGCACATCCGCCCAGTCATTAAAGGCAAAGAATTCCTGCAAAGAATTTTCAATTAGTGTAGAGTTCGCTTGCTCAGATAGAAGGTGGTCATTAAGGCGCCAGTGTGAAGGGGGCCTGATTGCAAGGGGGTCTTTTAGGGAGACTGACACAGGAGCATGATCAGGCCAAGTAATGTTACCTATATTTGCAGATATGCAGTGAGGGAGAGCGACATCATCTACTAAAATATAATCAATTCTACTGTAGGAACCATGCCGAGGGGACCAAAATGTGTAGTCTCTCTCATTACAGTGAAGATATCTCCAGATATCATGCAAGTTGCAGGAGCTAATCAGCTGAGCCGCATCACCCCTGGCCACGCCGGACGATGAACAATCCAGATTCTTGGATACTGGAATATTAAAGTCTCTAGCCACTAATTTGTAACCATGCTGATATTTACCTAAGGTTTGAAATAAATTGTTTAGAAATTTAACCTGACCAAAGTTCGGTCCATACACACAGGCAATGGTGTAGGGAGTATTATTGATTAAACATAAAATTATAATGTATCTACCCTTAGGGTCAGCTGTAGAACTAATAAGCTGGAAAGAGTTAGCCTTGCTAAAAAAAACTGCCACCCCAGCTTACTTAGATTTCCCATTCGCAAAAAATTGGTAGGGGTACAAATTCGAGTACATTCTTATATTATCCTGTTCTAGTAAGTGTGTCTCCTGTAAGCATATAATATCGTGCTTGGATTTAGCGAGGTGACGCCATACAATCGATCTCTTACCAGGTGAATTAAGACCGTTAACATTGATAGAATATAAAGAAACACTCATTGTAAAATGTTATACAAATTGTGGAAGACGATGTGCAGATGCACTGCCCACAAAAATAAAAGAGGAACACCATCATGTCGTGGAGTACCCAACAATAACAATCTGAAGTGGGGGAGGGGGGAGAGGGGAAGGAGGGGGAAGGGAAAAACAAACATACAAAATCCAAACATTCAAACAAAGGGACATCCAGGAAAAACCTGAGTCCAAGGTGAAAATAGAAAACAGTTCACCTATGGGGCAATAGGCCGAGGAGATTCTTGCCAGGAACCAGCCTCAGCAAAAAAAAAAAAAAAACAATTCAGCGAACAAAAATGAAAGGAGAAAAAAAAAAACGAAGTCTAAATCTTTGCGGGAAAAAGGAAGAAATAAGTTCTTCCAGCCAGGATATGGAAAAGAGCGACACTTCAGGCGACCTTCCAGTCTGGGGTAATACGGCGCCTCCGTGGGTTAGGACCTCCAGGCTTGGGGGAAGCAGAGGCAGTAGAGGGTGCAGGAGGGTCAAAGCCCCACTGTGACAGGGTCTTGGCTGCTTGGGACGGAGATAGGCATGTGGTAATTGAACAGTCTTTGCGGATGCAAAGCTTGGTGGGGAAACCCCAGCGGTAAAGTATACCTTTTTCCCTCAGAATTGAGGTGTATGGTGCAAATGCCCTGCGAAGGGCCAGAGTTCCCGGAGACAGATCAGGAAATACAGTAATGGCAGCAAAGCGTTCAGGCAGTGACGGCTTCATTCTCAGTGCTTGCAGAAATTCCTCTTTCATAACAAAAAAATGGATGCGAGCTAGTACATCTCTAGGGACCGCAGGGTCAAGGCCTGAGTGTTTAGGGATCCGATGAATACGGTCAATCACAATGTCATTTTTGGAATAAAGTGGGAGGACAGATATGACAAAATCTTGCAGAAAGGCTCTGAGATCATCAGTACCAACTGTTTCAGCAATGCCTCTGAGTTTTACATTATTTCTTCTAGATCTGTCCTCCAGATCCAGGGTTTTAGCATGGGTTCTGGTAACAAGCAGCTGCAGGTTATCATGAGCCTCCCATAAGTCGTTGTGAGAAGCCACCAGATCGGACATTTTATTTTCAAGATGGTCTGTGCGGCCTCCCAATTCCTCCACCTCCCCCCTGAGCTCCGCCATCATGGAGCGCATATCCTCCTGCAGGGAGGTACGGAGGTCTCCAAGCATGTCTCTGAGCAGCGCTGCTGTGACTGGGGCATCTGAGAGATCAGCCGCCGCTGAGCTAGAGGCAGAGGACTGAGAGCCTCGGCGTGCAGCTCTGGAGGATCTTGGGGATAGCGGCGCCATCTTGGATCTCTGGGGCTGCTGAGGGGTGGCGGCAAAGAAGTCCACAATGCGCCTGGAGGGGTCCCCTGCGCCGGCCCTAGATTTCCCCATGCACTCACCGAACAGTAAGGAGCAGGTGTGGGGAGATTTGGAAGGGAAGGCGCCGTCCGTGTGCTGCTGTGTGCCGCTTTATGGGTCCTGGGACCGGAGCTCCCACGCTATGCGACCTGCACCATCGGAAGTCAGGCCACGCCCCCCGAAACAGCATTTTAATAGATGTCTTTATTGTTTCCATCTTGAACGCTTGGACCTCTAGGTATTTGTTTAGATTTTTCAAGTTTATGATAGTCCTGTATGACTATCCGGCTTTTTCCTCAGGAACAGAGGGGAATAATATCCTTGCCCTTTTTCTTGAGGGGGAACTTCTAGGAGAACCCCCTTGTTCACTAGTCCAATGACCTCGTTTTCTACTGCCAGTTGCTCCTCCCCTGAAGACGTTGGCGATGTCACCATAAAGGAAGGACAAGGGGGTTTGAGAAATGTCAGTTTTAGTTCTGATTTTATTATGCTCAGGATCCATGGACTGCTGGTAATTTTCTCCCAGGCCGAAAGAGGGACAGTCTCCCCCCCCCACCTGGGGCAAACATTCATTGGGAAGATTTTTTGTGGTCACTGGGGCTCTTATTGAACAAAAACCCTTTATTCTTGTTTCTCTTATCCTCCCACTTGTCTTGGTTTTTCCCCGTTTCCTTTGGAAAAACCTCTTGCTCCGAAAGGGCCTTCTGTAGGAAGGGAAACCCAGGGAGGGGAAAGATTTATTTTTATACCCCGCCTTTTCTAACATGTCATCTAAGGTGGGGCCAAATAAGAATTCGCCCTCACAGGGGATGGTACACAATTTGGATTTAGTCTGTAGGTCCCCTGGCCAACACTTAAGCCAGAGGGCGCGCCTAGCCGTGTTAGAGAAAACTGCTGAACTAGCAGCCAGCCTGATTGGATCAGCAGAGGCATCTGTCAAGAAAGCGGCCGCCCCCCTCATCACCGGCAAGGTGTTTAATATGGAGTCCTGGGATGATTTCCCTTTTAACTGGCCTTCCAGTTGGTCTAACCATACCATTAATCAATGGGATGTACATGCGGCGGCAACCGCCGGTGTTAGACCTCCCCCAGCTGCTTCCCAGGAACTTTTGAGAAAGGCGTCCGCCTTTTTGTCCATGGGATCTTTCAAGACCCCAATGTCCTCAAATGGGAGGGCAAATTTCTTTGATGCCTTAGCTATGGCGACATCTAGTTTAGGGGCTTTTTCCCAGAAGGAGCAAGATTCATCCTCAAAAAGGTACTTTCTTTTTGGCGTTATTAACGCTTTCCTTATGGGTTTTTTCCACTCTTTTTTGATTAGTGCGGATATTGTCTCGTTAAGGGGAAATGCTCTCCTCTTTTTTTTTTGCTCAAGACCACCGAACATGATATCCTGTACCGATCTTTTTTGGGGGAGGGTCCACTAGCCCCATTGTGCTTCTAACCGCTTTAATGAGGCCATCTGAGTTTTCCAAAGGAAAACAGCTGTGACCCCCAGAGGAAGAAGAGGATGATGAAGAAGAGGAGTTAGATGTATCCGAGTCCACATCATCACTATCCATAAGAATAGACCCAGGAGATGGGGACCTGTGTCTAGTCTTCCTCTGCTTTTTACCACCCTTTAGGGATCTAAAGGTGTCTTCCACCTGATTTTTTATCAGGGTTTTGAGGTTGGCTGCGAACCCGGGAAGCCCTTCGGATACTGTCTGCTGTATACACATGCTACAAAGCCTTTTCTCCCAGGTAGTCGGAAGGTCTTCTCTACAAAGGGTGCAAATTTTATGCTTAGATTTGCCTAAGATTTTCTTCCCCTAAAGTAAGAAAGACAAATATGTCCTTACTGTCACTGACTTTCACAGAGATCACTTACCGCCTTGCGTACCCATAAATACCGGTTGGAGATGCTCTGCACCTGTCATCCTTGTGCTGGACGCCGTACTGGACTCCTTGCTATGCAGGGACCTTTGGTGTCCTTTACCAGTGACATCTTGGTGTCCTTTTAGCGGCCGTCGCTTTTGCTGCTGCTGTAATGCTGGTGGTGGTGATTTTGATAGGGGTGATGCCTCTAGGTCGCTCATGTTGCCTGGTTGAGCCCACAGAAGCGCCTGACCTGGGCAACTTCTCCCCTTTATGTGGCGGTGATTCCCGCCGTGTATTTAAAGGGACACTGTCACCTGAATTTGGAGGGAACAATCTTCAGCCATTGAGGCGGGGTTTTGGGGTTTTTGATTCACCCTTTCCTTACCCGCTGGCTGCATGCTGGCTGCAATATTGGATTGAAGTTCATTCTCTGACCTCCGTAGTACATGCCTGCACAAGGTAATCTTGCCTTGTGCAGGCATGTACTATGGAGGACAGAGAATGAACTTCAATCCAATATTGCAGCCAGCATGCAGCCAGCGGGTAAGGAAAGGGTGAATCAAAAACCCCAAAACCCCGCCTCCATGGCTGAAGATTGTTCCCTCCAAATTCAGGTGACAGTGTCCCTTTAAATCTGCACCTGCGCAGTAATGCTCTGCCGCCGCCAGTTCCAAAATGGCACTGCGCATGATGCGTGGGACGCTGCACGCCGGAACCCCCGGCTTTTGCAGTGAACAGGCTGACGCTCAGGAGGGAGAGCCGCGCCACTCCCCCCCAACCAGAGGGACCCCCCTGGATGTTGTCGCTGCTGTAGGCATCTTACCTGGGGAGGTGGCCGCGAACTCCATGCCACCTCCCCCGCACACCCTAGAGGCCCACTAGCCCCAGCGGTGGCGCCTCGGGTCACCACACCAGCCGAGGCAGGGGGACCCCTGCTGCCTGAGCCGTACTGATTGGTCCCGGATTCCCGTTCTTCTGTCGGTAAGTCTGTAGGTCTCTCATCAAGGACAGGAAACCAACTGATGTGGGAGAGAGGTACCGCCTTTTTATCTGTAGGTTTCCTGTCCTTGGTGGGCGGATCCCCCTCTCTCTGTGGTGCCCTCATGGGTGTCAGAGAAAACCTCTGAAATGTAAACAAGCCATCAAACAAAGAACTGCTTACATTTTTGAACCAGGAGTGGCATAAGGTCACCCAAAAGCAGTGTGAAAGACTGGAGGAAAGCATGCTAAGAGGCATCAAAGCTATGATTCAAAATCATGGTTATTCCACAAAATATTGATTTCTGAACTCTTCCCGAGTTAAAACACTAGTATTGTTGTTTCTAAATGATTATGAACTTTTTTTTTTGGCATTATTTAAGGTCTTGCAAGCCATGCATTTTTTTGTTATTTTTACCATTTCTCATTTTCAGAAAATAAATACAAAATGTATTGCTTGGAACTTCGGAGACATGATGTCAGTAGTTTATAGAATAAAAGAATAATTTACATTTTACTCAAAAATATACCTATAAAGAGAAAAATCAGACAAACTGAAAATTTTGCAGTGGTCTCTTAAAGGGACTCTGTCACCTGAATTTGGCGGGACTGGTTTTGGGTCATATGGGCGGAGTTTTCGGGTGTTTGATTCACCCTTTGCTTACCCGCTGGCTGCATGCTGGCTGCAATATTGGATTGAAGTTCATTCTCTGTCCTCCATAGTACACGCCTGTGCAAAGCAATCTTGCCTTGTGCAGGCGTGTACTATGGAGGACAGAGAATGAACTTCAATCCAATATTGCAGCCAGCATGCAGCCAGCGGGTAAGCAAAGGGTGAATCAAACACCCGAAAACTCCGCCCATATGACCCAAAACTGGTCCCGCCAAATTCAGGTGACAGGTTCCCTTTAATTTTTGCCAGAGCTGGATATATATGCGTGTGTGTTTTGAAGAATATTTTGTTTTAAAACGATGGGTAAATGACAGAACTGCTGTATGGAAAAGCTCATGTTAAAATCGGATTGTGTACGGATGTCATACAGCTATATAGATGCGAGAAAATCACATCATCGCATTGCAAACGGATTACACACGGATGACCACAAGGAGAACAATCGTGCAACTCTCTGCCGGTGAGAATCGGACCGATTTTTAATACGTTAAGTGTGGCGCCGGCCTAATTGTAATGTTGGAGACTGTAGTCTCGCTTCAGGTCATTGACCAGGTCCTCCCATGTAGATCTGGGCTGATTCCTGAGCTTTCTCAGAATCATCCTTACTCCATGAGACGAGATCCTGCATGGAGCCCCACACAGAGGAAGATTGTGTTTCTTCCATTTTCTAATAATTGTGCCAACTTTTGTTGCCTTCTCACCAACCTGCTTGCCTAATGTTCTATAGCCCATCCCAGCCTTGTGCAGGTCTACAATTTTGCTCCCGGTGTCCTTAAGGGTAAGTGAATATGTTGCAGATTTTTCCCACGCAGATTCTGCAGAATCCGCAGGGAAAAATAACCTGCGTTTTACCTGCGGATTCCAATAGAGGAATAGGTGTAAAACGATGCGGAATCCGCACAAAGAATTGACATGCTGCGAAAAATAAACCACTGCGTTTCTGCACTGAATTTTCCGCAGCATATGCACTGCGGATTTGGTTTCCCATAGGTCTAAATGGTACTGTACACCGCATGGAAAACTGCTGCGGATCCGCAGGGCCAAATCCGCCGCCAAATCTGCAACGTGTTCGCATACCCTAAGACAGCTCTTTGGTCTTGGCCATGGTAGAGGTTGGAGTGTGATTGTCTGGACAGGTGTCTTTTATACAAGTAACAAGTTCAAACAGGTGCAATTAATACAGGTAATGGGTGCAGAGTAGGAAGGCTTCTTAAAGAAAAAAAACCTAACGGTCTGTGAGAGCAAGAATTCTTGCTGGTTGGTTGTTGATCAAATACTTATTTTGTGTATTAAAATGCAATTTTATTATTTAAAAATCTTACAATGTGATTTTCTGGGTTTTATTTTTAGTTTAAGATCAGTATACCTGCAACAAAAATTACAGACCTCTCCATTCTTTGTACCTGGGAAGAGTTGCAAAATCGGCAGTGCATCAAATACTTATTTTTCCCCACTGTAACTAAACATTTCAATTAAAGACAATTTTCACTTTCAATTAATCTATTGGTCCGAGACACCGTTCCTCCTCCGATCCAAGATTACCATGCGATCACATGAGGTCCTCATCAACAGAATCTCACACCAGAAAGTGAGTGAGGACATTGACCACATGAGGTTAGAGGAGAAACTAATGCAAATAGTACGAAAAAGGGTATTTTTATCTGTACCAGTATCAAATTTTTAAAAAACAAAACTACTTGAAAGAAACCGTAATCTCACCTGACCACCCGATCTCCCACGTCCGTACTGTCTACCTTCTTTAAATCCTGCATCCCAGTCTGTTCTGATGATTCTGTCATCTAGACGAGTACCATTAATGAACCTCATGGCTTGCTCAGTGTCTGCCCTGGTGTAGTATCTGATCACAGAGTTAAGGCTTAAAGTTTTTACATTTCCCGAAATGATCACGACTGAACACTAGATTTTGTGTTAACAGCAATACAAATTGTTATTGTTACTAAAGTCACCTATTTTAGCTGTCGGATGATCCAGCAAGGCCTAAAAGAGACAAAGGACATGTTTACACACAGCATGTTTTTCTGCAACAAAAACTCAGAATGGTGATGGGAAACAAAATCATTGTGTACATTATGTGCATTTTACCCCCCATTCATTTAGTTAAAAAACACTGCAATAACTTCTGAAAGAATTGATATGCTGTGGTTTTAAAAAGACACCCAGCAAGTAAAAAACAAACAAAAAAAAACAAGCAAGGGCATTCTGCTTTATTAGTAATGTAAGGCTACCTTTCCACATTAAGGAATTGCTGTGGTTATGATGCTGCGTATCAGCTGTTACAGCACATGTCCGCTATGCGTAAATGTGCAACTGTGTATCACCAGCTGTTACGGAAATGCAGCACGTCTTTCAGGACTGCAGCATATCAACTTCTCTCGCGGAGACGCTAGTCTGCGCAACAGAAAATACCTCAACTGAATGCACTAAAGTCGCATGGTTCAAGTGATTAAAGGGAACTTGTCACCCCGAAAATCGCGGGTGAGGTAAGCCCACCGGCATCAGGGGCTTATCTGCAGCATTCTGTAATGCTGTAGATAAGCCCCCGATGTTACCTGAAAAAGGAGAAAAAAACGTTCTATTATACTCACCGAGGGGCGGTCCCGCTGCTGGTCAGGTCAGATGGGCGTCTCTGGTCCACTCCGGCGCCTCCTATCTTCATTACAAGACGTCCTCTTCTGATCTTCAGCCACGGCTCCGGCGCAGGTGTACTTTGCTCAGCCCTGTTGAGGGCAAAGTACTGCAGTGCGCAGGCCCTCTGACCTTTCCGGCGCCTGCGCACTGCAGTACTATCCTCTGCCCTCAAGAGGGCAGAGCAAAGTACGCCTGCGCCGGAGCCGTGGCTGAAGATCAGAAGAGGACGTCTTGTAATGAAGATGGGAGGCGCCGCAGCGGACCGGAGACGCCCATCCGACCTTACCAGCAGCGGGACCGCCCCTGGATGAGTATGATATAACGTCTTTTTCTCCTTTATCAGGTAACATCGGGGGCTTATCTACAGCATTACAGAATGCTGTAGATAAGCCCCTGATGCCGGTGGGCTTACCTCACCCGCGATTTTCGGGGTGACAGGTTCCCTTTATGAACTGACTAGCTGAAGCCTTCTAAGCGCTATGTAGAAACAGGAGGTCAATTTTGTCTGCAGCGCTGTATAATATGATGGGAGGAAGAGTGATTCTTTGAGAACTTCCATAAACGTCAACCTTCAAATTCAAAGGATACTCTACAAAGCAGAACCCACACGCCGTCTTCTTAACCTTATCGAGGCCCATGACGATTTTCTTCACATCTCCGCTTTTACTGAATAATTCGTAGATTTGCTCCTCTGTGGTGTAGAATGACAGATTTCCAACATATAAAGTGCAGCTCTGCTTCAGGAGCCTCTCCTGATCATCTCTGTTACCCTGGGGGGAGAGAAGGGGACACAAAACCATGGAGATAAAACAAAGTTCTCACTTCTCAGTAACTGGATAGATGTGAAGATTTCAGTGACAAGATCTCGCTCAAATAAGGCCAGGTGCACATATGCAAGTAATCAGCAGCATGTTGGGCGCAGCGCATGTACGCTGCATAAAAAGAGCTGTCGGCTCTCTGGGGGCGCACACCCGCCTGCCTGCCAGCTCTCTGGGGGCGCACACCCGCCTGCCTGCCAGCTCTCTGGGGGCGCACACCCGCCTGCCTGCCAGCTCTCTGGGGGCGCACACCCGCCTGCCTGCCAGCTCTCTGGGGGCGCACACCCGCCTGCCTGCCAGCTCTCTGGGGGCGCACACCCGCCTGCCTGCCAGCTCTCTGGGGGCGCACACCCGCCTGCCTGCCAGCTCTCTGGGGGCGCACACCCGCCTGCCTGCCAGCTCTCTGGGGGCGCACACCCGCCTGCCTGCCAGCTCTCTGGGGGCGCACACCCGCCTGCCTGCCAGCTCTCTGGGGGCGCACACCCGCCTGCCTGCCAGCTCTCTGGGGGCGCACACCCGCCTGCCTGCCAGCTCTCTGGGGGCGCACACCCGCCTGCCTGCCAGCTCTCTGGGGGCGCACACCCGCCTGCCGGCTCTCGGGGGGCGCACATCTACCTGCCAGCTCTCTGGGGGCGCACACCCGCCTGCCAGCTCTCTGGGGGCGCACACCCGCCTGCCTGCTAGCTCTCTGGGGGCGCACACCCGCCTGCCAGCTCTCTGGGGGCGCACACCTACCTGCCAGCTCTCTGGGGGCGCACACCTACCTGCCAGCTCTCTGGGGGCGCACACCCGCCTTCCGGCTCTCGGGGGGCGCACATCTACCTGCCAGCTCTCTGGGGGCGCACACCCGCCTGCCAGCTCTCTGGGGGCGCACTACACTAGTACACAAGGGCCAGCACAGGCCTCCAGGCTCACTGTACTCGGGCTACCACACACCCGTCCCCTCACACAGCCTGAGCCGAGGCTCCACTGCAGACCCCAGGAGACAATCACCCTGAAGTGCTGGTCCCGGTACTGGCTCAGCTCCACGTACGAGTCGCTCTTCAGGGCGCTGAACATTGCTGCTCCCAGCGCCTCCTCCGCCAACAGCCCCGCAATCCGGCAGCCGCTAAGCGACACTGGTGGTTTAGCGACACTCATGAACCAATCAGAAAAGACGCCGTAAAGAAGCATTTCCGGGTTTTCGGCCGAAGAACCGCCGCCATATTTGATGAGGGCGCACAGCTGATCGCGTGCTGACAAGGACATAGGTGAGTACGGACCGTGCTGTCACGGCGGCTGCGCACTGTGTGAGGAAGTAACCGGCTCTGTCTCTGTGCCTCAGGATTCAGTGCGGGCGGCGCCGTCCCGGCAGAGATGGTGCTCAGGAGGCTTCTGTTCTCCTTACTCAACAACCCCCAGCTGATAGAGAAACTCTCCGAGTCCCGGCCGATCCGCAGAGCCGCGCAGATCACCGCGTTCGCTGTCACAAAGGCGCAGCTGACCGGGAAGGACGCAGCACAGCGCATGCTCCGCTCCCACACGGTGCAGCAGCTGAAGCAGGAAGCGTCCGCGTCTCCCCGGGACCTGGGGGAATTGGGGCGCAAGATGTCGAGGATCCGGGACACGTTTGTGAGAGAGCTGAAGACTGGCATGGCGGAAGCTAAGGGGCGAATGAAGAAGCCAAGCGGCAAGTGAAGCTGTGCGGAGACTGGTGGCCTGTGCCGGCCGTGCCCCCCCACTAATGGTACCGGCCGTGCCCCCCCCCCCCCCCACTAATGGTACCGGCCGTGCCCCCCCACTAATGGTACCGGCCGTGCCCCCCCCCCCCCACTAATGGTACCGGCCGTGCCCCCCACTAATGGTACCGGCCGTGCCCCCCCCCCCGCTATTGGTACCAGCCGTGCCCCTCCCCCACTAATGGTACCTGCCGTGCCCCCCCCACTAATGGTACCGGCCGTGCCCCCCCACTAATGGTACCTGCCGTGCCCCCCCCCCCACTAATGGTACCGGCTGTGTCCCCCACTAATGGTACCCCAAAATATCCCCATACAGTCTGGTGCCCCCTAGTGGCTAAGCAGCGGGTCGCAGCCTGCAGGAATGAGAATCTACTGAAATTGTACATAAAATAAAATTTTCTGCCGTTTTATATATTCGCTGCTGTTTTCTACCAGGAAAAACCACAACGTGTTTATAATGAAGGTTTCCAGGACGATCGGCCCAGAATGCGCCGTGTGAATCTCTGGTGTTGGACTAAGGGGCCTCGGCCCACCCTAATGTTACCTGGAGATACTTTGTCATTTTGTAGAATGAAGTAATCTTTCTTATGTATTGGGAAGAACCGCACCTATTCTCTTTACCTTTTGATGTAGCAATTTGGGAATTATCCTACAGCACATATTTACTGAATGTTTTTCATGGTAGGCATTGGAGCTTGGGGGGGGTGTATTGTAAATCAAGTTACTTTTTTGTCTCATTAGAGGACACGATGCTGGAATCATTTGCTGCCTGGAAATACCGTTCTCACTGCCACCAGTAGAGGCTTTCTAACTAGTGATGAGCAAATATACTCGTTACTCCAGATTTCCTGAGTACGCCCGGGTGTCCTCCGAGTATTTGTTAGTGCTCGGAGATTTCGGTTTTCTTTCCGCAGCTGAATGATTTACATCTGTTAGCCAGCATAAGTACATGTGGGGGTTGCCTGGTTGCTAGGGAATCCCCACATGTACTTAGCCTGGCTAACAGATGTAAATCATTCAGCTGCGGCGATGAAAACGAAATCTCTGAGCACTAAAAAATACTCGGAGGTCACCCAAGTATGCTCGGGAAATCTGGAGCAACGAGTATATTCGCTCATCACTATTTCTAACCTCTTCATGGTGATGTGGGCGACATCACTAACTCTGCTGCAGTGCGCATATTATCCTTAGTGCCAATCAAATATCAAGCAGCATACATAATATTCTCTAGCAAGACGAGCACACATACCGTAGTGTTGCATACTATGCCTCATCAGCAGCGCCAAACAAATGCCACAGAGAAGCTCAGCAATACTGCCCCAGGGATTTGCTGACTGCTTGCAATTCTTTGTCTGTAGGAACGTGGAAGTACAGAGACTTCAAGAGACCTGGAAAAGATTGGCCTGAGAGTGAAGTGGGATCAGTATTATTTCTTTCATAGTGCTGCGCTCAGCTGGTTTTCAGCACTCCCATAAGAATGAATGTAGTGGCAGTGCACATGATCAACCACCACTCCACTCAAGAAGGGCATTTCTATTTCTCAAGATCACTGAGAGTCCAAGTGCTCTGATCCCCAGCGATTGGGAAGTTGTGACCTCTCTAATGGAGAATACCGTGAGCGCTTATTTTTAAATATTATTGTATCTTGTGAACAGTCCCTTGATCCCTCACAGTGTTTTCCATGGTTGTCATTACCTTCACTTACTGTGGTTATTGGAGTAGTGTCCTCAAAGATCTTCTTTTATTGTACAGGACCTAGGCCGTATGATGATGTTAGAAACGTCCTGGAACCATTTTTAGTTAATCCAATAATTGTGAAACGTATTCCAGTCCCAAATCTCCCACTCCATCAGCTCCCACAGAGTGTAGTCTGAAATTTTGGTCCAAATGTTGTTACTAGGAATGAGTAGACCCATGGAAGTTCGAGTTCTGGTACCTGACCCAAATTTTACTCCCAATGTTCAGTTTGGATGACAGAACTGAAGCTGAACTTGAACCTGGTCCTGCATGTCATCGTAAACAATAAGAACCCGAACTTTGGAGCTTGAAAACTTTGTGTGTATTTTTCGATCTCCTCCTGGACTTCCCATTGTACTATGAACATAAACACGGACTTCCGGGAGAAGTTCGGATTAGCTCATCTCTAGTGCTAATGTTTTGGCAGAACATGCAACTTTTTACTTTAAAAAGTTTCAAAACAGATTAAAGACTAAAATAAAGAGCACCATTTATTTTGTGCAATATTAATAAACCATGTGCTTAATTTTGAAGAATTGTGCACAAAAACAGCTCAACAAATATCTTTATTAAAAAAAAATATTGACTTAAAAAAATGCAAATTATGAATCCGTTGCAAGGACTCCACAAGACCTCTGAAGGTGTCCTTATATTTGTTTGGTTAGTATGTGTCTAAATCCAGTTTAATTGTATAGGAAATTGTTGCAAACTGCAAAGAAACTCATACTAATACATATCTATATACAAAAAGTGAAACTCGTTTATAGTGTCATTACAAACAGAGTGATCTATTTCAAGTGTTTATTTCTGTTCATGTTGATGATTATGGTATACAGCCAATGTAAACCCAAAAGACATTATCTCAGTAAACTATAATAATTAACAAAAAACACCTGCAAAGGCTTCTTAAGCATTTAAAAAGGTCCCTTAGTCTGTTTAACCCTTGTCAGGCTGCATAATTTTACAACCTTAACAGGCTGCATAGGTACAATTGTACCTTCACATATACCTCCACTGTGGGAAGACTTTACTTGGTTTCAGAAACTAAAGTTCATTCAGCTACAAATGTTATGCTGATATCTATTGTTCAGTGTTGTTACTGGTCACTTATGTTGCTGTCAATTAAGTTAATTCAAACTGGGAGTGGCTTCTACTTGTCTTCCTGCCTCCCTCCTCTCATTAGCCATTTTGCTGTTCATCTCATTGCTGTGAGCACACATTTCTAGGCTTGTGAAGTCTTCAATTTCTTGGAAACGAAGGTAGGAAAGTCTCACAGCATCTAACAGCCAGTTATACCTTTATTCTCATTATGTGGGGACAGAACAGTCAAATTGTCTTTCAGCCTGGACTTGGCTTACATATATTTTGTATGAAACTTATCATTATAGGTATAATTTTTATACGAAAAATGGATAATAATTAGTATCTACATATTGTTTTACGATGTTTTATTTATATTCAGCACAAAATACGAAGCCAAAATTCATCTAGCAAGTCATCATGAGTGATAGTAATGCTGGATCTAGTTTCCGCCATAATCCAAGAAAACGTGTTTGCAGGTTAGTATAATTTTGTGAAAAGCCAATAATGTAGTATTTCGGAAAATTATTTATTTTACATTTTTTCATATTTACAGATTTACGTCTGACGAAATAATGCGAATGCTAGAAGAATCTGATTCTGAGCATGAGGATGAACCATATGTTCCATCTGATGATGAAAACTATGTACCACAAGTGGATGTTACTGAAGAAGATTCAGACATTGAACAAGAAACGGTCATAGAGCATGAAAATGAATACGAATCAGACGAAAGTGTTGAGGATGATTCTGTGCCTCAAAGTGCAGGCGACATTTGGACTGCTAAGGATGAAACTCAATGGTGCAGTAATCCACTGCCAAATGCACAAACAAAATCTCGTAATGTCCTACGACAAAGAGGTGGCCCTGCAGCAATCAGCAACCTATATACAGCAAAAGAGCTATTCAAGTCCATCATGACTCCCGAGATGTGTGACATCATATTACGGGAAACGAATCGAAAGGCCAAGAGAGTTTGTGATGCTTACAACAACGAACTGGTACAACGTTTTCCTGATTCTTCCAAACGGCCACCACAAAAAACATTCAAGCAATTTACTGAAACTGAACTTCATGCATTTTTGGGCATACTGATTGCTGCTGGTGTGCACAGAGCCAACAAAGAGAATCTGGAGGAAATGTGGAATGTTGCTGCTCTGCCTCTTATACGTGCAGCCATGTCTCGTGACCGCTTCAAGATGATACTCAGATTTATCAGGTTTGACAACGAAAATACACGTGCAGAACGTGTGCAAACAGATAAAGCTGCACCAATACGGGACATCTGGACAATGCTGAACAGTAATCTGGAGAGAGCCTACAAGCCATATCATTGTATCACCGTCGACGAGCAATTATTTCCATTTAGAGGTCATACTAAATTTACCCAGTATATACCTTCAAAACCAGCTAAATATGGCATAAAGATTTTCTGGGCTTGTGACTCATCAAATGCCTACCCTTTACAAGGTCAGCTCTACACTGGGAAACCAACTGATGGTCCTCGACAAGTGAACATTGGAGAACGAACAGTATTGGACCTAGTGAGCTCGTATAAAGGCTATGGAAGAAATGTCACCACCGATAACTTCTTTACAACCATGGAACTAGCTAAGGTATTGAACTCCTGGAACATGACACTAGTTGGTACAGTGAGAAAAAACAAAAGGTTCCTACCTAACAACATGCAGCCTGCCAAAGAAAGGCCTGTATACTCGACAAATTTTGCCTACAATCATGATGCAACAGTCTGTTCAT